>NC_134882.1:31328448-31358448 GCF_041734735.1 Babylonia areolata
ATTTCTCCGTGTGAAATTTGGGCTGCTCTCCCCAGGGAGAGCTCGTCGCTACACTGACAGCGCCACCCATTTTTTCGCTTTTTTTCTGCATGCAATTTTATTTGTTTTCCTATCGAAGTGAGATTTTTCTGCAGAATTTTGCCAGGGAAAATCCGCTTGTTGCCGTGGGTTCTTTTACGTGCGCGAAATGCAAGCTGAACCACGGGACCTCGGTTTATCGTCTCATCGATAGGGGAAGAAAGTTGAGCTTATGTTGCTTTGATTCCATATGAGTCATGTTGATTGAACCCCCCCTCCCTCCGCCCCCCCCCCCCGCCCCCCACTCCACCTCCAGGAGTCTGGTAGAAAACAGAAGACGAAGAAGAAGAGAAAAGAACGGCAACAGTTACAGTTGCATCAGGAATCATATTGTAGCAGTGATAGTCGCGGTAACAGAAAAAAAAGAGGGAAAAGGGCTACCCGTTCTACTACACGTTTACTAAAGTATACTTATATCAACGAGGGATACCACTCACAAAGAAAATATATATCTATTTTAAAGGTGGCACGTTGTACACTGGAATGTATTCGTCGGCTAGTTACAGTACGTAGCGACAGTGGATTTTACAGTATTCAAAATTAAAACCCAGCATGCCTGTATGTGCATTCTTGCACATATTACGAAAGTGTTTGCGTATGCAGTGTGGAAAAAAACAAAGAAAAGAAAGTAAGTAATGTCTTCTAGTAAAAATAAATTGCCGTGAAACTGGCTGTTTTCCAAGGATATCGTTTTATCAAAATGTAAAGTCGTTTTTAGGACCTTAATCATGAAAAAAACATTACAAAGTATAAACAGATGAATAAACGAATAAAAGAAATACACAACTAAATGAATGAATGGAGGAATGGAGAGACAAACAGATGAAAAAACAAAAAAAATCAGGAACCATCTCTGATGATGAGTCGATCACGTGAGCAGGAGAAGCCTGACGGAGTGATCCAATCAGTGACTCTCATTCCGATGACGTCACCCTCGTCCGCTCCTCGGATCACCCAGGCACACCTGAAACAGTGCAGTGTCACAGCTGGTTTGGGTCAAATCGAAAAAAAAAAAAAAAAAAAAAGTAAGGAAGGTCCTGGAGAAATGGGAAGACATACTGATTAAATTGCCCACGGGCGCAACAGCCGAGTGGTTAAAGCGTTGGACTTTCAATCTGAGGATCCCGGGTTCAAATCTCGGTAACGGCGCCTGGTGGGTAAAGGGTGGAGATTTTTTCCGATCTCCCAGGTCAACATATGTGCAGACCTGCTAGTGCCTGAACCCCCTTCGTGTGTATACGCAACCAGAAGATCAAATACACCCGTTAAAGATCATGTAATCCATGTCAGCGTTGGGTGGGTTATGGAAACAAGAACACATCCAGCATGCACACACCCGAAAACGGAGTACGGCTGCCTACATGGCAGAGTGAAATCGGTCATACACGAAAAAGCCCACTCAGGTAAATACGAGTGAACGTGGGAGTTGCAGCCCACGAACGAAGAAAAAGAAGAAAAGTAACTTCTGTTTCCAGTGGGTTGCGCGAGCGCAACACACACACACACACACACACACACACACACACACACACACACACACACACACACACACATCCATTCATTTATGCATTTTTTATGCATTATTTACCTTTTCTCTTTTCTCTCCCTCACCCCTTTTAAAGTTAAAAAAAAATCGTCTGACATTACTTCAAGGTGAAACGGCGCTAAACTAAAGAACGAACACACAGACAGACAGACAGACAGACACACACACACACACACACATGCACACACACACACACACACAAACACACACACACATGCACACATGCACACGCGCACACACACACACACACACACACACACACAAAGACCGTACTCACACACATTCCCGTCTAAAAAACACATAACCAGAAAGGATATCAAGAGAAAGAATGCACACAAGGTTTCATTCCTGAAGAGAAGCACTTCCAGCAGTAAACTGGCGCTGATGAACTCTGAGTTCTCTTGAGCGTGTTGCTCTCTAAGCGCTGACAGGGCCACCCCTTAACACCCACACCTGTTCTTAATTAACTGACATCATCATCATCGTCGTCGTCACCACAATCATCGTTCTAGTTCCTCTGTCTCTGTTGAAAATGTCTAAGTTTTGTTGTTGTTGTTGTTGTTGTTGTTGTCTCCTTTGCCATGAAAGTCTAGATCGACCGAAATTGTATCGGAAGGCAGCTCAGGTCTTCACAACAGAGCTTGCGGCACTGCTTCTGGCTTTGAAATAAACATACATGAATAGATAAAATGGCGCCTGATGGGTAAAGGGTGGAGATTTTTCCGATCTCCCAGGTCAACATATCCGCAGACCTGCTAGTACCCCACATCGTGTGCATACGCAAGCAGAAGATCAAATACGCACGTTAAAGATCCTGTAATCCATGTCAGCGTTCGATGGGTTATGGAAACAAGAAGATACCCAGCACGCATACCCCCGAAAACGGAATATGGCTGCCTACATGGGGAGGGGGAGGGGCGGGGGGGGGGGGGGGGGGTGTAAAAACGGTCATACACGTAAAAGACTACTCGTGTATAAGCAAGTGAACATGGGAGTTGCAGCCCACGAACGAAGAAGAGTGAGACGAAGAAGAAGAAAAGCAATTTGTCTTCTTCGATTCTCCTTTTCGCTCGTTGAGTGCAAGGAGCCATGACCACCCATCGACTGAAATTTTTTTTATAACTGATTACACCCTGAACAACGTTACTGATGTCAAAATCGTATGCGTTTCTGTCCAGCGTTAGATATAATTTTATGTTATCCCGGGCATTATCATTGGCTCATGAGCCGTTCCTGAGCGTAAACTATGAACTCAGTGCTGAAAATCAACCAGCACTTCTGGCAATGTGTTTCTCTTCAGACAGGAACCAATCCTTTTATCTTGTCATGTAAGTCACACTATTTTTCCCCATGATGATAACTGTCATAATTGTTGCTGCTGCCCTTGTCGCTATTTTTTTTTTTTTTAAATAATTTTTATTGTTTAAAAAAAAAATTATTTTATATATTATCGTCATGATCAAATCTTTATAGATGCTCTCTGGCAATATCTGCATAGAAAAGCGTGAGAGGAAAAGCAGCAACAAAAAGCAGCCGTTAATGTGAGAAGCCATTTACTTTAGGCGAAGAATAATCGATGAACATGAAAAACAACAACAAACAAACAAACAAACAACAACAGATAAGTGATACTGAACAGAAATACTGACGTTGGGCTTTACTTTTGCTTATTCAGGAGCGTTTTTGTTAAAAAAAAAATAAAAAAATATTGACATGGAAAACAGAAAGAAAGTGTTGTGGAGAAGGAGAGAGGCATATCCACAACCTTGGGGAAACCCCAGAGAAAAAACAATACTGTTTCGTCCCCCCCAAACCAGAGTGAAATATGATAAAGGATTTATATTGCGTGAGACGACAAAGTTTAACACAAGCAGTTTTATCAGAGCGTTTGCGCCATGTTCGTTTTCGTTGCGTCGACTGCGATTCGTTATTCTTGACTTAATCTCCGTGGTTTTTTTGTTTTTTGTTGTTGTTTTTTTTGAGGGGGGGGGGGGGGGGGGGGGGAGCAACATGCAAAAGATTACAAGTGCATACATTATTGCTTTTCCCATTGGTTTCAACAAAGCAAAGTGCCTTCTCATGTTTCACACAGCGTGGTTCGCAATGAAGCCATTCTGAGTTCGGTGGGAGCTTAAGATTGATGTGTGTGTTTTGTTGTCGCTTCTACGGTGTTTTCGCACTGGGATTACGTCTGTCGTTTAGTTCACCGTTCACACTGAAGGAACCGATGTGATGTGAATGTGTTAGTGCAGGAGACATTTGTTAGTAGTAGATAAAAGTGATTTCTTTCGTAAATCGGAATTTAAACAGGAAAACCGGCAACGATACTCGTTATCTTCAGGAAATGGAAATCGTTGCCTTTGAATTCATTTTTCTTTCTGTCACTGACTTGATGTAGGCTTTGTGGTGGAATGTAATATGTAAGTAATGGTCGTCCAGTTTGAAAAGATCTCTCTTCTTATATTTAAAAAAAAAAATTTCTCTGCAGTTGGTAAACGGAAGTATCAAACTTGACGAGCCATTTCGGGGGCGATTTCATTATCACTGGCTTGGGTGTCTGTAAGATCTCTAGTTCTCCTAATCCATTATCACTGGCTTGGGTGTCTATAAGCTCTCTAGTTGTCCTAATCCATTATCACTGGCTTGGGTGTCTATAAGCTCTCTAGTTGTCCTAATCCATTATCACTGGCTTGGGTGTCTATAAGCTCTCTAGTTGTCCTAATCCATTGTCACTGGCTTGGGTGTCTATAAGCTCTCTAGTTGTCCTAATCCATTACCACTGGCTTGGGTGTCTATAAGCCCTCTAGCATAGTTGTCCTAATCCATTATCACTGGCTTGGGTGTCTTATAAGGCCTCTAGTACTCATCTGTTACCACTGGCTTGGGTGTCTCTAAGCTCTCTCGTTCTTCTCATCCATTATCACTGGCTTGGGTGTCTATAAGTTCTCTCGTTCTTCTCATCCATTATCACTGGCTTGGGTGTCTATAAGCTCTCTCGTTCTCCTAATCCATTATCACTGGCTTGGGTGTCTATAAGCCCTCTAGTTGTCCTAATCCATTATCACTGGCTTGGGTGTCTATAAGCTCTCTCGTTCTTCTCATCCATTATCACTGGCTTGGGTGTCTATAAGCCCTCTAGTTGTCCTAATCCATTATCACTGACCTGGGTGTCTATAAGCCCTCTAGATGTCCTAATCCATGATCACTGGCTTGGGTGTCTATAAGCCCTCTAGTTGTCCTAATCCATTATCACTGGCTTGGGTGTCTATAAGCCCTCTAGTTGTCCTAATCCATTATCACTGGCTTGGGTGTCTATAAGCCCTCTAGTTGTCCTAATCCATTATCACTGGCTTGGGTGTCTATAAGCCCTCGAGTTGTCTTAATCCATTATCACTGACTTGGGTGTCTATAAGCTCTCTTGTTCTCGTTCATTATCACTGGCTTGGGTGTCTGTATGCCATCTAGGTCTCCTCTGGTGATTTTATGATCTTTTTATCCTTCCCCCGGATGAATTTATTTGTAAGAGTTATTCTTCTTTCATGCATCAAAACGAGATTTAAACACATATTTCCTTTTACTGGGAGGGGACACTTGATTTACGATTTTATGACTGGATATTTTGCGCATTCCGTTGAGGTGACATCAGCTTGAGGGCTTATGATAAAAGTGGCAAAGGATGTGCATTGAAGGGGCGGACAATTGGTTTCTATTATTAGTAAATGATAAGTAATTATATATATATATATATATATATATATATATATATATATATATATATATATATATATTCGATCGCTGAGGGTTGTTTCAAGATAAGGACAAGTTCTTTGTAATTTATTATCATTATTGTTTATCATTATCATCATCATTTGCGTTATCGAGGTGGATACCCCATCGAACGCTGAGCCGGATGAGCAAGATGTCTGTTGATAGAGTTTAGAGTTTGAAGAGATTCATTACTGTAAGAATCAGTCAAAATCATCAGAATGCAAATGTGGCCACACACACACACACACACACTCTCTCTCTCTCTCTCTATCTCTCTCTCACAGACACAGACAGCCCCCCCCCCCACACACACTCTCTCTCTCACTCACACAGACACAAACACACACACACACATGCTGGGGGGGGGGGGGTGTGGGGATGGGGTTGGTGGTCAGGACCGTACTCACTGCGGCTCAGTTGAACCATTGTAAACGAGAGCCTGGAACGAGGAGGTGGCCACCAGTTCCTTGGGCGTGCAGGACTCCACCATGCTGGAGGCAGTCAGCAGTTTCCACACTCCCAACAATGCCCAACTTTTGAGCTTCCTCGTCGTCTTTCTCATCATCGCTATCATCATAACAGCAGCACCAGAGAGGACCACACGGCAAGATAACGCTGAAAAATAAAGACAGAAAGAAACAACAGCAGTGGTGAGGTTGACAGAACAGGCACTGAACTCTGTGTGTGTGTGTGTGTGTGTGTGTGTGTGTGTGTGTGTTCGTTCGTCTTCAGTTTAACGCCTTTCCACTTGAAGTGATATTAGACGAAAAAACAAAACAAAACAAAACAAAAAACAAACAAAACAAACAAACAAACATCCCCCCCCCCCCACAAAAAAAACCAACAACCGTGGGGGTAGGGGTTGTGGGAGGGGGTGTGGGGAGTAAAAGTGTGTGTATGTGTGGAGGGTGAATAGGGAGAGACAACGCTAGGGAAAATGGAAACGTTATAAACGCCAACATCAAACAACTATAACAAATGTCCTATTGGACTAGTGTGTGTGTGTGTGTGTGTGTGTGTGTGTGTGTGTGTGTGTGTGTGTGTGTGTGTGTGTGTGTGTGTGTGTGTGTTTGTGTGTGTGTGTGTGTGTGTGTGTGTGTTTTCATCAATACCATCTCAATAAATCTCAAACTCAGAAATGTTTCGTTGGATTGACTCACCTGACAACGTGATTGCTTTGGGGGGGTGGGGCGGGGGGTGAAACAGAACACACACACACACACACACACACACACACACACACAGACACACAGACACACACACACACACACACACACACACACACACACAGAGCAATGTATCGGGAACGGAAGGGGTATTTTCTGGTTAGTTTACTTTTAAAGAGTTGGGCCATGGAACCGTGCTTTGGTAAATAAGGGAGATTATACCTCGGAAATGTGACTTGTGAGAGAAGGATTTTTTTTAACCATTGCCCCCCTTCTTCTTCTTCTTCTTCTGCGTTCACTCGTATGCACACGAGTGGGCTTTTACGTGTATGACCGTTTTTACCCCGCCATGTAGGCAGCCATACTCCGTTTTCGGGGGTGTGCATGCTGGGTATGTTCTTGTTTCCATAACCCACCGAACGCTGACATGGATCACAGGATCTTTAACGTGCGTATTTGATCTTCTGCTTGCATATACACGCGAAGGGGGTTCAGGCACTAGCAGGTCTGCACATAATGTTGACGTGGGAGATCGTAAAAATCTCCACCCTTTACCCACCAGGCGCCGTCACGTGATTCGAACCCGGGACCCTCAGATTGATAGTCCAACGCTTTAACCACTCGGCTATTGCGCCCATCACCATTGCCCCCCACTCCCCTCCAGTCCCCCAACTGATTTTGTTAATGTCGGAATTCTAAGCAAGAGAATGTCAGCTGATGCCCAGAAGTGGCAAGTAAGCCTCGGAGAAATATGGCGGACAAATATTGAGCGATATTTTTGCGCTGGATTCCTTTCAACGACAGGCAAGCTATGGAATGTCCTGGAGAAATGGGAGGACATGCTGATTGAACTGCCCGCGGGCGCAATAGCTGAGTGGTTGAAGCGTTGCACTTTCAATCTGAGGGTCCCTGGTTCGATTCTCCGTAACAGCGCCTGGTGGGTAAAGGGTGGAGATTTTCCAGATCTCCCATGTCAGCATATGTGCAAGACCTGCTTGTGCCTGAACCCCCCTTCGTGTGTATACGCGAGCAGAAGATCAAATACTCACGTTAAATATCCTCTAATCCATGTCAGCATTCGATGGGTTATGGAAACAAGAAGATACCCAGCATGCACCCTCCCGAAAACGGAGTGTGGTTGCCTACATGGCGGGGTGAAAACGGTCGTACACGTAAAAGCCTACTCGTGTACATACGAGTGAACGTGGGAATAGCAGCCCACGAACGAAGAAGAAGAAGAAGAAGAAGAAGAAGAAGAAGAAGAAGAAGAAGAAGAAGAAGAAGAAGAAGAATTGCCGACCGAAAAAACTGAAGGGGAGCAGCCTGACTTTGTGTCTTCGAAAAGTCTGTCTTGATTGTAAATGGAGTGATGGCCTAGAGGTAACGCGTCCGCCTAGGAAGCGAGAGAATCTGAGCGCGCTGGTTTGAATCACGGCTCAGTCGCCGATATTTTCTCCCCCTCCACTAGACCTTGAGTGGTGGTCTGGACGCTAGTCATTCGGATGAGGCGATAAACCGAGGTCCCGTGTGCAGCATGCATTTAACGCACGTAAAAGAACCCACGGCAACAAAAGGATTGTTCCTGGCAAAATTCTCTAGAAAAATCCACTTCGATAGGAAAATCAAATCAAACTGCGCGCAGGAAAAAGAAAAAAAAAGAAAAAAAAAGAAAGAAAAAGAAAAGAAAAAAGAGTGGAGCTGTAGTGTAGCGACGTGCTCTCCCTGCGGAGAGCAGCGCGAATTTCACACAGAGAAATCTGTTGTGATAAAAAGAAATACAAATTCAAATAAACTGAAGACACAGACAACAAGTGATCACAAAGTCATAGTAACAATGGGTCAGGCTGGACTGTGTATTATGATAATTATTTCTGAGGGTGAGGAGTAGATATGAAGATGTGGAGATAGAGATGAACATAACAGATGCGACAGATATTAGCTATACGCTATTGCAATCTGGATCTTTATAAAAAAAATCAGTGATGACCCATTGGTTTCCAACTGTCTTTACATACGCGGAAATGGTTCAGAACTGTAAAGTGTATTTCACCTTCTCTAACAATTCTGTTACTTTCTGCCCATCTGTTCTGAGGTTAAAGACAATTTTAGAAAGCATGCTTAACGAAGGCTTCATTGCAAGCGGTATGTTTACAGGTAATATTAATGATGATCGATTATGTTTTGGCGCGTCGTCAGGGAATTATAAACTAAAAACAAACAAACAAAAAAACCCCAATCACTTCGGATTTTAGAACAGCTGTTACAGAACATGGACAGCAATCAATCCACTGAATGTACACCCACTCACAAAACTGACTTAACAGTCAAAACATGAATAGTAAAGAGTGGTAACTCTCTCCATTCACAAGGCACACAACTTCAAGTTAATGCTGCTTATGCTACCGATTCAGCCGGCACACAGGTAAATAAAAGGTACACTGGAACAAACCCAGACACTTCCTCAAAAACCGAAGCGCCGGGCCTGTCCTTATACCGATCACTTGACATGTGCACACAGCAGCAATAACAGAAGAAAAATTAATGTGCAAACACAAATTAGTTTTTTTATTCAAGAATGGCATAGCCTTTTAATCCTGAATAAGCTACACAGAATATACGGACAATACAGAACAAACACGTGGTTGCCTCAAAACATAACCCACCATGCGGTATCGCCACTGGTCCACACAACCTTCCACCTGTCTGTCTCGACTTTCACCACCACCACTCGCTGAATCAGTTTATTGCAATCACTTGAACTTGACAAAATCAGCGTGTAGGCCTTCTGGCCTTTACACGGTCCATATGCTCCTACTGTTGCTGTGGTATGCAGGGTGTATTATAATACCTGCAAACTACCAGAGACAAACTGGATCGTAGACAGTTGAACTGCCTTTCCAGAAAGCGTCGGGCCTGCTTTTTGAAACTGTTAACTGATGGGGCTGTGACCACTTCCTCAGGTAGGCTGTTCCAGGTGTTCACAACAGAACCGACAGTGGGCTTTTACTTGATTCGGTAGTCAAGGACACTCCCCCCCCCACCCCCCACCCAAAGAATCAATCCAGCACCGTAAAGCACATGTCCTAGCAGTGAAGAGACGAGGCTGGGTGGCTGAGACACACCCGTTTAAGTGCTCCAGTTGGCTCTGGCATCACCAGACGGACGGCTCAGTGAGCCACGTTTTGTGGTGTGTGGCTCAGAGAGATTATGTGGCCAGGAGGGAGGGAGGGGAGGGAGGTTGGAGGAGGAGGAGACGGGGCATTTCATAGGCTTGTTCACACAGAAGCTTGGACGTGTGTTCGATTGCGCCCGTTTGCACGCATATATGCACATATATCATCATATTTGCGCGCGCGCGCACACACACACACTCGCACGCGTGCATGCACGCACGAACGGGGGTGAGGAAGAGAGAGAGAGAGAGAGAGAGAGAGAGAGAGAGAGAGAGAGACAGAGACAGAGACAGAGACAGGGAGACAGAGAGACAGAGAGAGACAGAGACAGAGACAGAGAGAGAGAGAGAGCGAATGTGAATGGTTTATTCATAGGCCATGGCCCCTAATGAAGGGGTAAGTGAGTATATACAATAACGAAACATTCAAGAACAAAATCACATTTCAACAAAATAATAGAGAGAGAGAGAACAGGATAAACGTGCGTGAAAAAGTGATGCTTTTTCTCTAAAATCCATCCAGTAGAGAAGCAGAGAGAGAGAGACAGAGACAGAGAGAATGGAGGAGAGAGAGGGAGTGTAGGTGAAGGAGCGGACAGGCCACATGTGTGCACACACAAATAGACAATCTCTCTCTCTCTCTCTCTCTCTCTCCTCTCTCTCAGAGTCTTTCTAAGACACTCTGTTTTATTTGGGCAAAACTGTAGCTTGTTTATATGTCCCGGTTCATTTGTCCAACAAATATCCACGGTTGACTGGAGAATAACGCAGAGGGACGAGAGAGACAGAGAGGGGAGACAGAGGCAAATAGACAGACAGGGGCAGGTAGACAGACGGGTAGACAGACAGACAGACAGACAGACAGACAGGCAGGCAGACAGACAAACAGACGGACAAATGCAATGGCTTATAATGATCCCGAAAGAGTGAAGTAAACGTCCTGCATTTTAATGAACTCAGTGGAAATACTGTGGGTTCATTCAGTGTGTGTAGTATCCCGACCTTTTTGGAAACTGTGCTAGAAATGTCCTCTGTTCAGTCGCTCTCCCTCTCCCCCTCTCTCTTCCCCCCCCCCCTCCACCCATGGCCTTTAAACCTTTTATGATCTTGTGAAACTCCTACATTTTAGTCTCTCTCCCGAGTAAAATAACTGGAAGCTTTTTATGATTGGTCTTGTCTTTTATGCCCATTGATGTGTTACCCGCTGTCATTTAATTTTGCATGGAATGTCATGGACATATTCTACATATATTTGAAAATGTACTGTATGTAATTATGTAAATTCATTCAGTATTTTTTTTAATACTAAAAAAACCCTCTGGTGCGAAACCTGGGAAGAGAATGGTAAAAATGCAGGCATATACTGCTGTTATACGATTGATCGTATCCATTTTCGCTTCCAGTTATTCCAGGTGTCAAGAAAAGATGTTTTAGAAAGTTTTGATTTCGGTGTGTGGCCATCGCTTCTTTGCTATGTCAACGCAGTGACCAAGTTGTGAGTTGCACGAGAATTTGCGACAGTCTGTAGAATGGGTTTGATTAAAAAAAAGTTCAGGTATTTCTCTGTTTGAAATACAAGAGTACAAAATGTCGAGATCGTCCGTTGACGAAAGTCGTTGTCTCCACCTGTCAAGGCCGAGAATTGCCAGCGGATTCGGTAAGTGAACTTAGAATATATTTGGTGCCATGGATTGCAAAAAGAAAAAAACTTTTTTGTTTTCGAAACGTATCAAATGATTGTGTTCAGAGTTTATTATTTCTACTTTCGGTTGCTTTCATTTCAAAATCCACCCAAGCCAGAATCGGGAAAATGTGCGGTGAATCAAAATCATTAACTTTTCAGTGAGATTTCGGTTTGGAACCCCACCAGTGAGTAAGGTTGACTGGGGCAGAGACAACCTTTGTTGTTTCTCTTTCTCTTCTTCCCACTCTCCCCTCCTTCGTACCTTTATTATCTGAACGTGGCTTCATTTCCGCTGGCTGTGATACGCCAGTTGGCCACTTTGCAGAGGAGGACCTTCACTCCGGAGAGAGAGAGAACTCGGAACTCAGAACTCAAAACGTCTTTTTATTCAAGGATTAAGATCTTGGGCATGGCCCATTCTTCCAATCTTTGCTAATCTACTACAGTTACAATAACACATATATATTTAATGGAAAGGGGAGAAAGAGAGAAGAAAAACCCAAACAGAAAGAAATCCTGCAGAAGGAATATGATAAAGAACACACACACACGCACGCACGCACGCACGCGCGCGCGCACACACACACACACAGATTGACAGATGGATAAGAGAGAGCGAGAGAGGGGGGGGGGGTGGAGGGGAAGGGGGGGGGGGGGGCCGAGGGGAAGAGAAATATGTCAACAGTATCGACAACCGGATAACTAAAGCCACATTGTTATCATCAAATCTACGTAGACAGTTGTAATACTAAAATTACTACTACCATCACCAATATCACTTATACTACAGCTGCTGTCACCACCATGGTGGAATGAAATGAATATATTCATGCATGCACACAAATTAGGAGAAAATGAAAGAAATACAAACAAGCAAACAAAACAAAGTAAATGTAAAAAAATAGGACAGAATAAGAACAAGAGCAAAACAAGAACAAGGAGAAACAATAACAACGGATCCAATAAGTATAAACTGCCCTCATTGTTACTGCCAACGGCCGCTTCTAAATTTGAGTCATTTATGGTTGGAAGGATTGAAGATATTTATGGAGATTTGACTTGAAAGTAGTTAGAGAACTGCTCGTTTGTATGTGTACAGGGAGTGAGCTCCATAGGGATGCACCTGAAAATGCAAAACTTGTTTTGAACATATCAATGCGGATGCGTGGTAAAATGTACTTGTTCGAGCAGTATCGGCATGAAGCTCGGGCAAGCAAATGTAGATATTGTGGTGCCATGTTATTGTGCACCTTGTACACAAGTAACACTTTGTTGAATACTAACTGTTTATGCAATGAAAGGATGTTTAATCTTGTTTTTCAAAAGTTGACAATGACGGATCTGGTAAAATTATTTTGGCTGCTCTCTTGTGAAGGGAATTTAGCTTCTTAAGATGAACATCTGCAGCACAGCTCCAGACTACAGAAGCGTAATTAATGTGAAAAAGACAGTGAGCGTTGAAGAACATTTTGCGAGCATCACTGTCTATGTAAGGCTTGAGCTGATTAAGTAAAAAAAAAAAAAAAAGTCTGCGTGCCAACCTTTTGCAGAGTTAATGTGTGATTGCTATTTCAGTTCATCATCTATTATGACTCCCAAGACACGGTGCTCGTGGACTTGTTCAATGGAGTTGTCATCGACATTGAAAGTGAGGACAAGTGGATTTTTCTTATGCTTTTGTCTTGGTGCGAGAATCATGCTCTTTGTTTTTTTGGATGAAGCGCCATAGAGTTGGATTTGCACCATTTAGAAACATGTATGCCCGTCTGAAGAGAATATTGAACTGAAGCAACGCTGACAGCACTGGAATGAAGGGAAGTGTCATCTGCAAAAAGATCACACGAGACTCGTGGGTCTGATATAGCCAAAAAGGTCATTGATAAATATGCAGAATAGAAGTCGTCCAAGAACGGATCTTTGAGGAACTCCACTTTGAATTGCTTCAGTGGAAGAAGCGTTGCCACTGGTAAACACATGTTGTGTTCTGTCTGTAAGGAATGATTCGAAAAAGGACAGTGTGGTGGGGTCTCTGAGATACAATGACAATTTTTCAAGTAATATTTTGTGATCAACAAGATCAAAAAGCTTTCTCTAAGTCAAGAAAAACAGCACCTACGATTTCACTGTTGTTGATGCCAGACAACCATGAATCACACAAATGGACTAATGCTGTTTGACATGAATGACGATGTCGGAAGCCAGACTGCACTGGGTGGAAGAAGAGTGTGATTTTCAAGATATTTCATAAGATCTTTGTGAACGTGTCTTTCGAGTGGTTTCGATAAAATTGACAGAAGTGAAATGGGTCTCAGGTTGTTCAAATCAGACGTGTCTTTTGATTTCGGTAATGGGATAGCTTTTGCTGTCTTAAGAGCATGGGGAATGACACCCTGTTCGATGCACACGTTGTATATGAATGTAAGGGGAACATCAATGTAAGGAAGTGCGAGTTTCAATAGAGAGGCATAAGTTCCATCAGGCCCAATCAGAGAGAGAGCGAGAGAGAGGGTGGGGGAGGGGTTAGGGTGGGGGAAGTTTGGGGGCGGGGGGGGGGCGTAGGGCGGGGGGCAGAGTGCTGTGGGCCGGCAGTCTGTTTGAAGGTGCAGCAGGGTGATGTGCTGATAAGACCTGGACAAAACAGTCCCCTCAGGGGTGCGTGCTTTGCCCGTTCACTATACATACTTCCGGGCTGTGTGAGATCACCCCGAGGTGCTGCCACTCCGTCTGTCGTCTGACTGATTATCTGATTGATTGATTGGATGGGTGCGTGCACGTGTGTTGTGTGTGCGTGTGTGCGTGTGTGTGTGTGTGTGTGTGTGTGTGTCGTTGAGAGAGAGTGTGTGTGTGCGTGTCTGAGTGTGTGTGTGTGTGTGTGTGTGTGTCTTTGAGTGTGTGTGTGTGTTTGTGTGTGTGTGTGTGAAGAAAGAGAGAGAGAGAGAGAGAGAACGCCGAACGCTGAGCGACTCAGGCCAACAGCCCCTATCATGACAATATTAATTAAGAATATGCATATCAGAAAAAAAGAAAGAATAAATGAATAAACAAAATCAGATAAGAAAATTGGAATTCATTCACAATAAGGAAGGGAGGGAGAGGCGGAGAGAGAGAGAGAGATGGCTGCGAAGATGAAGGAAGGTAGAAACAGAAACTGGGGTTTCGTGGTGGGGGCGGGGGGTGGGGACTGGGAGCCCCAGACTGCACTCATCTACCTGGCTGTCCTCGTCTCTGCTTAGACCTCGTGGAAAGAAAGGGGTCTGCACTGCTCCTTGTGCCAAACGACGATCAAAGCCCGCCGGAAATAGCACCAGAGAACCGCGTGGCAATATAATTTTTTTTTTTTTTTTTTTTTTGTCCATGGAAGGCGAGGCGGCCGTGATGACAGTTTGATTTCCTTTCTCTCCCCCATTGCTCGATCGATGGAGAATAATCCTCGGAGACCCTGACAAGCTCACGTGGGCCGCTAGCAGGTTATTCGCTCCATTTGCTAGGGGATTTTTCTTTTTTTCCCCCGCTGGTCCGTTTTGGAGAAGGAAAGAAAGGGGGATGAGGGGGTGGGGGAGAGGGGGACACACAAACACGCGCTCGCGCACGCACGCACGCACAGACACACACTCTCTTCTTTTTCTGATGACATTACATACATTTGTCATGCTTTTGTTGCCCCAAATAAGGAGCCAAATTTTATATGATTCATTCTGTTGGTTTTGATTTTAAAAAAAAGTATGTGTGAGTGCCTGGGTTCACGCTTATTTATTTTGTGTGCGTGTGGCGGAAAGGAGAGGAGGGTGATGGTGCTTGTGGGTGTGCGGTATGTAGATTGACTTAATAACTTGGCATGGGTGTTCGTATTTGCTTTCATGTGTTGTCCACATTTAGATTAGATATAGGCTGCAGTATTTTTAAGGGAGAATGGTGTGTATATTGATTAATGCTGATTTTGCATAGTTATAGGCTGCAGGATTTTTAAGGGAGAAGGATGTGTATATTGATTAATGCTGATTTTGCACTTATAAAAACACTTGCAGTCACTGCATATCATATTTGAAGAGCACCTACACTTAAGAAAACATCTGTTCCCTTGTCTGACATTGCAGACATTGTAAATTGTTCTGTAAAACAACAACAAAAAACAACAACCAAACAACAACAACAAAACAAAAAACAACAACAAAAAACAACAACAAAAAACAACAACAAAAAACAAACAAACAAACAAAAAAACACACACAAAAAAACACACAAAAAACACCACCTGTATGTGTGTACGGACATACACTGGAATGTTTTTGTTTTTTATTTTTTCGTTTTCAAAAATTTTTTTATTCATTCATTTTTTTTTTCACAGTGCACGACAAAACTTAATACTAAACAGTACTTTTAAAACTGAATGGGGATTAAGACTACTTTAGATTGTAATGAGCGAGTAATCTTTGTCACAGATTCTTTTCACCCTGTCAGCTGTAAGTTTCAGAAACGTCAGTTTTATCATCCTAATGAGTTTTTGAATTGCTTGATAACTAAATATTGTTTTGACCGCGCCTGGGGCAGGTGTTAGTAGCAGGAACAAAACAAATACATGTATGGGGAGGGGGTGTGGCTTTGCAACGGCTCATTCTTTGGAAGGGAGCAGACCGATACTGTCTTTCACGCGCGCTTTGGACCGAGTTATTTCCCATACAATGGCCGCACTAGATTCAACAAAAGACTGGTGGTAAGGAGTTCACTTGCAGCATGTTATTTCCTATGCAGCTGTTATCACTGTAAGTATCTGGATGTGTGTGCAGTGTGTGTGTGTGTGTGTGTGTGTGTGTGTGTGTGTGTGTGTGTGTTCGCGAGCATTTGTTCATTCAGTCAGAATTATCAGTCATTGATAGCTGTTCTTCCTTTCTTTTTTTTTCTTATAGTTTTTTTTCCTCATTTTTCTTTCCTTTACCACGTGAATATCAGTGGGTGTGAGTGTGTGTGTGTGTGTGTGTGTGTGTGTGTGTGTGTGTGTGTGTGTGTGTGTGTGTGTATGTGTGTGTGTGCCTACCTACGCGCGCGTGCGTTTGAGCGGTCATCATTGTCCTCAGTCGTAAATATCACACGAGTCAATACACTGAGTTAGGGGTTAATCGATTTCACCGCCCCCCCCCCCACACCCCCCCCACCCCGTCACACGCCTCCCCTGTCATCATCCGTAATGGTATAGGACTGAGGTCGTGTGGACTTACAGGCTCCTTGTCGATCAGCTGTGGCCATTTCTGTCACTGATGCTCATCCATTTGTCACTGGCTGACAGAAGGAAAGAAAAGTGTAATAATTACCAGAAGAGACGTGTTACTGTTGTTTCCACCCCCCCGCCTCCACCCCCTACTACACACGCACATGTATGCACAAACACTGACACACACACACACACACGCACGCACGCACGCACGCACGCACGCACGCATGCACACGCACACACGCACACACACGCACACACACAAACTGGTAGTTTCCAGGTGGAGAGAGAAGTGAAAACTGAACGTTGAAATGTTTCATGTCATTAGCTGTAAAGCTCTAGTGACATAGTAGGTACAAATCAGAACAAAATGGTGCAAAACAGATAAAATGGAACAGAAAGGAAAAAAACATAACCAAAGTAAACTAAACTACTAAGGGATAAGCGGCACTTTGATACTCAGGTTGTCGTTTGCTTGAAATGTCCAAGAGGCAGGTGGGTATTGTGCAGGTGGAGAGAGAGAGAGAGAGAGAGAGAGAGAGAGAGAGAGAGAATAAACTTTGGGTACATTAGTCGAATTAACATGAATCACACACACACACACACACACACACACACACACACACACACACACACACACACACACACAGATTTCTAGCATGGCTGTGTTACTTAATACTAATCATCAAGGCTGTGTGTGTGTGTGTGTGTGTGTGTGTGTGTGTGTGTGTGTGTGTGTGTCGTATGGGAGGAAGGGTGCTGGCATGTATGTTTGAATACTGAGTTTATGTAAATGCTGCATCAAGTATCTACTATCATCATTGAATACTGAGTTTATGTAAATGCTACATGAAGTACCAACTATCATCATAGTTGAATACTGAGTTTATGTAAATGCTACATGAAGTACCAACTATCATCATAGTTGAATACTGAGTTTATGTAAATGCTACATCAAGTACCCACTATCATCATTGAATACTGAGTTTATGTAAATGCTACATGAAGTACCAACTATCATCATAGTTGAATACTGAGTTTATGTAAATGCTACATGAAGTACCCACTATCATCATTGAATACTGATTTTACGTAAATGCTACATCAAGTATCGACTATCATCATTCTTCTTCTTCTTCTTCTTCTTCTTGGTGGTGGTGGTGGTGGTGGTGTTCTTTTTTTTCCGACTCGCCAAAGAATTCTTATCGCCTTCCTCTATAACAACAAACTCAACATTTTCTTCGCCAGCTCTGTCAAAGCTAAGCCCGAAAGACAACGTGGCAAGAAAGATCATCCAGCTACAAACAAAATTTGCAAACTATTTGAAAGGATAGTCTCCCTTACCAAACACCTGGGGTGTGTTGTATGAGCGGACTTTGCTTATCGTTGAGAATGTTCGAAACTACAGTAAACTGCTTATACTTTGGAACATTCTTAACTCTAAGCAAACTAAGCGCTGCAAAGATCACCTCATGCAACGCGGCTCAGGTCACATAAGAGGCCTGTGTGTGTGTGTGTGGATGTGCGTGCGTGCGTGCGTGTGTGTGTGTGTGCGTGCGTGTGCGTATGTGGTGTGTGTGTGTGTGTGTGTGTGTGTGTGTGCGCGCGCGCGTGGTGTGTGTGTGTGTGTGTGTGTGTGGCGGGAAGGAGAGGAGTGGAGTGGTAGGAAGAGGGTAAATGTCTGTGGGTGTGTATAGTTATCGGCTTAATCTCCTGGCATGGATGCTCACTTTAGCTGTCGTGTGTTTTCGACATTTGGCATTGTTACCCACATCATCCACCCCCCCAATAAATTTCCTCCACCCCCAGCCCTAGATTTTCTTCTTCTTCTTCAGCAAGATTCCAAAATTCGGTTAATTTGTTGTCCTTATTAAAAACATCAAAAGAAACGCTAAAAAACAAAACAAAAAAACAAAACAAACAAAATAAATTAACAAAAACAAACACGCACACACAACTAGCCTAATACAATGCCTATTGAAAGCTCCTTCGTTCACTGGGGGCTTAGGCACATCACCAACAGGACATTAACAGTGAACATGATACCAGCGACGATTTTCAAGAGACCATCGTGCCTATGGTTAAATGTGTGCCTGCAGGTAGTCTGCCCGAGGCAAGGCAAACTTTGCCCGAGGGTAAGCATTAGCCGTATTCAGGAACACAAAAACCTACCTACAAAAACCCGAAGGCAACTTAACCGTGCTATCTGCCTAGGGTCATTACATGGTGTCAGAAGCAACTGAAGAATAGAAGAATCCTGAAAAGGGAGGCTGATACGAAGAATAATACTGAGAAGAAGCTGCTGAAGAATAGAAGAATCCAGAAAAGAAGAAAACGATGGAACCGACGTCACGAAACGAGCCAAGGGGGCAACAGAGACGGCAAACGTTCCAGCACCAGACAAAATGTGCCTGGAAGGAAATTTGTCACAAAACTGGAAGCGTTTCAGGAGACAATTAGAGAATTATGCAATTGCAAGTAGACTTAACAGAGAAGACCAAGAGTACCAAGTATCTGTTTTTCTTGCTGTTTTTGGACCTGATGCATGTGAAATATTTGACAATCTCAAGTTTGATGAGGAAAATGACAAAAACGATTTAAAAATAAGTCATGGAAAAATTGCAAGATTTCTTTGTGGGAGACACACATGAAGCTTTTGAATCGTATAAATTTCACCTCAGAAAGCAGGAGACATCAGAGTCAATCGAAGCATACACTGCAGCACTCAGAAAGCTGGCAAAAACGTGCAACTTTGATAAACTTGAAGAAAGACTTATCGAGGGGCAAACAATTACCAGACTCACGTTTGTTATTGTCGTTGACAGACTGACAGGAAGTGAAGGGGAGTTGGGGAGACACCCTGGAGGTTTGGAACCTCCACCAGATATGGAACAGGAATCAGCGCAGAGAAAAAGAAGCTGACGGGAGAAAATGAAAATGAAGCTGACGGGAGAAAATAAAAATAAGCTGAAGGGAAAAAATGAAAATGAAGCTGACGGGAGAAAATACAAATGAAGCTGACGGGAGAAAATGAAGCTGACGAGAGAAAATAAAAATAAAGCTGACGGGAGAAAATAAAGCTGACGGGAGAAAATAAAAATGAAGCTGACGGGAGAAAATGAAGCTGACGAGAGAAAATAAAAATAAAGCTGACGGGAGAAAATAAAAATGAAGCTGACGAGAGAATGAAAATGAAGCTGACGGGAGAAAATGAAGCTGACGGGAGAAAATGAAGCTGACGGGAGAAAATGAAGCTGACGGGAGAAAATGAAAATGAAGCTGACGGGAGAAAATGAAGCTGACAGGAGAAAATGAAAATGAAGCTGACGGGAGAAAATGAAGCTGACGGGAGAAAATGAAAATGAAGCTGACGGGAGAAAATGAAAAAGAAGCTGACGGGAGAAAATGAAAATGAAGCTGACGGGAGAAAATAAAAATAAGCTGAAGGGAAAAAATGAAGCTGACGGGAAACAGCGAAGAACCAATCAAGACCGCAATCATGGACAGTGATCAACAATTTGAGCCAGTCGACAAAATCATCAGTCGGCATCATCATCATCATCATCATCAGCCAAGAAGATTCCAAGCCAGAAGTCCTTGCAAGAACTGTGCCAAAACTGGCAACGCAGAAACCAAAACAATGTGGAGGGAGAGAAACATTTTAAATGCAAACTTTAATTTATTGCATGCAGGGGTACTCTCCGTCCTTCTCTATGCATGCGAATCAGCAGAACTCCAGAGGAAGTTCCAGGCTGTCGTGATAAGATGCTTCAAACACTCCTCGGAATCTGATACACTGACCACACCACAAAAGAATAAGTGCACGCAAGAGTAACACAACACACGAAACGCTATGAAAACCTGGTATCCACCGTGAAGAAAAGGAAGCTGAAATGATACGGCCACATAACCAGGACCTGTGGCCTTACCAAGACCACCATCCCCCTCGGAAACAGTTCGAGGGAAGAGGACAAAGGGAAGACAAAATAAGAGATGGACAGGCAATGGCAAACATCACTGAGAGGAGTGAATGAAGCTTTGCTCAAACCCAGGCACCAACCGGCACACCACCGTGACAGATGGAAGCATCTGGTGCTGCATTCTTCCATGCAGTGCCCCTACGACTCTGGCTTGATCCTAGCGGCGCAAAGTTGCCGAGCGTTGAGAATTTTCCGAAGTCTATGCAATTAGCGCAGACTTGTGGGGATTATTAGCGCAAAGCAAACTTAGCGCTGCTGAAATTCCCCATGCGAACCAGCCCTGCAGGGTTACGGGAGCAGTGAGCAGTAATGGCCGGCAAGAGTTCTCTCCCTTGCAGTAGACAACCGCGTACCGTCTCCTTCAAATCACAGACACCAATATCTCAGTGAATACCCGCTAGTGAATACTAGTGTCGATGTTCAAATCAACAAAATAGGATAGTTCTCGACAATTATCAAAGGATGTCACCCCTTCTAAAGTGTCTGCCGATAGTGGCACGACAAAATTCAACTGAAAGATAACAACTCAAAACATATACTCAAGCAGCTTGAAACAAGCAACATTTTTACAGTTTTGATAAGAAGAGCCATTCATAGCAAAAACTGACACAGTTCATAAGAGCAACAATATCGTCTGTTTCCTCTGCAGAATAAAACAACCAGTCGACCGGTTGGCGACAATGTGGAACCAAGTCAGTGCAAAAGTTTAAAAACACCTTTGTCTGTTTACCTTGAGTATTCTTCGCGCGAAATGTTGACAGAAAACATCACTAATGGTTGACGTTGTGTTTTCAGTCTTTCGAAGTCCGGTTACTGTTTGCCGCCGCTAATAATGCACGACTGTTTCACCACTTATTTTCAATGGTGTTTTTTTTTTTTTTTTTTTTTTTTTTCTCACTTGCTATTTTATGAATCTGACGGGTTTTTTTTTTCTTACTGGACGTCGACAGCCAACGCATCAATGTGATTCGGCCAAAGGAGATAACTACTGCAGAACACCTGATCTATATAGTACTGTACTGACAGCAAGTGCTTAGACACTAAAGAGAGAGAGGGGTGGGGGAGGGGGGGGGGAGCGGTGGAGAGACAGAGAGAGTCACAGAGAGAGAGAGAGTCACACACACACACACACACACACACACACACACACACACACACACACACACACACACACACAGAGCATGTGAAATAGTTTATCGTTTATCTCATGGAAAAATAGAACAGAATAATGATAGAATAATAAAATGAAACACAGTAATGACAAGGTTGACTATCTTATTGCAATAATGCACAACCACCCCCTTTTCTCTGTATCTTTCTCTCTCTCTCTCTCTCTCTCACAAACACACACACGCAAACACACACACACAAACATACACACACACACACGCAAACACACACACAAAAACACACACACACACACATACACACACACTGACACACACACACACACACTGTCGATAGCACGTCCCTTCCCTGCCTTCCTACACCCCAAAAGAAAGACTGGGTGAAGTGGTTGATCTACATGGTTTAAAGAGAGAGATAGAGGGAGAGAAGAGTAGAGAGTTACACACACACACACACACACACACACACACACACACACACACACACACAGAGGGAGAGAAGAGTAGAGAGTTACAGAAAGAGAGAGACAGAGACAGAGACGGACGGAGAGAAGAGCAGAGAGTTACACAGAGAGAGAGAGAGAGAGAGAGAGACAGACAGAGAGAGACAGAGACAGACACAGAGAGAGAGAGAGACGGAAGCATAGAAGAGTAGAGAGTTACAGAGAGAGAGAGGGAAGGAGAGAGAGAGAGACAGAGACAGAGGCGGAGGGAGAGAAGAGTAGAGAGTTACAGAGAGAGAGAGGGAGGGAGAGGGAAGGAGAGAGAGAGACAGAGACAGAGACGGAGGGAGAGAACAGTAGATAGTTACACAGAGAGGGAGAGGGAAGGAGAGACAGAGACAGAGACGGAGGGAGAGAAGAGTAGAGAGTTACAGAGAGAGAGAGAGAGGGAGAGGGAAGGAGAGAGAGAGACAGAGACGGAGGGAAAGAAGAGAAGAGAGTTACAGAGAGAGAGAGAAGCCGGAGGGAGGGAGAGAGAGAGAGGGAGAGAGAGAGAGAGAGAGGGAGAGAGAGAGAAGAGTAGAAGTTACAAAGAGAGAGACAGAGACAGACAGACATACAGAGAGACAGAGAGACAGAGAGTGAGACTGAAAGAGAACTGATTGACGAGGAAGGAAGAAAGGTGGGTGGAGTTCTGGCACTCAAACAGATCCTAACAACGTCAGTCACAACAACAACAAAAAAAAACAAAAACCGCCAGTGCTTCCCCCCTCACGATTCAGCACGCCGCGCTTGACGCTCGTTGGTTGGTGCAGTGAGAGAGAGGAGGGGGGAAGAGAGAGAGAGAGAGAGAGAGAGAGAGATCTTCTTAGCTTGTGGGCAAATCACGACGCCGTAGCCAACAGCAGCAGTGTGTGAGAGAGAGAGAGTTTGTGCCGACGAACAGGGCCCACAGACCACTACACGGTCGGAACTTCGTTGAGAGTCGTGCGTGTGGTTTCCACCACCACAACTACGGAGAGAGTGCCTGAGCGAGCGAGCCGTTGCTGTGCTTGCATGCCGGTTCCGTACATACATACGTTTCTTGTTTGGGATCTACTGGTTTGGAGTCTGAAGTAGGTGTAGTACTACGTACGTCTATGCTTGGGGAACTGTGCGGGTAGTGGTTTCTTTTTGGGGGGATACCTTCAGTGTGGGGGGCGGTATGGGATACCTCAACTACCACGACGGAACCCTTACGAGGCGGACTGAAACCGCGCAGGTGGAGAAGAAAAGAATCATGAACTCCTCCTCCTCCTCCTCCTCCACCTCTTCACAGCACCCTCAACCATCGATTCCACCCTCGTGTTGCCGGCGCTGTCGCGTGGCGGGGAAGTCGTTATCGTCATCGATGACGATCATGATGGTGATGTTTGTGATGACGGCGTGTCTGGCGGCTGTGACGCCCGTGGCCTTCGCTCAGCGTCTCCTGGACGCGAGGAACATTCTGGTGTCCAACCCGGGTATCCAGGTGCCGCTGGGCAGGTCCGTGTACCTGACGCGGGAGGACCTGAAGATCCGGGTGGCTCCTGGCGACAGGTGCGTGGTGATGGTGCTGGACAATGACCCCCTGGCCCAGCGGCCCGGCCGGCTGATGCCCACCTCCTTCCCCTGCGAGTTCGGGCCCCGCGAGGTGGCCTACTCCCACTTCGGCTCACGTCACCCTCCCAATGACCGCATCCAGCTGCAGGTGGGGAGAGGGGGGTGGGGGGGAGGGAGAGCTGAGAATTGAGGGAATGATTGGGTTGTTTCTGGAGAGAGAGAGAGGGAGAGAGAGAGAGAGAGATGGAGGGAGAGAGAGAGAGAGAGAGAGAGAGAGAGAGAGAGAGAGAGAGAGAGGATGGAGAGAGAGATACAGAAAGGGGGAGGGAGAGAGATAGAGATGCATGGAGGGGGAGAGAGGGAGGAGAAGAGAGAGATGAGAGAGAGTGAGAGACAGAAAAGGGGGAGGGGAGAGACAGAGATGCAGGGATGGGGAGAGAGAGAGAGAGAGGGAGAGGAGAGAGAGGAGAGAGGGGAGGGACAGAGATGCATGGATTGGGAGGAGAGGGAGAGAGAGAGAAGAGAGAGAGAGAGAGAGAGAGAGAGATACAGAAAGGGGGAGGGAGAGACCAGAGATGCATGGGATGGGGAGAGAGGAGAGAGAGAGAGAGAGAGAGAGAGAGAGAGGGGGGAGTGACAGAGAGATGCATGGATGGGGAGAAGAGGGAGAGAGAGAGAGAGAGAGAGAGAGGGGGAGGGACAGAGATGCATGGATGGGGAGAGAGGGAGAGAGAGAGGATGGAGAGAGAGAGAGAGATGGAGGGAGAGAGAGAGAGATATGGAGGGAGAGAGAGAGAGAGGAGAGAGAGAGAGAGAGAGAGAGAGAGAGAGAGAGGATGGAGAGAGAGAGAGGATGGAGAGAGAGATACAGAAAGGGGGAGGGAGAGAGACAGAGATGCATGGATGGGGAGAGAGGGAGAGAGAGAGAGAGAGAGAGAGAGAGGATGGAGAGAGAGATACAGAAAGGGGGAGGGAGAGAGACAGAGATGCATGGATGGGGAGAGAGGGAGAGAGAAATGAAGGGGGAGAGATATGGAGAGAGAGATGGAGGGAGAGAGAGGGAGAGAGGGAGAGAGCGAGAGAGAGTGAGTGTGTGTGTGTGTGTGTGTGTGTGTGTGTGTGTGTGTGTGTGTGTGTGTGTGTGTGACTGTCCTCGTCTGTCTGTCTGTGTTTGAATCTGTTGCTGTTGTGTCTGTTGCTGTCTCTGTCTCACTCTGTCTGTCTCTTCCTCTTAATCTTCCTTCATCTTCATCAGCCTTCTTTCTCTGTTTTTGTTTTATATCATAATCTTTTTGATTCTAGTGTCTGCTTTCTCTCTCTCTCTCTCTCTCTCTCTCTCTCTCTCTCTCTCTCTCTCTCTCTCTCTCTGTGCTCCCTCCTCTTTCTTTATCTTTCTCATGCGTTCTTTGACTTTTTCCAGTATATCTTTTTTTTATATGATTTATTTATTCGTGATCTATCTAATTTTTTTTTATTATTGTTATTTCAAACGATTTACTGGTAGCAGATTCTTCATGCAAATGCAGTGATAACAAACTCTAGGGAGAGCTGGACAGTACAAGGTCTTCAGAGAAGAAGCCCCCCTCAGTCAAGTGTTTCTGGGCCTTTAACTCCTTACACTCTAAGGGGGCCGGGCCGCACCCAGGTCATGACTCCTGGATGCCCTTGTATTGCCGCCTTTTCTTTTCTTTAAAAACAAAAATTCTTTTAAAATTATACGACCCATGTTTGTTTCCTCCGTTCATGCATAACCCCGTCAACACAGATCGTTTGGTGACTAAATATTATTGGCATATTACCCCATTCCTTTTTTGCACCACTAGTAATACATGGCATATCATATCAGCTGCTTTGTCTATTAACCATTTAAATACGCCCTTTAGAAGAGCTTTGGGAAGGCGCTGGGCCACGATGTTTTCCTATGGGGTTAACGGGCTGGTTAATATCGCATTGTATTTTGTATTGTATTTCTCTTTTTGTCACAACAGATTTCTCTGTGTACAGTTCGGACTGCTCTCCCCACAGAGAGCGCGTCGCTACACTGAGAGCGCCACCCTTTTATTTGTATTTTTTTTTCTGCTTGCAATTCTATTCGTTTTCCCATCGAAGTGGATTTCCTTACAGAATTTTGCCAGGGACAACCCTTTTGTTGCCACGGGTTCTTTTACGTGCCGCGCTAAATGACATCAGTTTATCGTCTCATCCGAATGACTGGCGTCCAGACCACCATTCAAGGTCTAGTGGAGGGGGGAGAAAAATTAATACTGGCGACTGTGGGATTGGAACCAGCGCCCTCAGATTATCTCGCTTCCCGAAGGCGGACGCGTTACCTCCAGGCCATCACTCCACTATGGCCTCCACTATCATGATTGTATCTCTTTCTCTCTGTCGATCCAGATCCGTTACGACTCCTTCTCGGACACGCTGCTGATTCCCTTCACGCTGTTCGTGGAGGTCAGCTTCGTGCAGCTGCAGGTGATCACCAGGAACGTGCCCATCGAGGTGGAGCGTCTCATGGGGGTCTCCACCCCCATCTCCGACAAGACACTGGAGTACGACTTCGACCGGGAAACGCAGATGTGTAAGGTAGGTGAGAGGGGCTGGGTAATTCATGTGGGTTGGTGGTGGTGGTGGGGGGTGGGCGTGGGGGTGGGGGGCTGGAGATGGAGAAGGTGGGGTTGGGAGAGGGAGTGAGGAGGTGTGTGTGTGTGTGTGTGTGTGTGTGTGTGTTTTGGTGTGTGGGAGTGTGGGCGTGTTGTGTGTGTGTGTGTGTGTGTGGTGTGTGTGTGTGTGTGTGTTTTGGTGTGTGGGAGTGTGGGCGTGTTGTGTGTGTGTGTGTGTGTGTGTGTTTTGGTGTGTGGGATTGTGGATGTGTTGTGTGTGTGTGTGTGTGTGTGTGTGTGTGTGGTTCTTGGTGTGTGTGTGTGTGTGTGTGTGTGTGTGTGTGTGTGTGTGTGTGTGTTGGTGTGTGTGTGTTGGTGCCTGTATCTCTGTCCCTATCGGTGTATGTGCCTCTGTGTACCTGCGTGTGTTGTTTCTGTGGCTGCAGTGTAAAAATAAATCAAAGTACATGTTTTGTAATTTTTCAGGTTTGAACATGTAAAAGGACCTTGATATACCTGTATCTGTGCATCATATCATAAAGCTAACCCAACCTCGAGGCATTTTATTCATGTAAAGAAAGCAGCAACACTTTGACAACTTAACCATGAGATAGATTTTTCTTTAAAAAAAAAAAAAAAAAAAAAAAAAAATCAAAAACACGCGCATGATTTTTCTTTCTTTCTAGATTTCTATTTTCTTTTTTTCTTCTTTGTTTTGTACAAAGAAAACACGTGTGTTGCCTGTCTTTGTATTGTATTGTACTGTGTTTCTCTTTTTGTCACAGCAGATTTCTCTGTGTGAAATTCAGGCTGCTCTCCCCAGGGAGTGTGCGTCGCTACACTACAGCGCCACTCATTTTTTTTGTATTTTTTTTTTCCTGCATGCAGTTTTATTTATTTTTCCTATCGAAAAAAAAAAAAAAATCGACTGTCTTTGGCAGTGTAAAAACAATCAGGCAAGGGTGAATTCTCTTTAAATTCAGAAAAAAAAAATGCTGAAGTAATTTTCCGGGTTCATACTACGTTCAGGAGATCTAAAAATACCATTAGAAGCCACTGCACTATACTTGCTTCAGTGATCATGACATCCTTGAAGACTGGTACAATCTTTGACCTCGAAGTGTTACAGCGTGGAGTTGAGACCTGACTGATGAAGACAGACAGACAGACAGACAGACAGACGGCTCCCTCAACCTGAAAGAGTTGTACTGCCGTGTTGTCGTCAGACTGTGCAGTAATCAGATGAAGAAGAATTGCACTGGAGTGGGAGGTGATAATTCATTTCAGCTGAAGGATGGGGGAGTGGGGGGGGGGTGTATGTTGGGGAGGGGAGGTGGATGGGGTAGGGGAGGTGGGAGGGGGATGAGGGGAGGGCCAGGCCGCTTTTAACATAATATCAACCATGAAAAGAACCAACCTCAGGAAATTACTAAGCCAGCAAATATAAGTTCTGGGTTTTTTTTTTTCTGTGGGTGGTCCTGTCAGACATGAGACGGCGATGTTTATTTCTGAGCTTAAACAGTTGGCTTACAGACTGAGTAGTGTAAAAAAATATTTTTTTCAAAAGAAGAAATTTTGATGTCTTCATGAAATAAGGCGGATGCGGAACACACGCCCAAAAAAAAGAAGAAGAAAAAAAAGGAAACTTTAACAGGCCTATCGTCGAATCCGGAGAATGAAATCTGAAGCTGCTTCTTCTTCTTCGTTCGTGGGCTGCAACTCCCACGTTCACTCGTATGTACACGAACCGGCTTTTACGTGTATGACCGTTTTCACCCCCCCCCCACCCCCCTGATGTAGGCAGCCATACTCCGTTTTCGAGGGTGTGCATGTTGGTTATGTTCTTGTTTTCCATAACCCACCGAACTGCTGACATGGATTACAGGATCTTTAACGTGCGTATTTGATCTTCTGCTTGCGTATACACACGAAGGGGGTTCAGGCACCAGCAGGTCTGCACATATGTTGACCTGGGAGATCGGAAAAATCTCCACCCTTTACCCACCAGGCGCCTTTGCCTGGGATTCGAACCCTGGACCCTCAGATTGCTCTCGGCTATTGCGCCCTGTCGACATTTGAAGCAAAACTGACGGTCTGACGAAAGATTATGAATGGTAGAATGGGTTGTGATGGTGGTGGCAGTGATGGTGGTGGCAATGGTGGTGGTGGCAGTAATGGTGGCGGCAGTGGTGCTGGTGGTGGAGTGTTGATGAAAGGCTCGGGGGAAAAAGAACGAGCAGCAGTGTGGCACTGCTGTGGTGGAAGTGACAGCGATCTCACACTTATCATCACATACTCGGACTGGACTCGTTGGTAACAACAGTATCACTTAGTAGCCGTGTAAGACTCGTGGGAATCAGTGCGGCAGAGATTCGGAAACTTGTTCGGTACGTTGGACTGACTCTGAATCTGATGGTCCCGGGTTCGAATCTTGGTAACGGCGCCTGGTGGCGCTAGCAGGTCTGCGCACATGTTGAGCTAGGAGATCGGAAAAATCTCCACCCTTTACCCAACAGGCGCTGTTATCGAGATTCGAACCCGGGACCATCAGATTGAAAGTCCAACGCTTTAACCACTCGGCTATTGCGCCCGTCACACGCATCTTGATGCAGAAAATAAAGGTGGGGCCGGAAGCTAGGGATGGAGAGAAAGGGGTGGGGAGGGGAGGGGTTAGGGGCGGGGGTGTGGGGGTGGGGGTGAAACACTATTGGACACAGCACAGATTCAAGGATTGTTGTAGTTTCACTAATTGTGTCATTACAGGGAGTTCTTAAGACGTGGGAATACTTGGCGCGTGAGGCCTGTGGAGACCACCCCCCTCCCCACCGCCCCCCTCCATCCTTTCACACTTCCAGCCGCTCCCTCGCCCCCCCCCCCACCCCTCCCTTCCTCCCCCAGCCACCCCCTGCCCTTAGCATTCACGTCTCATCAGCAGACCACTGCACTGACTGACTCCATGGAAGCAGAGAAAATTGTCTCTTTATCAGGCAGCTCTCGACTTTACACTTGAACGCTAATTGGTCATAGAGAGTATCGGTCTTAGCATTTCAGGATGTTACGCCTACCTGAGCATGCAGTTTTTGTTGCTTCACCTCAGCAGCGACTTTCGTTCCCTTGAACTTATTCTGAGCCAGAAGAAGAAAAATTACCTCGACATGTTGGGTGCTGAACACAGAATGCATCCATGCTTGTCTAATTTGTTTTCTGCCAACGAGAATCAACAGAAATGTATTCTTTGTGGAAAAAACAGACAAACAAACAACAACAAAAACCTGAACAACTTTCGTGATTGTAGGGAAAAAAAAGAAAAGAAAAAAAGAAAAGAGACACGTATTAAAAAAAAAAAAAAAATACACACCTCATTTGGTGACCTCTTGCAATATGATGGCTTGATGGATGATATAAATATGTTTAAAGGATTCGACTATAAATCTATACTTTGACATAAAGTGTATTTCTTTTGGTGCTCCTTTATGACACTGTCGGAAAAAACAACAACAAAAAGATTTATCACGTTGTATTTTAAAGATTTTTTTTTTCAAATGACTGACCAATTACTGCCGAATGTATGCCGCTCTTTCAGCTTATTAATAGGTTTAATTGCTATGATTGATAACGCATAAATAATGAACAAATAACGCATAAC
>NC_134882.1:31363448-31390948 GCF_041734735.1 Babylonia areolata
GGTCTTGGCGGCAGCGATAAGGTCTTTAAATCCCTACCCATAGGCAACAGTTTACCTAGTTTCGGTCCTGGCGTCAGCGATAAGGTCTTTAAATCACTACCCATACACTTTCCAAAGTTTCAGTCTTGACGTCAGCGATAAGGTCTTTAAATCCCTACCCATAGGCTACACTGTACCTAGTTTCGGTCTTGGCGTCAGCGATAAGGTCTATAAATCCCTACCCATAGGCTACGTCTACACTTTCCCAAGTTTGGGTCTTGACGTCAGCGATAAGGTCTTTAAATCCCTCCCCATAGGCTACACTTTCCCAAGTTTCGGTCTTGGCGTCAGCGATAAGGTCTTTAAATCCCTACCCATATGCTACACTGTACCTAGTTTCGGTCTTGGCGTCAGCGATAAGGTCTTTAAATCCCTACCCATATGCTACACTGTACCTAGTTTCGGTCTTGGCGTCAGCGATAAGGTCTTTAAATCCCTACCCATAGGCTACACTGTACCTAGTTTCGGTCTTGGCGTCAGCGATAAGGTCTTTAAATCCCTACCCATAGGCTACACTGTACCTAGTTTCGGTCTTGGCGTCAGCGTTAAGGTCTTTAAATCCCTACCCATAGGCAACAGTTTACCTAGTTTAGGTCCTGGCGTCAGCGTTAAGGTCTTTAAAACCCAGTACCCGCACCGCTTCTCCCCAACAGACCCTGGTGAGGATCAAAGAGGGGAACGAGAACGAGAAGCCGGCGCCGGCCTTCGACGCCCGCCTGTCGATGGAGGTGGACCAGTTCGTCATGACGGCCCTCACGCCCGAGATCCTGGCCGCCCAGGACGCCGAGACGGACCCGGACCTGATCATCTTCAACGTCTCCAAGCCGCTGCTGCCCGGGGAGGGTCACTTCGTATCCACGGACGACCGGAGCCAGCCCATCACCTCCTTCTACCAGCGGGACCTCCGCCAGCTGAAGATCGCCTACAAGCCGCCCTCCGACGACTCGGATCAGAGGCGGATCGTGGTGGTGGAGTTTCAGGTGAGTGTGTGTGTGTGTGTGTGTGTGTGTGTGTGTGTGTGTGTGTGAGGGGGTGGGAGTGATGGGTTGGGGGTGTGGGGGGTGTGGTGTGTGTGTGTGTGTGTGTGTGTGTGTGCGTGTGTGTGTGCGCGCGCGCGTATGTGTGTGTGTAAAAAAGAGAGGGCGATATTTAAACGCATTGTCCACCGTTTCTCAAAACATGATATTAAGCAAAGAAAAAGAACAATAACAAGCAAAAAACAAAACAACAACAACAACAACAAAAGAGAAAAAAAAGAAAGAAAAAACCTCAACAAAAACAACAAAAAACAAAACAAAACAAAACAAATTTATGCTGCAAGAGGATACCAGTCTATGTAAACAATGACCAGAAGTTTAATTTGCAATGCTATACTTCGAAAAGGCAGAAATTTGCACAAAATATCATTCATCTGATCGCCTTTCCAAGACATTCTGCTATACAGACGAGTAAGCGTGTCGTCAAACAGGTACGAGTCATTATCATCAAAAGTTCAGCAAGCTCTCCACTCTTGAACATCAACATCCACAGGATTGATTATCTTTAAAAAAATTTTTTTCACAGGCTGTGGACTCTGACGGTGATGCCTCGGAGCCGTTCATCCTGATGATCATGGTAAAGCCCATGAACACACTGGCCCCCGTGGTCACCACCAACACGGGTCTCCAGCTGTTTGAGGGTCAAACCCGTGCGTTGCAGGCAGACCGCAATCTGCGCATTTCTGATGAAGACAACCTGGAGGATGTCACAGTATGTTCCTCAGTATTTCTTGATTTTTTTTTATTTTATTTTATTATTTATTTTGTCATACCATATTATGTTTTATTATATCTTATTCATCTATGGGCGAGTGTATGATGTTTTCGGAACTGGAACAGGCCGTAGGGGCTGGGTATAGTATAGACAGTGAACGTGGTGGGTAAGAGGAGAGGGAGCGAGTCCTTCTCAGCAACCGGAATTTCTATGTCATGTTGTCGCCTATCTTGCTGTCGTGTGCCGAAGGATTGACTATGTTCCTGCTAAATCAGAGTTCTGTTTTGGGACATTTGTTGTCTGATTCACTGTTATTCAAGTCTTGATTTTAAAACAAAACAAAAAACGACACCGAAATGTATGTACAGTATGATTGCAGTTACAATACACACGATGACTTAACAGGTCAATGTAAGTAAAACGAATTTGGAATGCGGCTACCACCTTTGAATATTCGGCATGGAACAAGTAGAGTAACAGTTGTTCTGGAACCGACAAGAATGTCTTACACAACTTCAGCGGGTTTGGTGCGTACATAAGTAAAAAAGTGTCGGGGTATAAAGTCTAACAACTTCAAAGAGGACTGCTTTCTTTGTACCGTTCACTTTCCTGCATACCACCCGTAGCGTTGGGAAGTGCTGAGGACTACGATGTCAGGATTTCTATGTTTGCTTCCTCTGGTGACCTACATTCAAGTCGTTAAAAAACCGTTTGCTATAAATTGTTTTAGGGTGAGATAGTAATGGATGTATTGTTTGCGGACAGTAACTTGGAGAGAACCATAGTTACCGAAGACTCGACCTTTTCTGATGTTGTCAGAAATTTCACTCACTCTGACAACTCTGACAAGCTAACAGGCGCAAGGAGTGTATTGCTATGATATGAAATCAATATGAGAATGCTGATATGGTTGTACTGCAACCAGATTTCGTGCTTATCTCCTTTTCTTCAATTCATATGCCAGATAAACAACAACAACAACAAAAAGAATAGCGAGGTATGTGACAGAGTTAGAACTAGCTTTTGCATAATATTTTTGTTGTTGTTGTATTTCTGTTAGTTAAAACTAGCTTTTGTTTTATGCTTTGTATTATATGTCCCACGAAGCGTCAGAATTGAATTGAGATTGTCTGAAGCAAATCATATGAAAACATAGGGCAGTACCCCCCCCCCCACTCCTCCCCATGCCCCCTCCCCCCCCCCCAAAAAAAAAGAAAGTAAAAAAAAAAGAAAGAAAAAAAGTCATGATCCATCTGTTAGCTTTTGTTTTATGCTTTCTGTTAAATGTTCCACGAATCATCAGAATTAAGATTGTTTGAAGCTCACATGAAAACATAGGACAGTACAAAAAAAAAGAGAAAAAAAAGAAAAAAAAAGAAAAAAAAAAAAGAAAAAGGAAAAAAAAAGCATTATCCATCTGTTAGCTTTTGTTTTATGCTTTCTGTTATATCCCCCACGAAGCGTCAAAACTAAGATTGTTTGAAGCAAAATCACATGAAAACATAGTAAGGGCAGTACAATACACACAGCACCATCCATCTGCCCAGGTGTCGGCAGTGGCAGGACTGCGGCACGGCCGACTGATCATCCCGGACGGCCGCAAGTTCTTCACACCGGACGACCTGGAGTCCGGGTCGGTCATCTACGAGCACGACGGCAGCGACACGTATTCGGACAACATCGTGTTCCGCATGACTGACGGCAAGCACGAGGTGGAGTTCCTGTTCCCCGTCTGGGTGTTCCCCGAGGACGACGAGCCGCCCATCCTGAACGTCAACACGGGCCTGGAGATCCAGAAGAAGCAGGTGGTGGAGATCACGCCCTTCGTGCTCAGCGCCACAGACATCGACAGCGACGACTCCACCATCCGTTTCGTGCTGCAGCCGCCATTCTCTGACGAGGGGCAGATTCTGCTGAGGCAGTTCCAGGTAGGAAAGGAGGGCGGGGAGGAAGGGGAGATTCCAAATGGAGAAAGTTTATGAAAACTGTTGGTTGTAAAGTTGATTGATTTTGCGAAGTCATAGGCGATCAGAATGATGGGTTAGGTATCTTAAGCACACTTTTAAGGCAAAAGAAGACACAATTATGCCTAGATACTTCAATATGAGATAAAAGAAAGCCTAAAGTTTACTATGAAGTCAAAATCTGAAAATCGACAACCTGACCCCCACCCTCCTAAAATCGCCGCTAACAACAAAGTTGGTCAGGTGCAAAGCGACTCATTTCGTGATGGAGGGTCACAAATAAGACTGTTTTATCAACAGGGAGTCTTATTTTACAATCTACAGTTTTTATAAACTTTCTCCATTTGGTGTTTTTATAGACTCAGCAGTCATTCTTCTGTCTGAACTGGAATGGCCCAGGCTATAGCTTTCGTCGTTAGAAGCGCAGTATTCTTTGTCTTCATCCATTTTGTTCAACGTGTTCCACCTTCCGCATGTAACATGTTAAAATCAGCAGCGGTGAAACGCTGTCATCCTCGCTTCATCTGTCGTCCACAAGGAAAGAGTTAAAAGCAAAGTCTGGGGAACAAATCAACCTAAGTGCTAATCAGCCCATTTTGCATCCCATAGCCGGTCACCCGCTTGACATAACCTGACGCACCCTTCCATTCACTCCAGTCTTGTTTCACCCAGTCCAACTCAACTTCCAGCTCCGACCCCTACCCAGTACAATCCCGATTCAACCAACAATGGAGTGATGGCCTAGAGGCAACGCGTCCGCCTAGGAAGAGAGAGAATCTGAGCGCGCTAGTTCGAATCACGCATGCACTTAGCGCACGTAAAAGAACCCACGGCAACAAAAGGGTTTTTCCTGGCAAAATTTTGTAGAAAAATCCACTTCGATAGGAAAAACAATTAAAACTGCACGCAGGAAAAAATACAAAAAAATGGGTGGTGCTGTAGTGTAGCGACGCGCTCTCCCTGGGGAGAGCAGGCCGAATTTCACACAGAGAAATCTGTTGTGATAAAAAGAAATACAAATACAAATACAAAATAAGCCAGTCAACGTCCCAAACGCTTCCTTTTTCAGCGAAAGTACCACCCCCTACCACACACCTCCGCTAAACTTCATCCATCCGACCGAGCCGATAATATAAGCCTTTTGAAATTTTGATGGGTTATGTTTTTGCTGTTTAGAGTGATACTTCTCATTTTGTTTCAATAACTGTGGTGAGAATCCTAAAAAATGTCCGAAGCTAAATCACCAGTGTTGTTTTTATTTATTCAATTCTGAAATTATTTGGCAGCGTTTGCTTACAACATGTTTGCGGATCATCACCATTTTGGAGCGTTTTTATGGAAATCATGTCATTTTCTTTCAGATAGAATTTATAAACTGTTTTGCTAGTTGGCCCATTCACACACACACACACACACACACACACACACACACTCTCTCTCTCTCTCTCAGTCAGTTCCTTACAACAGGGCACGCCTCTCGCTCCGCCCCCTCATCCCCGGCGTAACGTCATTTCCGGTACAGAAATGCTAAAGAGAAGAACGAACGTCATCAACTCAAACCGGCGCGCGGCGTGTGCTTGCACTCACACTTTCGCTCTGAAGCGGGGGAAAGTTCTTTGCTTACTCAGGCTGCAGTAATCAAGTTTCAAAGATCTGACGACTCTCTCACTTTCCTTTTCCCTTCCGTTCTTTTTTAGCTGTTTCTTTCTTTCTTTCTTTCTTTCTTATCTTTTCTTTTCTTCTTGTGTCATGTGTACGGTGTGAGTCAATGCAATTACCCAGTTCTTAGTGTGTGTGTGTGTGTGTGTGTGTGTGTGTGTGTGTGTGTGTGTGTTCCTACGTTTGTGTGCGCGCGCCCGCAATCGGATTTGTATATCCCTGTGTGTGTGTGTGTGTGTGTGTGTGTGTGTGTGTGTGTGTGTGTGTGTGTGTGTGTGTGTGTGTGTGCGCTTGCTTGCTTGCTTGCTTCCATTCCTTTTGTTTGCTTGTTCTTTCTTTCTTTCTATCTTTTTTCTTTCCTTTTTTCCCATACTTCTTCCCTTCTCCCCTGTCCACCTTCTTTCTCCTTTATCATGTTCATTCTCCACGATGCAACACATGCTTTTCCTCCTGTCACCCGCGTCACAAAAGATGAGTTCCCTCTGTCACTTGAAGTCACAAAAGATGAGTTCCCTCTGACGTCACAAAAGATGAGTTCCCTCTGTCACTTGAAGTCACACTCTGTCACTTGAAGTCACAAAAGATGAGTTCCCTCTGTCGTCACAAAAGATGAGTTCTCTCTGTCACTTGAAGCACACAAAAGATGAGTTCCCTCTGTCACTTGAAGTCACACTCTGTCGCTTGAAGTCACAAAAGATGAGTTCCCTCTGTCACTTGAAGTCACACTCTGTCGCTTGAAGTCACAAAAGATGAGTTCCCTCTGTCACTTGAAGTCACACTCTGTCGCTTGAAGTCACAAAAGATGAGTTCCCTCTGTCATCACAAAAGATGAGTTCCCTCTGTCATCACAAAAGATGAGTTCTCTCTGTCATCACAAAAGATGAGTTCCCTCTGTCACTTGAAGTCACAAAAGATGAGTTCCCTCTGTCGTCACAAAAGATGAGTTCTCTCTGTCACTTGAAGTCACAAAAGATGAGTTCCCTCTGTCGTCACAAAAGATGAGTTCTCTCTGTCACTTGAAGTCACAAAAAATGAGTTCCCTCTGTCACTTGAAGTCACAAAAATGAGTTCCCTCTGTCACTTGAAGTCACAAAAGATGAGTTCCCTCTGTCGTCACAAAAGATGAGTTCCCTCTGTCACTTGAAGTCACAAAGATGAGTTCCCTCTGTCACTTGAAGTCACAAAAATGAGTCCCTCTGTTACTTGAAGTCACAAAAGATGAGTTCCCTCTGTTACTTGAAGTCACAAAAGATGAGTTCCCTCTGTTACATGAAGTCACAAAAGATGAGTTCCCTCTGACGTCACAAAAGATGAGTTCCCTCCGTCACTTGAAGTCACAAAAGATGAGTTCCCTCTGTCGTCACAAAAGATGAGTTCCCTCTGTTACTTGAAGTCACAAAAGATGAGTTCCCTCTGTCGTCACAAAAGATGAGTTCCCTCTGTCACTTGAAGTCACAAAAATGAGTCCCTCTGTTACTTGAAGTCACAAAAGATGAGTTCCCTCTGTCACTTGAAGTCACAAAAGATGAGTTCCCTCTGTCGTCACAAAAGATGAGTTCCCTCTGTTACTTGAAGTCACAAAAGATGAGTTCCCTCTGTCACTTGAAGTCACGAAAGATCAGTTCCCTCTGTTACTTGACGTCACAGCATACCCGACATGACATGTACCCGTGTCCATTGTTAATATTTCTTTCAACCACCCGCGTTCCCTCTGTCACTTGAAGTCACACAGCATACCCAACATGACATGTACCCGTGTCCATTGTTAATATTTCTTTCAACCCCCCGCGTTCCCTCTGTCACTTGAAGTCACACAGCATACCCGACATGAGATGTACCTGTGTCCATTGTTAATATTTCTTTCAACCACCCGCGTTCCCTCTGTCACTTGAAGTCACAGCATACCCGACATGACATGTACCCGTGTCCATTGTTCATATTTCTTTCAACCACCCGCGTTCCCTCTGTCACTTGAAGTCACAGAATAACCGACATGACATGTTTCAGTTTCTCAAGGAGGCGTCAGATGAATCCATATACGCTGCAGCTTATCTGCCTGACAACGCGATTGCCAGGCCTTGAGTGCATGGGTATAAATATGTGCGTGTGTGTGTGCGTGAATGACGCGCGCGCGTACCTGTGAGAGTGGATTTCTTTTACACTTTTTTGCAAGAGAACAAGAAGTTTGTTGCCTTGGCTTCTTTCTGAGTGCGGCCAAGTGCGTGCTGCACACAGGACCTCGCTTTATCGTTTCACCCGAATTACCAGACGCTCAGGTTTTATTTTCTAGTCAAATTTGGGAGAAAGGTCAGAGCGAGAGCGGGGGATTCGAACCCAGGCCTTCACGGACATGGCATTGGCAGATAAACGTCTTAACTATTCTGCCACCTTGCTCTTTTCCACCCAGGTCCAGGGTGTGACTGACGGTGATGACGTTGATGTGGATCGTGAACAATGATGATGATTATGCTGAGGATGATGATGATGGTGCTATGCTTTATGAGGACGATAGGGTGTCCATCAACCTTTTCACCCAGGCACAGGAGAGGGGATAATGATGAGGGGTAATAGTATGGTGGTGGTCTGGTGATGATGATGTTGATTATGAGACTCATGATGATGACAGCACGCTGCTGTCTGACGACCTGTTCCTGTGTCCATGTTCGAATCCAGACCCTCACCCACATTGTATTGGTAGACAAGGCACCGTGGCTCCTTTCACACACAACATCTCCCCAAGTCCACCCCATGTCCAGGAGTTAAGGGCCGAAACACTTGACTGAGGGGGGCTTCTTCTCTGAAGACCTTGTGCTGTCCAGCTCTTCCTAGAGTATCTCACCACTGATCACACACGACCTGCTCCTGTGTCCATGTTCAAACCCAGACTCTCGCGGAAATTGTATTAGCAGAAAAGCCACCTTGGCTCCTTTCACACACGACCTGTTCCTGTGTCCATGCTCGAACCCAGACACTCACGGACATTCTACTGGCAGAAAAACCACCGTCCCCAGTCTGCTGGTAGTTCCCACTCCCGGTTTGGCGAGGTGTCTCTGGTGGAAATGGAAAGAGGACACAGGACTGCCATCAACAGTCAAGACCCCCCCACCCCATCCCCATCTTCCCTTTGTTACCCTTTCCCCCTCCCTCCGTATTCCTTGCCCTCTGGCCTAAACCCCCCTTCCCCTGTGTGCCACTTTCCACGTGTGGGAGAAAAGGACTTTTCTTCAGTCGCCGAGGTGTTGCCATCGTAGTGTCAACAGTCAAGGTGAAAGACTTGGAACACCTGCAGTTGTTTTGTTGTTGTGATTTTGTGTGTGTGTGTGTGTGTGTGTGTGTGTGTGTGTGTGTGTGTGTGTGTGTGCGCGCGCGCGCGTTTAATTTGACTATCATCATTTATTTATCATTTTCATATCAAACTTTATTAACTTGATATCATCAACGTAACAGTCACAGCGCATATCCTTGAAATAAAACGTTATTATTTTTCACTCACTTCTTCCTGATGTCCTCTGTAGGAGAGGAGAGGCTCTTACTTCTAAAGGAGTGGAACACCCAGACGGACAACAAGCTGTTCCAAATCCGTCCAGACCTAAAAGAAACCCTCCCATCGGTGGTGAAGAATAGAAAGGAGTCTGTGCTGTGCAGACTGCGCGCGGGGCACACTTAAACATTTTTTTTTAATTTTTTTTTTTTTTTTACTCATTGTTACTTGTTGAAGGGGGAAGAGGCCCCTCTATGTATTCCCTGTGATGAGCCTCTCACCATGAAACACGTGCTCCTTGACTGTTGGGATCTGCATGACGTAAGACACAGACATTACACGGCGGCTTCTCTGAAGACTTTGTTTCGTGATGTCCCTCCGTGGACGCTGATGGACTTCTTGAAAGAAGTAAACATTTTTAATCAGATTTGAAGGTTTTAAACTATGGAAGATTTTTTAAACTCTGAATGGATAGCTTAAAGCTGTGACTATTTTTTTTTATTGGATTTTTTCCCCTTGACTTGTAGTAGGTATTAACGTGGCAATAGCCTTGAGATAGCCTCAGTGGTCGGCGAGGCTCTAAGCACCATAATTTGATTGAGTTTACTTCTAAAGTAGGGCGCTGTTTCCACCCATGTCCAGGCTCCAGACGACCCCGAGACGTGGACCCTGGAGAACGGGGTGTACGAGAAGGTGGTCAAGGAGTTCACGCAGAACGACATCATGGACGGCAAAGTGTTCTACCGCCACGTTGGGCCTCACCGCAACGACTTTGTCCTGGACCACATCTATTTCCACCTGGAGGATGGCGCCACCCCTCCCAACGAGTCGGACCTCAAGGAGTTCATTGTGAAGGTGAGGGAGGTGGGAGAGGAAGGGGGAGGAGGAGGGGGAGGAGGGGTGTGGGTGGGGGGTCAGGGTGTGTGTGTGGAGTTGTGTGGTGGGTTGATTTGTGGTGGGTTGGGTTTGGAGTTCGTGTGTGTTGGTGGTGGGTGGTGGCTGGTGGTGGTGAGGGGTGGGTGAGGGGGGAGTGAATAGAATAGAATAGAATATTTTATTGTCATAAAATCTTATTGTTCATAAGACACAATGAAACATAGACATGAGCACATGATCACGTGTGTGTGTGTGTGTGAGTGTGTGTGTGTGTGTGTGTGTGTGTGTGTGTGTGTGTGTGTAGGGTGGGTGATTGGGTAGGATTGGGTAGGTGGGGTTGGTGGGGAGTCTGTGTGTGTGTGTGTGTGTGTGTGTGTGTGTGTGTGTTGAAGAGGGGTCTGTGTGTGCGTGTGTATGTGTGTGCGTGCGTGCGTGTGCGTGTGTGTCTGTGTGTGTGTGTGTGTGTGTGTGTGTGAAGGGGAATGTGTGTGTGTGTGTGTGTGTGTGTGTGTGTGTGTGTGTGTGTGTGTGTGTGTGTGTGTGTGCGCGCGCGCGTGCGCGAACGCAACTTCCGCTCTGTCGACTCCTCCCTCTCTCTTCCTGTCTTTCAGCCTGTCAGGTGTCTTCTTTACCTGTTGATTGGATGTTTATCAAGCTGGATCCTCCCAGTTCAGAAATCATACCGATTGAGGTGAACGAGTGTAAACCAATGTTGTTTCTATCCTATTTTTGTTTCAAAGTATTCATAAAATGTCGGTTTGTGATGCTCCACTGTTTTTCATGTTACTTATTAACACACTTGGGCACTGGCAGCTGAAGAAAACGTTTTTTTCTTCTCTCTCTCTTGATGAGATGAAAAATGCGCGGGAGGAAGAGAAAGATTATGTCGCAAGACAGTCGCTCTCTGTTTTGCTTTTTTTCGATACCAATTGACGGCCAATATTGTCAAGCATACAGAAAATGATCCTTTGTCACATTAGACAAATCAGTCTCGTATGTCACAAGACTGCTCTCTGTTTTGCTTATTCATACCGAATAGACAGCCAGAATTGTCAAGCATACAGAATATATTTTGTCACATTTTCAGTTGTTTAGTTAACTGAAAGGACGCTTCATTCCCAAAAGAATTCTTCTTCTTCTTCGTTCGTGGGCTGCAACTCCCACGTTCACTCGTTTGTACACGAGTGGGATTTTTACGTGCCTGACCGTTTTTACCCCCGCCAGGTGGCCCCAGTGGACGACCAGCTGCCTTACCTTTACCCGGGCACCACCCTGGAGATGGACGTGGACGAGTTCGAGCTGACGGAGTTCAGACGCAAGGTGCTCCGCTACACGGACGACGACACAGACGACCGCGACATCAAGTTCCACATCACTGTCCCGCCCTTCGACACCGACGTCAACACGCCCATGGAGGCTGGGGACATCGTGCTGTGTGAGGATGACGTGCTGCCCATCAACTTCTTCACCCAGGCACAGGTCAGAGGGTGGTGACGATGGTCGTGGTGGTGGTGGTGTGTGTGTGGGTGTGGGATGGGGGTGGGGTGGCGGTGACGATGATGATGTTGGCGTTATGCTGATGGTGATGATGGTGGTGGTGGTGGTGATGATGGTGGTGGTGATGACATCACCACTGCTCGAGGGTGGAATGGCGCCAATCAGCTTCTTCACTCAGGCACAGGTGAGAGGATGGTGACGATGGTGGTGGTGGTGGTGATGGTGTTGATATTGGCGTTATGCTGACGGTGATAGTGATGATGATGGTGGTGGTGGTGATGATGATGGTGGTGGTGGTGGTGACAGTGGTGGTGATGATAGTGGTGTTGGTGGTGGTGATGATGATGGTGGGTGGTGGTGACGGTGTTAATATTGGTGTTATGCTGATGGTGGTGGTGGTGATGATGATGGTGGTGGTGGTGATGGTGGTGACGATGGTGGTGGTGGTGGTGGTGGTGATGATGATGGTGGTGGTGGTGATGGTGGTGACGATGGTGGTGGTGGTGGTGGTGATGATGATGGTGGTGATGATGGTGGTGGTGGTGATGATGATGGTAGTGGTGGTGATAATGGTGGTGGTGGTGGCGATGATGGTGGTGACGATGGTGGTGGTGGTGGTGATGATGATGGTAGTGGTGGTGATAATGGTGGTGGTGGTGGCGATGATGGTGGTGGTGGTGGTGACGATGATGATATTGGCGTTATGCTGATGGTGATGCCGTTGATGTAGATCGTGAACAATGGTGATAATTATGCTGAGTATGGTGATGATGGTACTGTGCTTTACGAGGACGATGTGGTGTCCATCGAATTTTTCACCCAGACACGGGATAGGGGATAATGGTGAGGGTACGGTGGTGGTCTGGTGATGACGATGATGTTGATTATCATACTATTGCTGCTGCTGCTGATGATGATCACTTCATACTGTGTGAGGATGATATAGTGCCAATTAGCTCCCTCACTCATCCACAGATGAGGTGATGGTCAGGACAGAGGTTATGACGATGACGATGATGGTAATACTGATTACATGTATGCTGCATAAAGATGATGTGATGTCGATCAACTTCTTCAGACAGATTGGATGAAGATGACGACAGTAGTTGATGAAGATGATGATGATGATGATGAAGAAGAAGAAGAAGATGCTGATGATGCTGATGATGATGCTGAGGTTGTCTACAACACGTTGTACTGTGTAGAAAAATAAAGCTGCTGTGTATTGATCTACGTCCCCAGGTGAACCACCGCAAGGTGTGCTACAAACCGCCGGGCAGCGAGCTGGGCGTGGTGCCTCGCATCCTGCAGTTCTTCTTCGACGTGGAGGACGCCTCCAGCAACGTGCTGCCCAACCAGCGGTTCACGGTGATGCTGCAGCCCGTGGACAACCACCCGCCCATCATCACCAACGCAGGCATCCGCGTGGACGAAGACAGCAGTGTGGTGCTGACTCCTGACATCCTGAACGTGGAGGACCCGGACTCTGATGAGGACGACCTGCAGTTTGAGGTGAGGGGGGAGGGGGGTTGGTTCTGGCTTGCCTGGTGGTGGATCTTTTTTGCGGTTTGTTGATTAACAGTGGGGAGTGATGGCCTAGAGGTAACGCGTCCGCTTAGGAAGCAAGAGAATCTGAGCGAGCTGGTTCGAATCACACCGGCAGTCGCCAGTATTTTCTCCCCCCTTCCACTAGACCTTGAGTGGTGGTCTGGGCGTTAGTCATTCGGATGAGACGATAAACCAAGGTCCCATGTTCAGCATGCATTTAGCGCACGTAAAAGAACCCAGGGCAATTAAAGAGATGTCTAGCAAAATTCTGTAGATAAATCCACTTGGATAAAAACAAACAAAACAAATAAAATTGTAGGCAGTAAATTATAAAAAAAAGAAGAAAAAAAGGGTGGCGCTGTCAGTATAGCGATGCGTTGTCCCTGGGGAGAACAGCCCGAATTTCACACAGAGAAATATGTTGTGACAAAAAGAGTAATACAAATACAAGTGTTATCGCTGTTGTTTACTATTGGTACTGTACTTCACACTGAAATATTGTATCCTATTTTGCTTGCATAAGGACTTGGTAAACCTATACACTTTAGCCAGAACAGATATGAGCGAGTGCAGAGTTTTGGTTTCATTTTAACGTATTGATGTCCGTGCAAATTACAAATCACTTCATAAGGGAGAGAAGAAAAACTTTACAAAATTTCCCGAAAGATATCAATGATTTAAATTGTGCGTGGTCTGAAACAATCGTGGGTGATGTGATATTTTCAGACTTTTTCTTCCTTTCTTTTTTTTCCCCCAATTCTTTCTTTTCTTTTTTAATACTTGAATTTTGTGTGGATTGAGCGAGACAACTGAGTGAACTGGCCTTTTCAACGTTGTTTTGATTGATCTTTGAACATTAGAATTCTTCGACTGGTTTTAAGAACTGACAGGTATTCAGCCCTGAATTAACCCCTTCACGGTCGGCTGGACTGTAAGCAACATGATCAGATTAAACTTTGCAAACATCGTGCGAATGATTTTATCACAGTTTTTATAGCAGTGAACAGAAAGCTGTGAACAGTTTCTGTGTGATGACTGTGCAGGTTGTGGAAACCCCGTTGCACGGAGTCTTCAACTTCGACGAGGTGCCCATGGAGGTTGGCGACGTCTTCACGAGGAAGGACCTGTACGACGGACGCATGTCTTACGGCAACGTAGGGGAAAACGGCGGCAAGGACAACATCGGCCTGGACGTGACTGACGGCGTTCACCACGTGCCCATCAAGATCAACGTCGACATCAAATCCGTGGACGACGAGTCGCCAACCCTCGCTGGCGTCGATGGAGGCATCCTGGCCATCGTCATCGAGGTGGACGAGAACTCCGACGTCACTCTGTCGCCTGAGGATCTCAAAGCTTCCGACCCAGACACGGACGATCTTCTGCTGACCTTCATGCTGGAAGAGGAGCCTTACGAGGGTCTGGTGATGAGGGAGGACCAGCAAACCACGCGGTTCACCCAGGCTGACCTGAGGGAGGGCATGATCAGCTACCTCCACACTGGCGGGGAGGTCGGTCCTGAGGGACGCAGCGACTCCTTCGTCCTGACCTTGACGGACGGCAGGGAGAGCGCCTCCCCCAACGGGGCTCCCTTCGAGAAGATCGTGGTGGAGGTGGTCATCAACCCCGTGGACAGCGAGCCCCCGATCGTCACCCTGGGCCAGCCCTTCGAGGTGCTGGAGAGCGACAAAGCCCCCATCCTCCCCCGACACCTGGACGCCACGGACATTGACACTGAGGACACGGACATCATGTGCATGATCGTTCAGCAGCCCCGCAACGGATACCTGGAGAACGTCGCCCCGGCTCCCGGATCGGAGAAACCGCGAGTGGGAATCCCCGTTTCTTCGTTCACCATTCGTGACATCCGTCTAGGTGTCATCAACTACGTGCAGAGCGTTCACAAAGGGGTGGAGCCCCGCGAGGACCAGTTTTCTTTCCAGTGTTCTGACGGCCTCAACTTCTCCCCCAAGTTTGATTTCCCCATCGATATCTTCCCGACCAATGACGAAGAACCGGAGGTGGCTCTACGAGAATTCATGGTGGTAAGTTGTTGATATTATATAAACATTAACGAGTGAACATGGGAGTTGAAGCCCACGAACGAACGAACCAACGAAGAAGAAGAAGAAGAAGAAGAAGAAGAAGAATACCCTTGGGGTCCTCTTCCTGTTCTGCTGTCTTCATGGGCTGCAGCTCCTACGTTCAATCGTATCTGTGAGTGGGGTATATGACTGTTTTTACCTTCCCGTTCAGGCAGTCATATTCCGTTTTTTTTTTGTTTTGTTTTTTTTTTGTCTCATGATGTCGCTGTCTGTTTCTGTCTCCCGTACTGTGTTTGTCTATCCATTAATGTATTTATCGATGTATCTATCAATTTATCTCCATCTATTGATGAATCTGTCAATTTATGTGGTTGTACTTGTGTCTTTCTTGCTTGTTTCTTGGTGTGTTTTTTTTATAGTTTTGTTTTTTCTATTTGTCTCAGTCTGTGTCTCTGTTTCTTTGTCTGTCTGTCTGTGTGTCTATCCCATCTTCCCCACTCTCTCTCTATCCATTCCTATCTCTCATTTTCCTCTCTCCCACACTCCTCTCTTTCTTCTCCTCCCTCTCTTCTCTCTTTCTCTACCCTTATGTTTTCTATTTTTGTTACGTTTCTTCCCCAAACGCCTTCAAGCCCCAATACGAATCTGCCTAGACAAAAAAAGTAAAAAGTTCCACCACATTTGTCTTCTATCACTTTTCTCCACTGCAGTATTTACTTGTGTTCTGATCTCGCTATCTCTTCTTCACCCTCGGGCCCATAACTAGTCGTTGGGGGAAGCCTGAGGACCGCAGACGCGCCCTCCCTTCTCCATCTGTCTCTGTCGGCAGCCGCCGGTAGCAGCTCACGTGTGTGGAGTCCGGTCCATTGTTTGATGTTCTCATGCCAGTTCTTCCGCTGTCTTCCTCTTCTTCTCTCGCCCTCGATGGTGCCTTGCATGATTGTTTTGGACAGACTGGTGTGTCGAGTGTTGTGTCCAAACCATATCAGCTTGCGTCTCTTCACAGTTGAAAGGAGAGGTTCCTGAGGTCCAGCAAGGTTTCTCTACAACTTTCTTTAAAGCCAGCCATTGCTCTTCTTTTTTTTTTCTTTTTTTTTTTTTTTTGTTGCTGCCCCATCATCTGCACCGTTTCAGTGGCATTACTCCCACGCCGCTCACTTAGATTCCTCCATACACGGCCACACCCTGGTTCGTCCGTCACAGTTCCAGCGTCGGCAGTCCGCAGGGAACCATCGATATTAGGTCGCCGGGATGCCACACACTAGATGAGACCCTGCACTGCTGCTGAGTCACTTCGGTGGTGTTCTGTGGTGCCTGTTCTGACTTAACGTACTTAGGAACACCATCTAGTAAGCCCCCTACTAACGACAATAATGGCTTAGTCGCGGAGCCAGACCGAGTGAGCGTCCCTCCCAGAGTGGAGACCACCACCACTGCTCTTCTGTCGGTCTGTCCGTCTGCTTCAGCACACCCTGTTTTCCCTGCACCCCAGTGTGTGTGTGTGTGTGTGTGTGTGTGTGTGTGTGTGTGTGTGTGTGTGTGTGTGAGAGAGAGAGAGAGAGAGAGAGAGAGAGAGAGAATTAATTTTCTGTAATGAGGGAAGTGGGATAATCAATAACATGATTTTTTTCATTTTTCATTTGGCCCTCAGAGAGAGAGAGAGAGAGAGAGAGAGAGAGAGAGAGAGAGACCAACAACACAACAACAACAGTAATCTGTCAATATGTTAATACCAGTTTGTGTTTCCCCTCTTTACTGTCCGTGGATCCGTTCATCTTTCTTGTTATCCCTCCTGCATTGTGTCTTCGCCTTTCTCTCCCCGCCTTCCTTCACTAGTTCCCCCTGACTCTTCCTTTATCCACCTCCTCCAAACTCATTCACAGTTCAAGAAACATTCCATCTTCCCACCATCAGAATAACAAACAACAACTGTAGCAACAGAATAAGAAGAAGGACGTCGGTTTGGTTTTTGGGGGAGTTAAAAATAAGCCTTTATTCCGTTTCTAAACTCACCCTTTGCTTGTCACAAGACTTTTAACTCGATCATGATTCCGACTCATCCAACACACCCACGACAGGTGGTGAAGGCATACAATGTTTGACCCTCCCACCATCAGAATGACAAACAACCGTCGCAACAGAACAAGAAAGAAAGTCATTAATTTTTTTTTAATTATCTTAAATTAAAAAAAAAAAAGCAGAAAAAAAAACCCACACAAAAACCCTTCATTCCGTTTCTGAACTCACCCTTTATCTGTCACAAGAATTTGATTCGATCTTTTTGTTTTGTTTCTTGCATTGAAGTTTATATCTCCCACATTGAAACGTTATCATCATCATAACCAGAATTTTACACAGTTCGTATTATATATATATATATATATATATATATATATATATATATATGACCAAGCGCGCTATGCTTGCTCCAAAACCGCTCACACACAAGCTAAAGCAGGCGACGTTTTCCCTCCTTACCGGCGCCCAGACTTGTGTGACGTCACTCCGCTTACATCATTTTGTCCTAGCCAGACCACCTGCTCGGCCAGTGTCGCATCGCGGTACGTCATTGGCTGAGAGCAAACTTGTGTTTCTGTTCCACCGTAATTAATTAATACCTCTTTTGTCAGATCAGTAAACTACAAGTATTATATACTGGCAGAATCGTCGCAATTCCATCTTCAAATCTATTCCATTTATGTTTGCCTACGTTAAAGTGATTTAACGCAGTTTGTAATTTTCAGCGACGAGCTCGTTAAAACTGACCCTGTTCAGGTGACTTAAATTAAGATTATAAATTCATCTTAAATAATCAACACTTCATTTTATACTCATTATAAAGTAGGTGTTGAGCTCTTTCTTTTGCAACTTATCCGACGTAAATCGGTTCAGGAATCATTTAAAAATGAACACCTTTAAACAAACACAATTGTCATCGGATTCTCCGTGATTAGTGACGATCTGCTCGCAAGCACACGTGACGGACTTTGCGGTCCGCTAAACTTGCATAAATTGGCACAGTGAGTGATGAGTGGTCATTTCATACCTGGTCAGTCATCTGACCAGAGCTGTCTCTCTCTCTCTCTCTTGCTGCGTTGAGCAGTGTGTTGTGTCATGTGTGTCCCCACAACGGCTGACACTTCGCTACGCTACGTATCGCTGTAAGTACTAGTGTGTAGTATTCTGTTGAGGTGATTACAAGATAGTGTTGGATTAATACCAGTTATTGGTTAAAGCCACCTGGTATGTATCAGTCTGTTAACTGTAATTTAGTTATCATGCTCTCTCCTATACGGCTTACTCCAGTATAGTGCAACATGATAAACTGATTCATTTGAGTCACTTTGACACAGTATAAGCTTTATCTAATCTATACTGTCAGTGTACTTCCACCAAGTCAGCATCGCTTCAATCACTTTAACTGAGCTATTTAAATGTATTAGAAATGTCATTTGATGTCAGCGTTTGGTCTTCACACACATGCATTATGTTGTTGCGTATCCCAAACCCGAGTGATAGTCTTTCCATGTATACATGTGCTTTACTATTCACTTGTGCTGACATGTTGTGCTTATGACATTTGTTTGTGTCATTCCAGGCACTGTCTTCTTCTTAGTTCTTCTCTTCTATTGTCTTCTTCTCATTACTTCTTCTCTTAATTCTTCTCCTTTAGTTTATAACTATTGTAAATAAACCAATAGAAAACCCCATTTGTGACTGGCCTCTATATGTTCCTGGCCTGTGCGTGGGATCTTGTCTATCCTTTCATTCAATCAATCATTTAGTTAAGTCTTTTGTGCCGTACCCTATTAGAAACTCTCGGGACACGGCCACACACACACACACACACACACACACATATATATATATATATATATCTGTCAGAGAAGACGAAATACAGCATTTAGCACATTAAACAGTTGCTAAGTACTGCATTACAGCAGCAATTGATTTGCAAGTGTATCTGTATTTTCATAACATATCATAATAAAGAAGATGCAAGCACAAAACAAGCAAACATTCCGATTCACCCCAATACACACACGACACACATCCCTTGTTACAATAACTCAACTCGATCATTATTCCGGTTCACACAACATGAACACCCACACGACATGCACGCCTTGTCACAAGAACTCTGACTCGACCATGATTCAAGTTCACACAATACCCCCACAACTCGACCATGATTCAAGTTCACACAATACCCCCACAACATGCACGCCTTGTCACAAGGACTCTTACTCGATCATGATTCAAGTTCACACAACACCCCTACAACATGCACGCCTTGTCACAAGGACTCTAACTCGATCATGATTCAAGTTCACCCAACACAACTCACGACATGTACCCCAGGTGGAAGGCGGGAACCTGATGATCGACCTGCCCATCCTGAACGTCGTGGACGCCGACGAACCTACCAACACCGTGACCTTCGTCATCACCCAGCCTCCCCAGCACGGGCAGATCGTTCGCCAGACGCGGGAGGGCAGCTTCCCCGTGACCAACTTCACCCTGGACGACATCTCCGGAGCCTCCACCATCGAGTACGAGCACGACGACACGGAGACCATCTCGGACAGCTTCGGGTTCAACCTGCTGGACGGCGTGCATAACGTGTCCATGACCGTGCCCATCAAGGTGAGAGAGAGAGAGAGAGAGAGAGAGAGAGAGAGAGGTTTCAGGAGTTTGGGTTCAGCTGGGTTGGGATCTGAGGTTGAGTTTGGGTTGGGTTCTGGGGGGTCTGGCTCCAGCAAGTTTTTAGTTCAGCTGTGGGTTTGATTCAGTTGCGGGTTTGGTCTGAAAAATGGACGTGGGTGTTGGCTTTGCGAGTGAGTTTCCTTGGGTTGAGTTCATTTTGAATGGGTTTATAATCACTGATTGTTTTGTTGTTGTTGTTGTTGTTGTTGTTGATAAATCTGCTTTTTTGCCTTTGTTTCGTTTTCTTACGTTATTTATTTACCGTTGTGTTTGTGTCGTGTCGTGTCGTTCTCTTCTTTGAGTTGTGGTACAGTCTGTTGTTTTGTTCAAAGCTGTATTGTCTGTTTTGCTGTTCACGGTCTGTTTACTTTGTTGTGCTCCCTTACTTCCGCTGTTTTGCACTGGTTCCTTTTCTTCTGTTTCACTTTCTGTTTGTGTTGTATTGATATGTAACATGTGTGAATGTGTGTCTTCATGTTTTACATTTATTTGCTTATCTGTCATCCTTGTTGTCTTATTTATTTACCTATTTATTTATTTATTTATTATATTATTATTATTATTACCTTTTTTCATATTATCATTATTATTTATTTATTTATTTATTTATCTATTTATGTATTTATTTACTTATTTATGTACGCTTATCTATTATTTATCTACCTTTTTTTTTCTCAAGGCCTGACTAAGCGTGTTGGGCTACGCCGCTGGTCAGGCATCTGCTTCGCAGATGTGGTGTAGCGTATATGGATTTGTCCGAACGCAGTGACGCCTCCTTGAGCTACTGAAACTGAAACTGAAACTGATTAACGTTGTGTTGATATTTTGTAGACTGCTATTGTTTTGTCGCCGTTATTTATTTTATTTTATTTTATTTTTTTGTGGTTTTCCTTTCTGTTTTCGTTCCTTGACCTTTGTCCACTGGCTGGCTTTGTCTCCTTCATTTCGTCTTTGTTGTTGAAAAAGGTAACACTGTTTGGGATCATTGTGAATGTCGTGTGTTCAGAACTGTAGGTCTGTGGTATTTGTTGACCTTCTGTGCCGCCTGAAGACTGCTGGCTATTTATGGATGAACTTGTACAATGTCTTAGCCTACGAAAATTAGACCGGTCGTGAGTTTGCGTTGGCTTTTTCGCCGTTTTTGCTATTTTTTGTTTTCTAATGATTGTCTTCTTCTTCTTCGTTCGTGGGCTGCAACTCCCGCGTTCACTCGTATGCACACGAGTGGGCTTTTACGTGTATGGCCGTTTTTAACCCCGCCATGTATGCAGCCACACTCCGTTTTCGGGGGTGTGCAAGCTGGGTATTTTCTTGTGTACATAACCTGCCGAACGCTGACATGGATTACAGGATCTTTAACGTGCGTATTTGATCGTCTGCTTGCGTATACACACGAAGAGGGTTCAGGCACAAGCAGGTCTGCACATATGTTGACCTAGGAGATCGGATAAATTCTCCACCCTTTACCCACCAGCAGCCGTTGCCGAGATTCGAACCAGGGACCCTCAGATTGAAAGTCCAACGCTTTAACCACTCGGCTGTTGCGCCCGTCTAATGGTTGTCTAATTATAGCTTCTTATAGTACGAAATATTCCTCTTGATACATGTTGTATATATGTGCGTGTGTGTCTGCGCTGCTTGTGTGTATGAGTGTAAGTTTGAGTGTGTGTGTGTGTGTGTGTGTGTGTGTGTGTGTGTGTGTGTGTGTGCGTGCGCGCGCGCGCGCGCGCGTGTATATTGTGTGCTAATGCACGCGAGTGACAATTGTTGAAATAGATACGTTTTTAATGAAAACATTTTGGACCAAAATGATAATGCAGATGTCAAGTTGATCAAAGAAAATTGTAGATTTGTTTTTCATTTAGATCTGTACCAGTTTAAGCCTAACATAATATTATTTACTCGTGAGAAGAAAAAAAGAAGAAAAAAAAGGAAGCACATGAAGTCGTTAACTGTACTGAAATGTTAGTAAGAAAAATAAATGCTTTAGATATCTGATATCGACCCGAAGTCGTTGACTGTGTTAAAAAAAAATCGATTAGGAACATATATGTTTTAAATATCTGATACCTACTCGAAGTCGTTGACAGTGTTGAAAAAATGTTAGTGAGGAGCATATATGTTTTAGATAGCTGATATCAACGTCTGCAGTACTGGATTAAAACGCAGTTTTGAAGATTCAACACCCCCCCCCCCACACACACACACCCTCCCAGCCCCCCATCGTTGACTGAACTTTGTGTGTGGACGTAGGTTTTCCCTGTGGACGACGAGACTCCGCGCCTGACCATCAACAACGGGCTGGAGATGGAGACTGCCGGGGAGACCAAAGTCATCACCAACGACCTGCTAAAGGCCGAGGACCTCGATTCCAACGACGCCAGCCTGGTGTACATCATCCGCCAGAAGCCCAAGTTCGGCTACCTGCACAAGGTGGACCCCGACTCGGAGTCGACGAACCTGACCCAGGGCATGAACTTCACGCAGAGGGACATCGACGTGAGGACCATCCACTACACCCACACGGGCATCGGAGGCGTGCGAGACCTCATCAAGCTGGACGTTACGGACGGGCTGAACCCGCTGATTGACCGCTACTTTTACGTGACGGTGGAGGGCTTGGACATGGTGTACCCCACAGTCATCAACAAAGGGGTGGAGCTGCCGGAGGCGGGTACGGCCATCCTGACCACAGACCTGCTCAGCGGCGCCGACCTCAACACCCCTGATGAGAACCTGCAGTTCATCATCACTCGAGCACCTGCCAGAGGGTAAGTGGGGAAGGGATGGAAAGTTTTGTGTGTTTATACTGACAGTCCAGCGTCACACGTTTTTTTTTTTTTTTCTCTTCGCTTCTTCTTCTTTTTCTCCTTTTTTCTTGTTTGTGCTGGCGTAAACATATTCATCAATCAAAATGTAATTTTTCTACATGATTTTGTCAAGGACAACTCTGGTTTTTTTTCCCCTGCCACTTTCTCTCCGTCCATATCTCTACCTCTCCTTCTCTGCTTTCTGCCTGTCTGTCTGTCTGTCTCAGAAAATAAACACTATCAATTCAGCATTTATTTTGTGGCTAATGATCGGGCTTATACTTTATGTTGACTAGGATTGTTGAGGTCATGCTTCACACACACACACACACACACACACACACACACACACACACACACACACAAACACACACAACACACACAAACACACACACACACACACACACACACACACACACATACACACCAAACCAACTGACAAACCAACCAACACCATCCGAAGACTTAAGTACGACAAGAAAATGTCCATTCACAAGACATCAGGCAGATACGAGGCCTACGTCAATGTGACAGAATAAACACTTCATGGAAAAAACCCTCACACACGCACACAACAAAAAAACCAACGAACAAAAACAACAACAAACCCCCCCAAAAAAATCAACAACTAAAACCAACAAAAACCCCACAAAAACCCCACAAAAACCCCCCACCCATTTCCTCTCCTTCCAGTTACCTGGAGAGTTCAGACAGACCCGGGGTGCCCATCACGGCCTTCTCCCAGCTGGAGCTGGCCGGCAACAAGATCCGCTACGTGCACACCTCGGGCGACGAGATGAAGATGGACTCCTTCGAGTTCGAGGTGACGGACGGCTTCAACCCCGTAGCCAGGACCTTCCGGATCTCCCTCAGCGACGTGGACAACCGGAAGCCCGTGGTGATGTTCCAGAAGCTGCACCTGAAGGAAGGGGACCAGAAGCTGATCACGCCCTTCGAGCTGAAGGCCGAGGACCGCGACACGCCCGATGAGAGCCTGACGTTCACCGTCACACAGGTGAGAAGATCAGTATGGAGGCGTGGGGCTTTCAGATCTGGAGCCAGTTGCATTGCTCGGACGGGAGAGCCTGGTGTGGTCGTAACGCGCTACTAACTGTGTGTAGTATGGAACTGACCAATGGCGTAGTTCGGTCAACGTAGGCATTTAGTCACGTGTAACTGTCAAAAAGTTAGAACCAAGCAATGCAACTGGCTCCAGGCCTTTTCCCAACCCATGTGTATTGAGCAGAAGAAGAATATGCAGGCGTGCGCTTTTGTTGTATTACCTGAGCGGGATATTGTTTATCCGTCCTTCCAGCCAGATATCTTGCCATCCACATGTATTCCAGTTTGTGCTATCTTGTCGTGAACGTGATTACAGAAATGATCTTTTCAGGTGCAAGCTTTGCATCTGAAGAGTACGAGTTTAAGGGGTTTTCAAGTGGAAGTGTTTGATTGTCGTTTTCTGTTTGTGAGTTCGCTTTGAATTTTGCTGCAATGACAAGGGTTAATGCTGAATGTTGTCCAGTCTGCACGTTATTTAGTCTTGTGATATAACATCCGGAAATTTTTTTGTTCGTTCATTGAGAGAGAGAGAGAGAGAGAGAGAGAGAGAGAGAGAGACAGAGACAGAGACAGAGACAGAGACAGAAAGACAGACAGAGACAGAGACAGAAAGACAGAGAAAGGGACAGACAGACTAATATCAGACAGAGAAAGGAAAGAAGTAAGTCAAGTTCCTAATCTTTGCACATTAAAAAAAAACAAACAACAACAACAAAAACCAAAAAAACCTCACCCCATCACTGGCGCTTTCACTCAGCAGACACCCTTTTATATGAGTGAGTGAGTAAAGATAGTTTCAGATTTTGTTGGTTGTATTTCTGATTGTGAACTATTCATGATTAAGTGCCACGACTTCTGTGCGTGTGTGTGTGCGCGCGTGCTTGTGTGTATTGTGTGTGTGTGTGTGTGTGTGTGTGTGTGTGTGTGTGTGTGTGGTGGGGTGGGGTGGGGTTGGGGTGAATAATTTTTGATAGTTTTTAGTGTATTGTTTCAGTTTTTCCTTTTTGATATTTACGTATGTGTTCTGTTGGTAAAAGCCTAGGTCTTGTTTTCAAGATTAGGCGTAAATGCTCATAAAAATAATAACAATGATAATAACAATAATGATGATAATATCTTTTACCTTGCCCGCGCACTGAAGGCTCCGATCCACGGTCTGCTGTTGTACAACACCACCCGCAGGGTGTCCGTCTTCACCATGGAGGACCTGAACGACAACCTCATCAGCTACCAGCACGACCAATCAGAAACGCTGGAGGACAGTTTCTCCTTCACTGTCACCGACGGTACGCACTCCGACTACTTCGTTTATCCAGACACCACGGCCCCTACCCGCAGGCCCCAGACCATGGATATTGAGATCATTCCTGTGGACAACGGAATACCTCAGGTGAGAGACAGTCATCGCCGAATTTTTGACTGTGATTTTAAACTTCAGGTTTTGTTTTTAATACGGTGTCATATTGCACTGCGTTGCATTGCATTTGTATTGTATTCAAAGAGTGTGAAATGGGTTCGTGTGGCACTGCGTTGCATTGCGATACGTTGCAGTTTGTTGTATTGCAATTTGAAAGATGACAAGATTGCATTGTACTGTACTGTATGTATGTATGATAGTCAGTCGTGTTCGACTTTGACCATCAGAACAGCAGAGGAGGCATCAACTGCTATCCCAACTGTCTGGGCAAGACTTTGATTATAGTGGAGAGTCTTGCCCAAGTTACATCCGCACTCTCTCGGCCAAGACGCTTTTAGGACAGTCGGCGTAGGGATGGTTCCCAAAGGCCAACTAGCCCCCAAGGGTGCAGCATTAAGAACCAGTGCAATTTTGCCTCCTTTGTATTCAAAGGGTGAAATGGGTTCGTGTGGTATTGCGTTGCGTTGCGCTGCATTGCAACGTATTGTATTGCAATTTGAAAGATGAGAAGATTGCATTGTCCTGTACTGCACCACGTTCCATCTTGACGCATCGCTTCGCACTGCATCTCAACACCTAGTGCTGCTGCATGCCGCGCTCTGCAACACTTTTCTCACCGCACTGCATTGAACACAGAGGAAGGTGGCAGAATAGTTTAAGACTCGTCAGCCAATACAGAGTCTGTGAGAGTCTGGATTCGAATTGCTCTCTCGCCCTTTCTTCCATCTTTGACTGGAAAAATCGAACTAAGTGTCTAGTCGTTTGGATGAGACGATAAATCGATGTCCCGTGTGCAGCACGCACTTGGCACACTACAAAAAGAAAAAAAACGAAAAAAAAAACCCATGGCAACGAGTGTTGTCCTCTGGCAAAATTCTGATAAGAAATCCACTCGGATAGGGTAAGGCATATGCCTAGCAGATGTGGTATAGCGTATATGGATATATCCGAACGCAGTGATGCTTCCTTGAGAAAATGACCCCCCCATCTCCCCCTCCCCCTCCCCCCCAAAAAAACAAACAAAACAAACAAAAACAAACCCACAACAAAAACAAAACAAAACAAACAAACAACAACAACAACAAAAAAAAAAAACCACACCAAAAAACCCCAACAAAAAACAAAAACGACACTGCTTTGAACAACGACCTTGACCCTTACCGCCAGTTCTCACTGACTTCAACCTTTCCAGGTGAGCATCAACAGTGGGGCCTCCACCCTGTCGGAGCTGGGTGGGGGCACCCTGGGTTTCCAGATCACCCCGCGGGTGCTGAGTGTGGAGGATCGGGACTCCCCGGACGACAGCCTCCTGTACGCCCTGTCCTCGGAGCCCAGCCACGGCTACCTCATCAACAGGGCCCTGGGCAACGTGTCCATCAGCAACTGGACACAGGGTGAGTTGGAAAGGGGGGGGGGTGTGGTGGAGGGGTGTCCTTTTGTCTTGGGTGGTAGGTAGGGTCCTAGGCAACGTGTCCATCAGCAACTGGACACAGGGTGAGTTGGAAGGGGGTGTGGTGTGGTGGAGGGGTGTCCTCTTGTTTTGGATGGTAGGTAGGGCCCAAGGCAACGTGTCCATCAGCAACTGGACACAGGGTGAGTTGGGGTAGGGGGTGGGGGTGGTGGAGGGGGTGTCCTTTTGTCTTGGGTGGTAGGTAGGGCCCTGAGCAACGTGTCCATCGGCAACTGGACACAGGGTGAGTTGGAAGGGGGTGTGGTGTGGTGGAGGGGTGTCCTTTTGTTTTGGATGGTAGGTAGGGCCCAAGGCAACGTATCCATCAGCAACTGGACACAGGGTGAGTAGGGGGTGTGTGTGGTGGAGGGGTGTCCTTTTGTCTTGGGTAGTAGGTAGGGCCCTGAGCAACGTCTCCATCAGCAAGTGGACACAGGGTGAGTGGGGGTAGGGGGTGGTGGTGGTGGAGGGGTGTCCTTTTGTCTTGGGTGGTAGGTAGGGCCCTAGGCAACGTGTCCATCAGCAACTGGACACAGGGTGAGTGGGGGTAGAGGGTGGGGGTGGTGGAAGGTGTCTTTTTGTAGTCTTGGGAGGTAGGTAGGTAGGTAGGTAGGGTCTTGGGTGTTAGTGTCCTTTGTCTTGGGTGGTGGGTAGGGCCCTGGGCAACGTGTCCATCGGCAAATGGACACAGGGTGAGTGGGGTGTGTGGGTGGTGGAGGGGCGTCCTTTTGTAATCTTGGGTGGTGGGTAAGTAGGTAGGTAAATAGAGTCTTGTGTGTTGGTGTTCTTTTGTCTTGGGTGGTGGGTAGGTAGGTAGGGTCTTGGGTGTTGGTGTTCTTTGTCTTGGGTGGTAGGCATGAAGGTAGAAGGGTGTCCTTTTGATGTCTTGGGTGGTGGGTAGGAAGGGTCTTTGGTGTTGGTGTCCTATGTCTTGGGTGGTAGGTAGAGCCCTTGGGAATGCGCCCATTGGCAACTGGACACATGGTGGTGTGGTGTGGTGGAGGAGGGGCGTCCTTTTGTCTTGGGTGGTAGGTAGGTAGGTAAGGTCTTGGGTGTTGGTGTCCTTTGTCTTGGGTGATAGGTAGAGCCCTTGGGAACGTGTCCATTGGCAACTGGACACAGGGTGTGTGGGGGTATGGTGGAGGGTGGTGTGGAGGGGAGGTCAGGTCTTGGGTGGTTGGGTTTTTGTGCGT
>NC_134882.1:31395948-31398448 GCF_041734735.1 Babylonia areolata
TGAGGTTTTTTTTTTTTTTGGTTTAGTTTCAAATCCATATTTTTGTGTGTGCGGTGTTTATTTGTTGTGAGAGTAGGAGGTATACAATGTGATTGTGGTAAGACGATCTCCACGCTTCTTCTTCCGCGGTCTCAAGTACCTCCGTCATCACTATCCTCACCACCGCTGATCTCTCCCCTCCCCTCCCCTCCCCCTCCCCCCTGCGCCCGCCCCCTTTCTCTTCAACGTTTTACAGAAGCTGTTACGTGTTGCCATGTGCGATGTTTGTTTCTGATCATAAATGCCAGCGTGTTTGCGCAGATGCAGTCTTTGTGTGTATTACTCTATATTTTCTTTTTGCGCTGAACAAACGAATGGCATCTGGGCAACTTTGTGTCTTTGTTTCTTTGTTTATATATCTCTTTCTTTCTTTCTTTCTTTCTTCCCTTCATCTCCGCTCCCTTCTTTTCATGTTGTACCATACTTTTCTTTTTTCGTGTTAAAAAAATTCCTTTATTTTCTCTCTCTGTTTCTTTCGAACGGTTTTTATTTTTACTCTTATTTCTTTTCTGCTTTCTTTGCTTTTAGTCCGTCGAAATGCCCGCGTGCCTGCGTGTGCATATACGCTTGAGAGAGAGAGAGAGAGAGAGAGAGAGAGAGAGAGGACCCTTCACATAGTAATGCTTAAAAGACGTAAATCGATGAAGGCTTCAAAGCAGCCATTAAGCAGCACATTAGCATTTCACACAAACGCCATTGCAAATTTCCATAAATTGTCTGTTTGATGAGAATGCTGGGAGGGGGTGTAGGGAACTTTGGAGACCAGGGAAATGAAGAGGGGATGGGATGAGTGAGGGGGGGAGGCATGGGGGTTGGAGAGAAGATTGAATTTGATTCTGCTTCCTATGGCTTTCTATTTGTATCGCTGTGGGCCACACACACACACACACACATGCACGCACCCACGCACGCACACACACACACACACACACACACACACACACAGATAACAGATAGAGCTATCATTTTTAGCAGCAAGCATTGTTGTGGATCTCTTTGTAATGACGACCAAACCAGCACGTTTTGTCTCTGTCTCTGCCTCTCTCTCTCTCTCTCACACACACAGACGCACACACACACACACACACACACAAACTTCTTTGTCTTCTCCGTGTCTTTCTGTCTTTGTCTCTCTTTCTTTCTCTTTCCCTCTCCTTCTGCTTCTTTCTCTCTCTCTCTCTTTCCCTCCCACACGCACTTTTTTCCATCCTCTGTTTCTCTCCCTATACTACTCCAACTTCTGGCAAAGTGATCAAAAAGAAACTCTAGGGAGAGCTGGACAGTACAAGGTCTTCAGAGAAGAAGCCCCCCCCCCCCCCCCCCCCCCCCCTTAGTCAAGTGTTTTGTCTGTCTCTGTCTCTCTCTCCTCTCTCTCTCCCTGTTTCTCTCCCACGCGCACACCTTTTCCCATCTCCTTGTTTCTTTCCTTATCCCTGCCTCTGGCAAACAGCTTATCAGCCAAGCGGGAGATGCGAGGACGCACCTGATGAACCACGAGAGGTCAGTTACTGAGTCAGCACCTCTGTTTTTGTCTCTGGTTTACTATACTGCTTTACCTCCACCTGGCCCCATCTTCATATCCATGATATATTGTGGAACTGTTTGTGTGGTGGTGGGGGTGGGGAGGTATTACCTGTCTCATGGGCATTGTCTGCAGAGTACGTAACATACCAAGGGTGACTGATCCTGAAACTGAAGCCGCTGTGGTGTTATCTGAGGAGGCACGGAGGTTTAATTGAAGGTGTTGCTAGCGTACACACTCACACCACACACACTCACACACACACACACACACACACACACACATTCACTGTTCTTTGTCCATTTTATTCATGTCTTTCTGTCTGCCTCTGTCTCTCTTTGTCTCATGTCTGCCTGTCTCTGTCTTTCTGTCTCTAGGTCTCTCTCTGTCCCTCTCCCGCCTGTCTCTGCCTCTGTCTGTCTGTTTGTCTGTGTCTCTGTCTGTCTCTGTCTCTGTTTCTCTCTCTCTCTCCTTCCTTTTCCCATCCTCTTGTTTCTCTCTGTACCGCTACTTCTGGCAAACAGCTTATCGGCACCTAATAAACCACGAGAGGTCAGTTACTGCGTCAGCACCTCTGTTTTTGTCCCTGATTTACTGCTATACTGCTTTACCTCCACCTGGCCCCATCTTCACATCCATGATATATTGTGGAACTGTTGGTGTGGTGGTGGTGGGGGGTGGGAGGTATTACCTGTCTCATGGGCATTGTCTGCAAAGTATGCAACATACCACGGGTGACTGATCCTGAAATGCCACCAGAGGTTTGATTGAATGTGTTGCTAGCGTACACACTCACACCACACACAGACACACAGACACAGACACAGACACACACACACACACACACACATTCACTGTTCTTTGTCTGTCCATTTTATTCATGTCTTTCTGTCTGCCTCTGTCTGCCTCTCTTTGTCTCTTGTCTGCCTGTCTCTGTCT
>NC_134882.1:31410948-31415948 GCF_041734735.1 Babylonia areolata
AGAGAGGCAAGGCCTTCAAGACTCACTTGTGATACACTGAAAAAAAAATCCAAGCTTTTTATGTATTGTGTATAATTTCAAAATGTAATGTTTAAGATGAGAAAGATCAGTTTAAAGCGAATTAAGTCCCCTAGCATTAATTACAGAGTAATTTCCCTTTTTACACACCTGCACCAAAACGTTTGCAAAATAAATAAAACTTCCATGCTTAGCAAACGAAGTTACTGTTTGAACAAAAAATGATAATAATGACTGCTCTTGTTGTTGGGTCAGAATATCAGATCAAAGTGCCAAGTTTAGAGAATACAAAAAATATAAATATAACAGTAAATGCAGTTTGCATATAATTAGGCTTCATTTTTTTTTTTTTTTTTTTTTGTGCCCATCCCTAAGGTGCAATATTGCTTTAAACAAGATGACTGGAAGGAACTGAATTTTTCCTATTTTTATGCCTAATTTGGTGTCAACTGACAAAGTATTTGCAGAGAAAATGTCAGTGTTAAAGTTTACCACGGACACACAGACACACACACACAGACAACCGAACACCGGGTTAAAACATAGACTCACTTTGTTTACACAAGTGAGTCAATAAAACGTGTGCACACTCACACATGCACACACACCTGTGTGCCTATCGCGTTGTTTCTCAGAGGAAGGCCGTTTCTGGGCTGCTGGGCCTTCACCTGCGCCCGATTTACTTACCTGTGTGCAAGCTGGTTATCTAGATTTGTATTTGTATTTCTATTTGTATTTCTTTTTATCACAACATGTTTCTCTCTGTGAAATTCGGGCTGCTGTCCCCAGGGAGAGCGCGTCGCTATACTACAGCGCCCCCCCCCCCTTCTTTTTTTATATTTTTTTGTGCCCATCTCAGAGGTGCAATATTGTTTTAAACAAGATGACTGGAAAGAACTGAATTTTTCCTATTTTTTATGCCAAATTTGGTGTCAACTGACAAAGTATTTGCAGAGAAAATGTCAATGTTAAAGTTTACCACGGACACACAGACACACGGACACACACACACACACACACACACACACACACAGACAACCGAACACCGGGTTAAAACATAGACTCACTTTGTTTACACAAGTGAGTCAAAAACGACAAAAAAGCCCATCAACAACAGCAAAAAAACGACAAAAAAGCCCATCAACAACAGCAAAAAAACGACAAAAAAGCCCATCAACAACAGCAAAAAAAACGACAAAAAAGCCCATCAACAATAGCAAAAACAACCACCACCCAGCATGGCTTCTTTACAAAATCAGGACAACAAGTGAGTCAAAAACGACAAAAAAGCCCATCAACAACAGCAAAAAAACGACAAAAAAGCCCATCAACAACAGCAAAAAAAACGACAAAAAAGCCCATCAACAACAGCAAAAAAACGACAAAAAAGCCCATCAACGACAGCAAAAAAACGACAAAAAGCCCATCAACAACAGCAAAAAAACGACAAAAAAGCCCATCAACAACAGCAAAAACAACCACCACCCAGCATGGCTTCTTTACAAAATCAGGACAACTGTTGCTCTTTATGTATAAACATTCCATGGTATTTCTAAATTATCATTACATGTGTAGGGTTCGGAGGAATAAAATTGTATGAACTGGCTGTGTTCTTTCATACAGCAGTTGTTTTTAGTCGCATGTCTGATGTGTCTGGTTTATGTCCAACCCCGTGCATGTGACCTAACTCGTTAAATCAGCTGCTCTCTCTCTCTCTCTCTCTCTCTCTCTCTCATCTCTTCATTTTTCGGGATAGTGAAAACGACAGTGATTGCCTTTACGTGCACAGTAGCATGTACACAGGTTCTTGGCAAAATTGTCTTTTTTGTCCTGATAGATTCATATGCATCTCCGTCTTCCCCAACCACTAACCCTCCCCCCACACCCCCGCCCCCTCTCTCTCTCTCTGTCTATCTGTCTCCACCTCCCCACCCCTTTCTCTCTCTCTCTGTGTCTGTCTTGTCTTTCACTGAAAGCACTGTAACAGCTTGTTTTTCCTACCCCCCCCCCCCCCAGACCCCCCCCCCCCCCCGCACCCCCATCCCCATCACTGCACGTTTTCATCCACAGTATTCCAACTCCCGTTCTTCGTTCTTTCCAACTACCCCCATTCTCCCAACCCCCCCCCCCTCCCACCCCTCACCCCCCCAACCCCCGTCCCCCCCCAACGCCCCCTCAGGCTGAAACCCATGTCACCCCTAACCGCTCCCTCCCAGTGTATATGGCTGTGTTCTGAGGTGGTGTCTGAGGAACCTGGAGGCTGTCAGTGCTACACCAACATCACGTTTTTCACTTCCCCTCCCGTCAGGTCACTCTTACCGCCAAAATACCCCTTTCATAGATAACAACATCACGTTTTTGCCCCGTCACTTTAACCGCAAAAATACTCCTGTCATAAATAACGTCACGCCTTATACTCTGTCATAAATACCATCCCGTCTTTCCCCTGTCACTCTTACAGCCAAAATACTCCTGTCATAAATATCATCCCGTCTTTCCCCTGTCACTCTTACAGCCAAAATACTCCTGTCATAAATAACATCACGTCTTTTCCCCCTTCACTCTTACCGCCAAAATACTCTGTCATAAATAACATCACGTCTTTTCCCCGGTCACTCTTACCGCGAAAACACTCTGTCATAAATAACATCACGTCTTATACTCTGTCATAAGTAACATCAAGTCTTATACTCTGTCATAAATAACATCACGTCTTTTCCCCCGTCACTCTCACCGTCAAAATGCTCCTGTCATAAACATCATCCCGTCTTTCCCCTGTCACTCTTATCGCCAAAATACTCTGTCATAAATAACATCCAGTCTTTCCCCCGTCACTGTTATCACCAAAATACTCTGTCATAAATAACATCACGTCTTTTACTCTGTCATAAATAACATCCCGCCTTTCCCCCGTCACTCTTACCGCCAAAATACTCTGTCATAAATAACGTCACACCTTATACTCTGTCATAAATAACATCCCGTCTTTCCCCCGTCACTCTTACCGCCAAAATACCCCTGTCATAAATAACACCCCGCCTTTCCCCCGTCACTCTCACCGTCAAAATACTCCTGTCATAAATAACATCCCGCCTTTCCCTCGTCACTCTCACCGTCAAAATACTCTGTCATAAATAACGTCACACCTTATACTCTGTCATAAATAACATCACGTCTTTCCCCCCGTCACTCTTACCGCCAAAATACTCTGTCATAAATAACATCACGTCCTATACTCTGTCATATGTAACATCACGTCTTATACTCTGTCATAAATAACACCACGTCTTATACTCTGTCATAAATAACATCACGTCTTATACTCTCTCATAAATAACATCACGTTTTATACTCTGTCATAAATAACATCACGTCTTATCCTCTGTCATAAATAACATCACGTCTTATACTCTGTCATAAATAACATCACGTTTTATACTCTGTCATAAATAACATCACGTCTTTCCCCCGTCACTCTCACCGACAAAATACTCTGTCATAAATAACATCACGTCTTATACTCTGTCATAAATAACATCACGTCTTATACTCTGTCATAAATAACATCACGTCTTATACTCTGTCATAAATAACATCACGCCTTATACTCTGTCATAAATAAATAATATCACGTCTTATACTCTCTCATAAATAACATCACGTCTTATACTCTGTCATAAATAACATCACGCCTTATACTCTGTCATAAATAACATCACGTCTTATACTCTGTCATAAATAACATCACGTCTTATACTCTCTCATAAATAACATCACGTCTTATACTCTGTCATAAATAACATCACGTCTTTCCCCCGTCACTCTTATCGCCAAAATACTCCTGTCATGAATAACATCACGTCTTATACTCTCTCATAAATAACATCACGTCTTATACTCTGTCATAAATAACATCACGTCTTTCCCACGTCACTCTTATCGCCAAAATACTCCTGTCATGAATAACATCACGTCTTATACTCTCTCATAAATAACATCACGTCTTATACTCTGTCATAAATAACATCACGTCTTTCCCACGTCACTCTTATCGCCAAAATACTCCTGTCATGAATAACATCACGTCTTATACTCTCTCATAAATAACATCACGTTTTATACTCTGTCATAAATAACATCACGTCTTTCCCCCGTCACTCTTATCGCCAAAATACTCCTGTCATGAATAACAACGTCATGTCTCCCCTCCCCCCTCCGCCCTCCGTCCCTCCCCCCCCCACCCCCCACCCGTCACTCTTACCGTCCATATACACCTGCCATAAATAAAGAAAAAATAAGGAGAAGGAGCGACTTTGATCGAGAGGATAATGAGGTTCGTTTGTTCATGTCAGTGGCGCTATGTATGGTTGACTGGCTGTTCAACTTTGTCTTTCTTGTGTGTGTTTGTGTGTCTGCCGTGCAATGTTTTTTTTTTTGTTTTTTTTGTTTTTTTTGTTTCTCTTACTTTCTGGATTTGTGCCAAGAAAACGCGCACTTACTAATGCCCATACACGCACACACATGCCTGCTGGCCTATGAACGCACACAGACACTAATTGTATCATCATCACCATCATTATCGTCATATAGAATTAGTACCACCACCAACAACACAAACCACACCACCACCACCACCACCACCACCACCGCCACCACAAATCACCCCCTTCCCTTCATACCCCATTCTCTTCTCCCCTCATACGATGGGAATGGCAAACAGCATGTGGTGATCAAAGGGAAAAAAAAAACAACAAAACAAAAAACCCGCCAGAAAGACATTCATTAAAGATGTATTCGTCACGCTATGATGGAAAGTCCTGGAAGAGCTGATACTTTCATATTTTTCTAACCGAAGTTTTTTTGTTTTGTTTTTTGTTGTTGCTGTTGTTTTGTTTTTTTTTGGTTTGTTTTTGTTTTTTTCAGTCGAGAGGAGAAGAGAAATTTATTATTAATATTTAGCAAAAGTCGAGAGGCTATTCTGA
>NC_134882.1:31425948-31458448 GCF_041734735.1 Babylonia areolata
GAGAGAGAGAGAGAGGGAGGGAGGGAGAAAGAGAGAGAGGACAAGCAGTGGCGTCCGAGTGGCTGTGTTCCGTGTTCAGCATTAATCGAATCAAACCAGTTAAGATCTGTCACATGTTTACAAGAGAGCTGTATAAATTGAATTATCTGTCTGTCCAAATCAAATGTTGTGAATTATCTCTGTCTCGGTCTCTCTGTCTCTCTGTCTGTCTCTCTGTCACACACACACGCACACACACAGACACACACACAGACACAGACACACAGACAGAGACACATACACACAGAGACACACAGACACACACACAGACAAACACACACACACACACACACACAAACACACACACACACAAACACACACACACACACACACACACACACACACACACACACACACACACACACACACACACACACATGAAAACCAATGCAATGCCGCTTCTGTTCTAGAACTGTTTGGTTAGGTGGACAGGGGTAAGAAAGAAGGAATGGAGCGACTGTGTGACACAGCCAACATTCTATATAACTATAGTGGAGTGATGGCCTAGAGGTAACGCGTCCGCCTAAGAAGCGAAAGAATCTGAGCGCACTGGTTCGAATCACGGCTCAGCCGCCGATATTTTCTCCCCCTCCACTAGACCTTGAGTGGTGGTCTGGACGCTAGTCATTCGGATGAGACGATAAACCGAGGACCCGTGTGCAGCATGCACTTAGCGCACGTAAAAGAACCCACAGTAATAAAAGGGTTGTTCCTGGCAAAATTCTGTCGAAAAATCCACTTCGATAGGAAAAACAAGTTAAAAAAAACTGCACGCAGGAAAAAAAATACAAAAAAGGGTGGCGCTGTAGTGTAGGGAAGCGCTCTCCCTGGGGAGAGCAGCCCGAATTTCACACAGAGAAATCTGTTGTGATAAAAAGAAATACAAATACAAATACAAATACCACTGTCCCTCCTAGATATTTGTCAAAAATAAAGTGTTGCACATTTCGCATCCGCTCACTTTCATGTGAAATCTTTCGATCGCAGAATTGGGCGTGTGTGTTGGTGTCGCAAAAAGAAAAACGTAAACGTGTACAGCAGTGGGAAGTCTTCACTTTCAGTTTCAGTAGCTGAAGGAGGCGTCACTGCGTTCGGACAAATCCATATACGCTACACCACATCTGCCAAGCAGATGCCTGATCAGCAGCGTAACCCAACGCGCTTAGTCAGGCCTTGAGAAAAAAAACAAAGTCTTCACAGAAGGAAAGAGATGGGGTGTGGTGAGAAACTACTAAGAAGAGCTGGACAGTACAAGGTCTTCAGAGAAGAAGCCACCCCCCCCCACCCCTCCAGCTCTCCCGCCCCCCTAACCCCCCCCCCACCCCCCCTCCCCCCTCAGTCAAGTGTTTCGGCCATTAACTCCTTACACTCTAAGGGAGACCGGGCCGCACCCAGGTCATGACTCTTTGATGCCCTTGTATTGCCGGCTTTATTTTTTTTTTTTTTTTTAAATATTGTTTTCTTGGTCCTCAGCAAGTTCGAACCCGCGCCCCCAGGGTGGTCGCCGTTTCAGGACTGAGTCACCTTTCTGGCAGACTTTGGGGTGAAACAAACGGATATGAATACGTTCCCATTTGCACTCTAAGCATCACGGAACACCCTCCAAGAGATCCAAATTATGGAATCAACAACAACAACAACAAACAAACAAACAACAGCAGCAACAACAAACAAACAACAGCAACAACAAACAACAGCAACAACAAACAACAGCAACAAAAACAAAGAAACAAACAAACAACAGCGACAAAAACAAACAAACAACAGGAACAACTACAAACAAACAACAGCAACAACAACAACAAACAACAACAACAACAACAAACAAACAAACAGCAACAACAAACAAGAGCAACAACAACAAACAAACAACAGCAACAACAAACAACAGCAACAAAAACAAACAACAGCAACAAAACAAACAAACAACAACAACAAACAAACAACAGCAACAACAAACAACAAACAACAGCAACAACAACAAACAACAGCAACAACAAACAAACAACAGCAACAACAAACAAACAACAGCAACAACAACAAACAACAGCAACAACAACAAACAACAGCAACAACAACAAACAACAGCAACAACAAACAAACAACAGCAACAACAACAAACAACAGCAACAACAAACAAACAACAGCAACAACAAACAAACAACAGCAACAACAAACAAACAACAACAACAAACAAACAACAGCAACAACAAACAAACAACAACAACAAACAAACAACAGCAACAACAAACAAACAACAACAACAAACAAACAAACAGCAGCAACAACAACAAAAACAAACAAACAAACAACAACAGCAAACAACAACAACAAATAAACAAACAGCAGCAACAACAACAAAAACAAACAAACAACGACAGCAGCAAACAACATCAACAAACAAACAACAACAACAAATAAACAAACAGCAGCAACAACAACAAAAACAAACAAACAACGACAGCAGCAAACAACATCAACAAACAAACAACAGCAACAAAAACAAAGCATTTCACAGGGTCAGCCATTCAGTCACACGTGACATGATCCTACAGCTGCTTTGGTGCATAAACATTTTGCTGTGCGGGAAAACTAAAACAGGAAAAATCTACCTCGTTTTCACTTGTCTGCCTTGGCCTCTTCCCAACCAATCACCGCCGCCAAGCTCATGGCGTAGGAACGCAAGTTGTCCTCGGATGATCATGCTCGTTCCCACCCCGCAACCCCCCCCCCCCTCCCACCCCCCCGGCCCCCCCTCACCTAACCCCCTATGTGTTCCTGGCATGGAGTTCATCTTTTGAGCCAAAAACACAAGCAAAAAAGTCGAAATTTTTATACCCTAATTTTGTGCTCACTAAACGAGCTGTTCATGTCTCCACAGTCTATGTGTGTCTGTGGGGTTTTGTGTGTGGGGGTTTTTTTTTGCGTTTTGTTCTCTCCCTAGACCTATGTTATAACCGGAGTGTTTTTCACGTCTATTAGTTGTGCCCTTGCCATCTAGAAAATGTTCGGGTTTTGTTGTTGTTGTTGTTTGTTTCTCTCTCTTGGCTTTTTCCTCTCTCCTTTCTTTTCTTGTTTGTCAGCTTCTACATTCTGCATTCCGAACCAGTCGTTTGTGTCTTTTCCCTCCCTGCCTCTTCGGTCTTTTTGATATTCACATCGTGACTTTGAGAATACGCAAAAAAAGAAGAAGAAGGAAGAAGAAGAAAAAAATCAAAACAAAGAAACAAACTAATAAGCAACACAAACTCCATTTACAAAACACACATAAAGGAGTCAAAAACAGACACTGACACACAGGCACACAGGCACACAGACACACACAGACACACACACACACACACACACACACACACACACACACACACACACACACACACACACACAGAGGAAGAATAAAACACACATAAACTTCAATTAATGACATCAAAGAGCGATAAAAGAAATAAACAGACAAGTAAAATGCTCGTCATTATAAGGTTACCCTGTTTGAGGGAGACTGTTGAGAAAGCTCTTGACTTCTTGCCATTGTGGAGAGTTCGGAGTACTGGCTCTGCTTTAACTCACTCAGTACGGCCAGTCCTCTCTCCTCCTCTACACAGACCCCTCGGATGTCCAGTGGGTGTCTGAATGACCCAACCTTTAGCTTCCGTCGTAAGAATTGTGGTATTCTTTGTCAACATTCACCTCTTCAGTATAAGAGCCTTCCGCTTGCAATATTTTGATGGTGGTAATTGGGGTGAAACGCTGTTAACGTTGTCTCTTTCGGCGCTCGTATGGAGAGAGTTAAGTCTTGTGAAAACCTGGACTTTTGCGAACGGCTGACCTGTGAGCTATGACCTATGAATGATACGGATAAACGAACGCCTTCACCTTTTCTTTCAAATTTCTATACCTGGTTTTTGAATGACACAGGAAACGAATGATGAGCGCACAATGGCAGCTGTCAGTCGGCTGTAGCCAGGGAGGCAACCTGTTGTGCAAATGACTCAGAAATTTAAAACGCTTAGAGCTTTAAGGCCTGACTAAGCGCGTTGGGTTACGCTGCTGGTCAGGCATCTGTTTGGCAGATGTGGTGTAGCGTATATGGATTTGTCCGAACGCAGTGACGCCTCCTTGAGCTACTGAAACTTAGAGCTTGGTCTCCGGCCGAGGATAAGCGCTATATAGGTATCCATATGTCTGTCATTGTTTCAGGTAGGCAGCCTGTTGTGCAAATGACTCAGAAATTTAAAACGCTTAGAGCTTGGTCTCCGACCGAGGATAGGCGCTATATAGGTATCCATATTTCTGTCATTGTTTCATATATTTTTATTTTTTTTTTTTTTATCAGTTCTCTCTTTCCTTCACTTCCTCAACTTCTGTATCTTTCTTTATTCTTTCTTTCTTACCCCCCTCATCCATTTTTCTTCTTTCTTTCTTTCTTTCCTTCCTCAAAACTGACAAATTTGATACCGTTTTATTCACGATAAACAAGACTCGCAAAGATGGATGGGGTTTTATGATGTTAAGTTGTCATAACCCACGCTGTTGAAGAAATCTTTCTTTTCAGGGGTGTGAATTACTTTTCCCGGTATGCGCAAACAAAACAGTGGCCGCATGTGGAAAAGAAAGACAGACAGACAGACAGACAGACAGACAGAGAAGTTGGCGATTAACGCCAGCTGCATGCACTGCATCCTTTGGACGGCTTCCAGAAGGAGGGGAAAATTAGAGGGGGGGAACCCGAACTATAAAACAGAAGCACTCTTTAGGAAAAACTGGATGGAACAGTCAGTGCCGGAATAACTGATATCGTCCGGGGATGGCTGTGCTATAAAAGAATTTTCGCTTTGTCTGTCTCAGACTTGAAATGAGAGAGAGGTGGGGGGGGGAGGAGGAGGAAGAGAGAGGGAGGGAGAGGGAGGGAGAGAGGGAGAGGGAGGGGTGAGAGAGGGAGAGAGGGAGAGGTAGAGAGTGAGAGGGGAGAGAGAGAGAGAGAGAGAGAGAGGGGAGAGAGAGAGAGAGAAGGGACAGAGAGGGAGAGAGAAGGTGAGGTAGAGAAAGAAGGAGAGAGAGGGAGGGAGAGAGAGAGAGAGGCAGGAATAGAGATGGAGGAGAGAGAGAGGGGGAGAGAGAGAGAGGGAGAGAGAGAGAGAAAGGTAGAGAGGAAGAGAGAGAAGATGAGTGAGAGAGAGAGAGAGGGAGGGAGAGAGAAAGAGAGGGGAGAGAGAGAGAGAGATCACCCCAACTTGCCCTTAATGACCCATCAACATTCCGTCTCTCTTCTCTCTCTTCCTGTCGTCTGCTGTAGATGCATGAGCCTCACCACTCACAGGAATTTCTCTGTCTTGTCTTTTTCTTCCTGCCCTTCTGTTTGTCTTCCCTTCCTCTCTCTGTCTCCCTCCTTCTCCTTTCCTTTCTTCCTCTCTCCTTCCCTCTCCCTCTCTCAACAAGCAGTATAAAGTATAACGACAGACCGTAAGAAGCCGTCAGTTTGTATGCTGTTGTGTTCACGAAATGCAAATAAAACGATAGCGACAAGAGATCAAGTGTGCCTTGGCTGCCTTTCAAAGTGTTTGTGCCAGTTGTTTCATCTTCGCAGAACGTAACTGACTGTTGCACTATGTCCCCTGTTTATGACTAAGACGAAGCAGCAGCAGCAACAGCAGCAGCAACAGCAGCAGCAACAGCTGCAATAACAAACAACGGCAGGAACAAAAAACAGCAGCATAGTGTCGACTGTCAGGCCTTATATTCTAAGCTGCTTATATGTACTGCAGAAACAGACGCTAATGTCAGATTCACACCCCCCCCCCCCCGACCCCCTACGTCCTAGTACCACGTTAAAACTGTTTCACACCACACAAAGGGACTAACAGGACCAAGAAGCTGTAGCTTTTTTAAATTCTTTTCTTCTTTTACTGTCTGATTCATTCATCTTTTTTTTTTATTTATTTTTTTATCTGTGTCGTTTTTTTTTAGTGATGGACAATTGCCGTGAACTATAATGTTGGACACATGCTTACACTTGTCTGGGTTTTTTTTAAAAAATTTGCACTGGTGTATGTTGTATATCGTACTGTATGTCCCATTCACACACTCCTGCTACTTGCAGTCGCTCAGTGTGTGTGCGTATGTTCGCACGTGCGAAAGAAACTGCAGGTGCTTCTACTGTCAGTGCTGCAAAAAAAAAAAAGAAGAGAGCTACATTTGCAACTACAATTGGCAGTTTAAAAAGGGCCACCGTCCCTGCTGCAAGTGATTGCTACCGCCACGACCAGCACCACCACTCGATCATCCCTAACCACTGTTTCCATCTCCAACACACTGTCCTTTCCTAATACTCTGTATGAACATTTTCAAGATGCTTACCACATCACGTTCAGTATTCAGCCACAGTAACAACCAGATACACTGATCACATCATCAACGAACAAGTGCGCCGAGCCATTAACCCTTTCACCGCCAGTTAATTTGGAGGACAAACTTCCCTTGTGGTATAAATACAGAAAAGACAGTGGCTAAGAATAGCTGGGGGATTCCCCTTGCGATGTATCGAAAACATGAATAACAGACCAATGAATGGTCACCTTTCTGTGACGTGGGTCCTCTACCACGCCTGTGCATACATGCGAGCTTGGCAGTGAAAGGGTTAAGCAGAACTTTGGACCATATGAAGATCTGCTGGTTTCAGTTGGTTAAGAAAAGAGAACCACATTGTTGTGGGTTCCTAACAAGATTCAGTGGCCTTGCTGAAACAGTCTTCCAAGGAACTGTTGAGGGGGGATGGGGAGATGGAGAGGGGAAGATAGTAAACAAACAGACGGACTGACAACCTTGAACAACGAACGGGAAAACCATTTGCAGAGGTCCAAATTGTGGTGCTTAGAGCCTCGCCGACCACTAAGGCCATCTCGAGGCTATTTGCAGAGACCCAGGCTTTTCACACAACTGAACCTGATGAACAATGACTTTTCTGTTGCCTGACGCCACAGTAACTCTTTACAGAGTTTAACTCTTTCCATACGAACAGCGAAAGAGACGACGTTAACAGCGTTTCACCCCAATTACCATAATAAAATATTGCAAGCGGAAGGCTCTTATACTGAAGACGTGAATGTTGACAAAGAATACCACAATTCTGACGACGGAAGCTAAAGGATGGGTCATTCAGACACCCACTGGACATCCGAGGGGTCTGTGTAGAGGAGAAGAGAGGACTGGCCGTACTGAGTGAGTTAAGGGAGAAAAAGAACATCAAGAGTCAAAATTACAATCAGTCCCGCTACTATAGTGACTGCAGCTGCTGTTGCTGTTGCTGTTGCTGTTGGTGCTGGTATAGCAGCAAACCATTGCAAATTTACAGGCATCAAAGACACACCAAACGAACGAACCAACGAAACTAAAAGCCAGGAAGAGACGCTTGAGTCAGTCACAGCTGATCCCAGCTCTTCTTCTTCTTCTTCTTTGCGTTCGACAGCTACGCAGTCCGAGGGATGCCACAAACTCGGACGTCCGGTGAAGATCGGCTGCCGTCCCCCAGAGCTTGGTGTTGAGGTCAGCACCCCCAGGCCAGGACTGCTGCCGCATCTTCTCATACAGGGGGGCAGTCTTGGAGAATATGGGATGGGGTCTGATCAGCCTGGCCGCAATCACATAGGGATCCCAGCTGATGTTTGTGTACGCCGAACCTTCTTCTTCTGAACCAGTTCTTTTCATTGCTTTGTTACTTTTAATAGATTATTCCAGTTCTTATTATTTTATTTTATTTCATCTTATTTCTTTATTTCTGTGTTTTGTGTCGTTCTTTATTTTTATGTTTTGTGTCGTTAAATGGGCAGAATTGTAAAAAAGGCCTTTACTGCGCCTAATTCTTTACCCATTAAAGATTCAATCAATCTTCTTCTTCTTCTTCTTCGTCGTCGTCGTCTCTCTTCCCCTCCCCCTCTCTCTCTCCGTCCTTCCCTTCCCTCTCCCTTTCCCTCCCTCTCTCTCTTTCACTTCCTCCCTCTCCCTCCCTCTCTCCTTCTCTCTCCCTCTCTCTCTCTTTCACTTCCTCCCTCTCCCTCCCTCTCTCCTTCTCTCTCTCTCCCTCTCTCTCTCTTCCACTTCCTCTCCTCCTCTCTCTCATTCACTTCCTCCCTCTCCCTTCCTCCTCTCTCCTTCTCAATCTCTCCCCCCTCTCTCTCTTTCACTTCCTCCATCCCCCTACGTCCCCCTCTCAACATTCGCGCGCTTTAAGCATAACTCTCCCTTGCTTCCAGTGTCAACCTGGACCAACTGGTTGACCAGTGTCGACCGATGACAGACGTTTTACACTATGGTACAGAGGGTTTTTGCCAATGAGAGGTCACAGGCGGGTTAGTCCAACACTGAAAGACACTTGAACCAGTCCAGGGCGAGGTGACCTGGGGCAGGCTGACCTCAGAGGGGGTGCAATGCAGGGAGGGAGAAAGGGTGAGGGGATGAAAAGAAAAAAAAAAGGCGAGATGGGGACGACATAACCTTTCTCGCGAGTGACCTTTGCCTTTGATAATAATAATAATAATAATAACACATAGTTTTTCTATGGCGCCGCGATATCCAGCACCAGTGCTGCTCACAGCGCCTTACATCATCCAGCTGAATATAAACATGACTTAAAAAAACACATCAACCGCTATCTGACAATGGAAAACATCCAGTGTGTTCATAATTATTATGAATGAAAAAGCACACTTAAGAGATGAATCAGATTATAAAAGCTATGAAGTAAATAAGGCTCAGATTAAAACAAAATGCATTTCATAGAACACACACACACACACGCGCACGCACGCACGCACGCACGCACGCACGCACGCACGCACGCACACACACACACACACACACACACACACACACACACACACACACACACACACACACATAGCGCTGAATCTTGCGCAGAGACAAATCAAAGCGCTTTCGCACCAGTCATTCACACGCATGCATAACTCTAAAACTGGAGAGAAAAAAAAAACAAACTGAAGACAAGGAAGAAGAGGCAGGGAAGGTATCTGTTCATGTTGTCTAATTATTTCATTCGATTCCATGTGAATGTTTGACACAACCCCGCGGAAGGCTCTCGAGGCCTGTTCAACGTTTGGGATTAACTCACTCAGTACGGCCAGTTCTCTCTTCTCCTCTACACAGACCCCTCGGATGTCCACTGGGTGTCTGAATGACCCAACCTTTAGCTTCCGTCGTCAGAATTGTGGTATTCTTTGTCAACGTTCACCTCTTCAGTATAAGAGCGTTCCGCTTGCAATATTTTGATGATGGTAATTGGGGTGAAACGCTGTTAACGTCGTCTCTTTCGCCGTTCGTATGGAGAGAGTTAATGACAAGGTCAGGCCTCTGGTGTTGTGTAACGTATATGGATCAGCCCGCACACTTTGACACCGCCTTGAAACGAACACTAAAACATCACCTCTCTGTCCTATGTCCGAAACAAACAGTAAGAGGTAGACTAAAAAAAAATCTTGGTAAAAGTCGACTTACGTGGGATAAAAGAGGCGACGTATCAAGCCACAGGCTCTTCTTCAGGCAAATGAAATGAGTGAGTGCGAAACAGTTTAGTTCATTCTGTCGGGGTCTGAATGCTGTCGCTTCAGTATCCATTTTACGTACAGAGGTTTCCAGAAGTGCACGTGCCTGTTGAGAATGAAAACACGGGCGCAGTAGTCGAGTGGTTAAAGCATAGGACTATTAATCTTAGGGTCCCGGGGTTCGAATCTCGGTAACGGCGCTTGGTGGGTAAAGGCTGGAGATTTTTTTCTGATCTCCCAGGTCAGCATGTGTGCAGACCTGCTTGTGCCCGAACCCCCTTCGTGTGTACACAGCAAGCAGAAGATCAAATACGCACAATTAAGATACTGTGATCCATGTCAGCGTTCGGTGGGTTATGAAAACAAAAACATACCCAGCATGCACACCCCCGAAAACGGAGTATAGCTGCCTACATGGCAGGGGTAGAAAACGGTCATACACGCAAAAGCCCACTCGTGTACATACGAGTGAACGTGGGAGTTGCAGCCCACGAACGAAGAAGAAGAAGAAGAAGAATGCAAACGTACTGGGCACCAGTTCATGACCTCTCTTTGGTAACACTGTCAAGTGGCAAACACTCATCGTCAGCTAAGAAGAAGGGTCCTCCGTGAAACAAAATGTCCTGTCTGATTGGTGATTGTCACGTTGTTCCTTTTGCGGACTCGACAGCTGTGTCTGTTGATCCTATCACGGGAAGCCGGAAAAGAAAGAAAAACAATCACATTTGAGAAGTCTTTTATTTTATTTGTATTTTTCGGATGATTTCTTCTCTCTCTCTCTCTCTCTCTCTCTCTCTCTCTCTCTCTCTCTCTCTCTCTCTCCTTTCTCTCGATAGCTTGTCAGGACTGCATTCTGCACTTTATCTCATATCCGGCCCTGAAATGGCGAGTGGTTATGAGACGTTCGTCTTTTTCTTCTTCTTCTTCTTCTTCTTTTTGCACATTTATTTTGCACTCTCACATTCCTTCTGTCTTCACGTTTCCGATTTCCCCCTCCGTTTCATTCATTCATTCATTCCCCGGTTTTCCGAAATCGGTGGTTTCCTCTCTGAAATCTGGACGTGGGAAATAAAGCCTTCGGAGGGAAATCAGTTAGAAGGGCCTTCTGCAATACGTGGACAGGCCTTTTTTTTCTTCATTTTTTGCTTTTGGATTTGTGTGTGTGTGTGTGTGTGTGTGTGTGTGTGTGTGTGTGTGTGTGTGTGTGTGTGTGTGTTTGGGTCGCAGTTTCTCATCAAAGTGCTACAATTCTAAAATGCGGTGAATTGAAATACACGTAATCGGCGACTATTTTGTTTGCAGTTCAGTTCACTGAATAGAATGCATCTTCTTATTATGAAGAGGGGAGAGAGAGAGAGAGAGAGAGAGAGAGAGAGAGAGAGAGAGAGAGAGAACGAAATTTCACTGAACATCAACCATGGGCCACAATTCAAAACAGGGCGAGGGGAGGGGAAGGGGGGGCAAGGGAAGGACGGGGTTGTGGAGAGAGAGATTGAGATTGAGATGGTTTATTCATATAGGCCACAGCTCCTTTGAAGAGGGATATACAATAAAATGCTGAAGTCATACATTCAAAAGTCTTCATGATGTAACATATACACTTCTCCTTTTGAGTGCTTTATACAGATATAGAGCGAACTCCTTGACAGTCTTTTCATTTGTTGATGACATTAACATGATAAGTCTAAACAAGCAAGGGTGTTGACAGTATTTAACTGGAATCAATTGTTCTCAAAGATCTATTAATACTGGGCAACACAGCACAAAGTGAACTTCATCTTCTTTAGATTGTTGACACATTGGACAAAACAAATTTAAGGCACATGATTTTCGATATCGATAATAATGCGTACGTATTTCAGTAACATCTAATCTAAACCTTGCCAAAGTATATTTCAGATGTCTATCAAGTCTCATTGACAAATAAACTGGCATATTATAAGGTATATGACAAAACATTCGATACAAATCAAATCTGTGAATATGAGAGTTCCAATTTTGCCATCTACAATCAATTAATGTTCTACGAAATACATGAATAAAATCGCTGATATGTGGAGAGAGAGAGAGAGAGAGAGAGAGAGAGAGAGAGAGAGAGAGAGAGAGAGAGAGAGAGAGCATAATATATTACCGCGGACATCCTGACATGAAACCAAGCGTGGTGTCAAAAATTCCGTTCCCTGAAAATCAAACCAATCGATATGGTTTCTCTGACGTCAGAAAGTGACCTTTTCTCTCCCGCTCACGGAAATCGACATTTGCCACGTCCAGCCTCGCCCCGTGGAGACGAGTGTGTACCTTGCTGACTTACTGAGTGGACAAGTGGGCCCAAGAATTAATCCCTTTCTTAGTTATATTTGGGTTTAACGTCGACACACACCTCAGGCGCTATTGGTCAACTGGGGATGGGGTGGGGGTGAGGGGGGAGACAACCATCCCAGTAGAGAGAGAGAGAGAGAGAGAGAGAGAGAGGGGGGGGGGGGTAAGGGGGACGTATCTAACAAAGGCTACACTGACACCACCAAAATAATGACACGTTCTGACTGGCACGAGTAACTTTTGTTGGGGGAGGTGGGGTGGGGGGTGGGGCGGATGGGAGGGGTAGGGGTTGGATGGGGGGGGGAGGAGATCGAATGAAGGTGAAGGGAGGGGAGGAATGAGCCCTGAGATTCGAACTAACATCGTTCTGAATGCGAGCTGGGCGCTCTATCAGCCTCAGAGCTATGTAGGAGCCACTGGGTAATCTCTCGCTGATTGTATCAATATATGACTTCGTTCCCCCCTCCCCCTCCCCCCCAGCCCCGCCCCCCCTCCCCCCCTTTTTTTTCTCTCTCTCTCTCCATCCACTCCTTCCACTCACACCCCCTCTGCCCCCACCCCTACACCCCCCCCCTCTCTCCCGCTTGTCTTGCTTTTTTTTCTCTCTCTCTTCAATCGCTGGAGGCATTTTGCTGGCGGCTGTGGATTTGGCAACGGACAGAATGAGTCATGTTGTGATGTAGGCGAGGCGCCCCAAACTGTGCCCCATCTGACGTGTCGGAACGGATCAATGCAGAGCTCTGTGTGTTTCCATTGTCGAACACCAACAGCGAATACGCCCGCACACTTCTGTCTTTCTTTCCTTCTTTCTTTTTCGTTCTGTCTTTCTTTTCTTTTCTTTCTTCCTTTTCTTTTCTTTTCTTTCTTTCTTTCTTTCTTACGTCTGTCCTTTTTTGCTTGCTAGTTTGCTTGCTTCTCTTCCTTCTTTGCTTTACTGCTGACATCTTCTGCTCTCTCACGAATACTGAATTATTCATGATTTAATTCTCCCCACCCTCCCCCTTCTCCTTACTTCCTTCTGTTCTTTTTACAAGTAACGTGTTTGCTCACGGAATTTGTCTTTGTTATTCATAACAGACGGGTTCCAATCAAAGTTGACAGACTATGTCTCAGTCGAACGAATGGAATCACAAAGCTCGAGTTTCATCTTCCGCACGGCTGCTACAAAATTGAGACTGACGCATCAATCGGACTGACGACCTATGTCATTGATTTCTATGTTTCTGCCGTGATGAATGCATGAGGATATCCTAATGGTGCACGTAAGTAACACGCTCCGCCAAGTCTGCCTGTCAGTCAGGCTCAAACTGAAATGAATCTTTGTATGATAGTAATGATAAAGTGCTTAGCATCTCCAGTCGTCATTAGTTTGCTCTCAGCACTGAGTCATCCCCAGCGTTGACTGTCTTCGTCTCCGTCGTTCATCACAGCTCTGTTCTCACTGTCAGCTGGAGGAAGCTGCAGTACCGCACCGACTATCGTCAGGCCGCCTTCCGCTCTAGCACCATCAGGGACTGGAGCAATCTGCCCCGGACGAGGTGGTTGGAGCCACCACTCTTGACACTTTTGTGTCAAGAGTTCTCTGATCCCCCCCAAGCGCGTTGGGTCACGCTGCTGGTCAGGCATCTGCTTGGCAGATGTGGTGTAGCGTATATAGATTTGTCCGAACGCAGTGACGCCTCCTTGAGCTACTGAAACTGATCCCCCCCTCCATCATCCCCTCCCCTCCCACCTCCCCCATTAGCCCTCCCCTCCCACCTCCCCCATTAGCCTTCCCCCTCCCCACCACCCCACCCCATTCCTCCTCCCGTTGCGCAGACCCAGTTTTTTTTTCAGTATGCCAAAATAATCAGCCTGATGATTGTGGGCATTACATCAGTCAAGAAGAAGAAGCTTACACCACGTCCAACATCACCCTGCTCGGACATAGCCGAGTTCGTCGAAACGATGACGGTCGCAATGCTCACTTCTTCTTCTCTTTTCTTCTTCTTCGTTCGTGGGCTGCAACTCCCACGTTCACTCGTATGTACACGAATTTTTACCCCGCCGTGAAGGCAACCATACTCCGCTTTCGGGAGTGGAACGCTCACAGTTTGGTGTTTTGTCAGTTGCCCTTCCACCATCTTGAACGCGTTTCCCCCCTTCAAATGAGTGATAGCTGGAATCAAGAATTTGGTGTTTCGTGCAATGCCCGTTCGTTAGCTTGGCTACGCTCGTCGAATGAATGATTGTAGGACACGAAATGATTGAGTATTTTCCAAACTGCTTCTTAGCCACTGGAAATGAACAAACAATGAGGCCAGGAGATGAAACGATCAACAAATAGTAAAGGTGGTAACTCTCTCCATTCACAAAGTACACAACTTCAAGTCAGTGCTGCTTACGCTACCGATTCAGCTAGCACACAGGTAAATAAAAGGTACATTGGAACAAACCCAGACACTTCCTCAGAAAAAGGAGGCGCCGGGTCTGTCCTTATACCGATCATTTGACATGTGCACACAGCAGCAAGGACACGGAAGGAACCGTCTAAAAACACTTATAGTGAATAGATGTTAAACTGAAGAAAACACGGAAGGAAGTGCTTCTTAGCCACATTCACCCAATCCATGGCAGTACGAACAAAAAAACCAACCAAACAAACAAACCCAAAACAAACCAAAACAAAACAAAACAAAAAAACAACAACCCCAAACCAACTTTTTATTTTGTAAGTTGCTTCTTGACGAGCCACGCCTTATATCTCCGAGTAAGTCAACGCAAGAAGGCATTGAATATAATGTTGCTGTTTTTTTCAACCGCCTCTTCACTAGTTTGGCCATATCTGCCGAACAGATTACCATAGAAATTCAAGAAAATCAGTGTTTCGTCAGTTACCTCTTGAACAGCTCAGCCATGTTCACGCAATAGATGACCGTAGGAATCCCAAACAATGAATGTTTTGCGCGTGGCTTCCTCGGAAAGGTCAACTGGTCGACTGCACTCCAAGGCTTCAATGTAGGTGGGTCATGTCGAATCTGTTCGTTGACAAAGGAGGTGTTGCTTGTGACGGACAAAAGTAAAGGAAGGGCCAGGTGAAAAGTGGTGTGTACGAAAGGTACAGGATGTGCCAGGACGAGGTGAAACACGTGTGAAACAGAGTCTGTTCAAGTCACCCCTACACCATTTGGCGTGCAGCTCTGTCGAGTGTGAACAATCTCCCTCCCTTACGATGTACCTGCTGACAGTAAAGTCTGCACAATAATAACACTGTAAATGTAACCGTGTCAGTATATGTATCTCTCTCTTTCTGTCTTTGTCTTTCTTTGTCTCCTGTTTGTCTCGGTCCGTGTCTGTCTGTCTGTCTTGTCTCTGTCTCAGTCTGTTGTTTTCTGCCCGTGTGACGAACTTCCGCATGTTTCCAGAGTGTGCTCCCTTTACAATTCATCCCCCGTGGTGCGGACGAGACAGTCATCGAGTGTCGGAGATTGATTTTTTTTTTTTTTTAAATGTAGAGAACGTATACACATACACTTACACCCCCTCTCTCTGTCTCTGTCTCTGTCTGTCTGCCTCTCTGTCTCTGTCTCTCCCTCGGCTCTCTCTCAAACTATATTTCACAGACAATGCTAGTGAAAGAACATTTGATTGTCCAATTTGCAGATGTCACAGAGAAACAGAAGTTCACTTCATTTTGTGTTGTTCAAAATACTATGAACTTAGGGAACTGTACATTGCAAAAAAAAAAAAAAAAAAAAAAAAAAAAAAAATCAGTCGTCCTTCCAACTTCAAACTGTCGCCATTACTTGCTAACAAAAGCAGACCTGTTCAAACACTTCTCGCCACTGATATCGACAAAGCTTTCCAAACCAGAAATATGTGAAGTATCAGTCATTGATGTGTTATTTTCACACCGCACCTGTGAATGTGTTAACCTCTGTTGATATGGGTCAAAGGCCTATTCAATAAATTGTCAGGCCTTTTGTTATTTGGGAGAGTTCAGAGTGTCCCACGACTATTGTTCTTCGGCCTTTTGTTCCTTTAAGACCTTCAAGTCTGTCTTTTTGTGTGTCAGTGTGTATGTATGCCTCTCTCTCTCCTCTGTCTCTCTGTTCGTCTCTCTCTCTCTCTCTCTCTCTCTCTTGAACGCAGTTGTTTATATTTTCCCATATATGTAGGAATGTTGTTTATTACTGTAGAATATTAACGACAGCAGCAGCTTTATCCGATAATGATGTATGCAACACATGAAGAAATCTGTATAAAGGCCAAGGCGCTCTTTTACAGTTGTCTGTCCTTTCCTCGTGTAATGCTGCTATATAAGCCAGCACGAACCCAACAGCATATACACACAGCAGTTGTTTCTGCGCTGTGTGTTCCATGCCTGCTGAATCCCTACACGCCAGTAGGAAATGGTTTTGTTGACGCGGCGCATGTATGTATAATGATGAATGTCAGCTGTCTTTCAGCTGTATTCCGTGTGTCAGTTGTTTGGAAAATACTATTTGTCCGACAATCACTGTGTTGTGAGGCTGTTCTGTAAAATGGTTTTGAATGTTGTCTTTGTTCTACGTTATTTGTACAAGTCTCTCTCTCTGTCTCTCTCTCTCTCTCTCTCTCTCTCTCTCTCTCTCTGTGTGTCTCTCTCTCTCTCTCGGGAGGCTCGGCAAGATGGCGACTAGACAGGTGGCATGAGTGAAAGGCTCCGCTCTCTCTCTCTGTGATATAGTAGTTCTCATTGTGTGTGTGTGTGTGTGTGTGTGTGTGTGTGAGAGAGAGAGAGAGAGAGAGAGAGAGAGAGTTATATAATTATACTGTAGTTCTGTTCTCTTTATGCTGCATATGTAAACGTGACAATTGTCTATATTCCTCATGTAAATGTACAACAACAACAACAACAAAACGGGGGCTCGGGGGGTGGGGGTGGGGGTGGGGGGTGGAACCCCGAAATGTGACACAGACATAGACCTGTGACAAGCACCTCATATAACACAACCATTTTCTTCGCCTTCGCTAAGCAGTGCAACACAAATAAAAGCACACCAGTCATTCAGTTGGGGATAACGGCACTTCGCTTCAGAACGTGGGTGGCTGACATTTGTCTCCCACACCCCAGACATTGTCCCTGGGCATCAAACTTATTTTCAGGTCACAGATTGTGCCGCTGGTGGGTGTTCAAGAGTACAAGGCACTAATGAGCTCGTGTGTCGGCGATGTCCAGTTTCATGGTGTAGGTTTTTCTTCTTCTTTTCTTTCTCCTGATATTATTCACGAGGCTAACGTGCTGTCTGTTACGGTGTGCAAGGGATGGTCTGGGTGTCTCTCTCTCTGATTTTGTTTTCGCTGTTCTTGTCTTCCTTGTTTATCATTGTTCTTGCTGTTGTTGCTGTTGTCGTCGTTGCTGTTACGGTTTCGTCGTTGTCGGCGGCCTCCTCCCGTCTCGAGAGACGATAAACCGAGGTCATTCGGATGGGACGATAAACCGAGGTCCCGTGAATATTGAACGTATTCTCATTGACTACCAGTGTAACGTAATTGCCGCAACCCCCTCCCCTCCTTCTTTAGGTCCCCCGGGGCACATTTCAGTTGCCCGAAACATGTGCTTAAACCTTTCAAATGTCATGTGCCATGTTCGGCTGGTCGAATCACCCGGAAACTGCTCGAGGGATTAGTTGGGTTTTGGAATAAGGGTACGTGTGACTTGTTTCTATCTAGTCTTTGGCCTTTGACTTTCAGCAAATAGTCTGTGCGAAGGTTATCGATAAGGTATCTGCTTGCCTTGTCTCTCTTTCTCTTTCTGTTTTCTAGGATGTGGTGTAGCGTAAATGGATATATTTCTCGTCATGGACACGTCTTACTAAATTTTTTTATTTTTTTAAATTTTTTTATTTTTAAAGAAATTGATGTTGACCCCCTCTCTTCCCCCTTCCATCCCCTCTTCCGCCCCGCTGTACACGACCCTCATCCCCCACACACCCCTTCAAAAAAAAAAAAAAGAAAAAGAAAAAAAAAGTGTCCATTTCTGCGTCTCCCGACTTCCTGCGGAACTTACGTTGTCTGTCGTGTCTGTCTGTCTGTCTGTCTGTCTGTCCCTTCCTGTCTACCCGTCTGTCTGTCTGTCTGTCTGTTTCTTTCTGGGGTGAACTGTAGTCAAGGTAAGGTTAATTGCTTTCCCCGCTGTGAGACGCGTGTTCTCAGCTGCCGCATTTTGTTCTTGCAGACGGCGGATGAGCAAGGCATAAAAAAAAACAGACTAAATCATTAAGAGGAGTGCACTCTCCAGTCTTAGGCTTGGCCCTGCCTCTGGCACAGACTGCTTTTGCCCAGAGGGAGGGGGATGGGGGTGGAGGATGCTGAAAGAGAGAGAGAGAGGGAGAGAGAGTTTCAGTTTCAGTTTCAGTAGCTCAAGGAGGCGTCACTGCGTTTGAGGGAGAGAGAGGGAGCGGTTAGTGTGTGTGTGTGTGTGTGTGTGTGTGTGTGTGAGAGAGAGAGGGAGAGAGAGAGAGAGGGAGAGAGAGAGAGGGTGAAGAGGATTTTAATATGTTCGTGCGTGAAAGAAACAAAAAGCTCAATAACCACATTTCTTTGTGCGTGTATGTGTGTGTGTGTGTGTGTGTGTGTGTGTGTGTGTGTGTGTGTGTGTGGAGGGAGGGGGGAGGGGGGTGAGAGAGAGAGATCGGGGTGCGTGGATGATTTTGATATATTCGTGCGTGTAAGAAACAAAAAGCTCCATAACCACCATTCTTTGTGTGTGTGTGTGTGTGTGTGTGTGTGTGTGTGTGTGCGTGTGTTTGTGTGTGTGTGTCTGTGTATGCGTGTGGGAGAGAGAGTGAAAGAGAGAGAGAGAGAGAGAGAGAGAGAGAGAGAGGGAATTAGCTATGTAGTGTACCTGTCAACAACCAGGTGAAAGTTATCCATCAGTCATTGCTCTTCTCTTTAACCTTCTGCAGAACATGCCAGAGCACCCCGAAACTCAGTTCTCCATGGCATTACCTTCCAGAACGCATTAGTTGTTTTTTTTTACACGCTTCTTTGAGATTTGAACAGAGAGAGAGAGAGAGACAGACACACAGACAGAGATACAGAGAGACAGAGAGAGAGAGAGAGAGAGAGAGAGAGAGAGAGAGAGACGGAGACACAAACAAACACACACACACACACACACACACACACAGAGGCAGAGACAGATAGAGACATAGAGAGGGACAGGCAAAGGGACAGAGAGAAAGAGCAGACAGAGAGAGAGAGAGAGAGAGAGAGAGAGAGAGACAGAGATAGAGACAGACAGACAGAGACAGAGATATAGAGACAGACAAAGGGACAGAGAGAAAGAGCAGACTGGGAGAGAGACCGAAAGAGTTTCAACAACTGTTTTACAAAAGCGTAAATTTCTTTGTCATTTGAAAAAGAGAGACAGAGACAGACAGCACAGACACTGAGAGAGAGAGAGAGAGAGAGAGAGAGAGAGAGAGAGACAGAGACAGAGACAGAGACAGAGACAGACAGACAGACAGACAGGAGAGACAGACAGGAGAGACAGACAGACAGGAGAGACAGACAGAGAGACAGAGACAGAACTCTTTCGGAGTCGAACTTAATCCCCCAACTTAAACGTGAATAAGCCACAAATCCACTCTTAATGTAAAACAGCTTCTGCAAACAGAGCGCAGTCAGCATATGGACATCATTCTTCTCCTTCCACCTCATTCTTCCTTGTTTTTTTTCCTCATGATTAACAAATAGTAGAGTGGTAACTCTCTCCATTCATAAGGTACACAACTTCAAGTCTGTGCTGCTTACGCTACCGATTCAGCTAGCACACAGGTAAATGAAAGGTACATTGGAACAAACCCAGACACTTCTTCAAAAAAGGAAGCGCCGGGCCTGTCCTTATACCGATCATTTGACATGTGCACACAGCAGTAAAGACAGAAGAAATGTGCAAAGACAAATTAGCTTTTATTCAAGACTGGCAAAGCCTTTTTAATCCTGAACAAGCCACACAGAACACATGGACAATACAGGACAAACACATGGTTGCCTCGGTGGTTTTTCAACTGGAAATTAACAAAGAATGAGGCCAGGAGATGAAATGATTAACAAATAGTACTCTCATGAACCCAGTTTGCTGCCGCATTGGGAAAAAAAGAGAGAAAACGAGAAGACGATGAATAGATCACATGCGGATCACATTGTGGAGTGACAGTCTTGAGGTCACGCGTCCGCATAGGAAGCGAGAGAATCTGAGCGCACTGGTTCGAATCCCGGCACAGTATTTTCTCCCCCCACCCACCCTCCCCTCCACTAGACCTTGAGTAGTGGTCTGCACGCTAGTCATTCGGATGAGACGATAAACCGAGGTCCAGTGTGCAGCGTCTACTAAGTGCACGTAAAAGAACCCACGGCAACAAAGTGGTTGTCCCTGGCAAAATTCTGCAGAAAAATCCACTTCGATAGGGGGGAGGGGGGACGTGGGTGGGTGGGGTGGGGGTGGGGTGGGGGGGGGGGGGGCTGCAGGCAGGAAAAAAAAAAGAAAAAAGGGTGGCGTTCTCAGTGTAGCGACGCGCTCTCCCTTTGGAGAGCAGCCAGAATTTCACACAGAGAAATCTGTGGTGACAAAAAAAGAGTAATACAATACAATACAATACAATACAATACAATACATATTGGGTTGTGGAATATGTTTGCCATTTCGTTTGATTCTTACCGTGGAAGATCAACTGGCCTTTTTGTTTATAAATCTAATCACGGTGGTTGAATTTTTTTTTTCATTTGCTGACCGTCTTCTGTCTCCTTGATGACATTAATATCGCTCATTCGATATAGTTATGGAATGTGTTTTTTGGCCACAGCGTGTCACACGGTCAACGCATACACAGAGAATATCGTTGGGAGTCAGGAAGTCATCATTTCGGAACTCCATGTGACATCGACTAAACACAACAGGAGATTTTTTTTCCCCTTTTTTAAACACAACGGGCAGATCCCCCCCCCCCCCCCCCTCACCGGGTAGATTTTCTCCCTATTTTAAGCACAACAGGTAGGTTTTCCCCCTATTTTAAACACAACGGGCAGATATTTTCTCCCTTTGTAAGCACGACGGGTAGATTCCCCATCACCTTTTTAAGCTCAACATGCAGAGTCCCCCCCCCCCCTTTAAATACAATGGGTAGGTCCCCCCCCCCTTTTTTTTTAAGCACAACGGGCAGATCCCCCTTTTAAAGCACAATGGGTTGATTCCCCCCCCCCCCTTTTTAAGCACAGTGGGTAGATTCCATCCCACCCCCCCTTTTTTTAAGCACAACTGGCAGATCCCCCTATTTCAAGCACCACGGGTTGATCCCCCCCCCCTTTTTAAGCACAGTGGGTAGATTCCATCCCACCCACCCCTTTTTTTTAAGCACAACGGGCAGATCCCCCCCCCCCCCCCCTTTTTTTTTTTTTTAGCACAACGGGTAGATTTCTCCCTTTTTAAGCACAACGGGTAGATTTTCCCCCTTTCTAAGGACAATGGGTAGATTTCCCCTCTTTTTTTTAAGTACAACGGACAGATTTTCCCCCCTTTTTAAGCACAACGGATAGATTTTTTCCTCCCTTTTTAAGCACAACGGGCAGATTCCCCCACCCCCATTTTTTTTAAAAGCACAACAGGCCGATCCCCCGCCCCCTTTTTTTTTTTTATTTTTTTTAAAGCACAAACAGGTAGATTTTCCCCTTTCATAATGCACAACGGGTAGATTTCTTTTCCTTTTTACGCACAACGGGTAAATTTACCGCCTGCCCCCCCCCCCCCCCCCCCCCCCCCCTCACCTCCCCTCCTCTTTTATTTATTTATTTTTTAAGCACAATGAAAACAATATGCCTTGAAGTGCGCTGCGGACTGAGTTGGCGACATTGCAAGGAACCACGATTTACGCTGTCTCGTTGAGACGTTTCTTTATGATCTGTGCTGAGATCAGCACAGGCAAGCATCACAGTGGCACAGTTTCCGTAAAGACAGCTGAGACTGACGTTAGCAACAACAGCAGGAGCAGCAGCAGCAGCAGCAACAACAACAACATGTTCAAAACCGCTCGAGTTTGTTGCCCATCACCTGATATGTAATACAGTTCCGTCTTTGTAACACTGGGACTAGAAGGCGAACAGTCAGTTTGGGTAATTGCTTTGTTGGAGGTAGGGAGGGAGGGAGGGAGGGAGGGAGGGGAGAGGGCTGGGTATACATACTACCTATTCCGTGAGGATTGCCGGCGCCTCATTCTTCGTTCTTGACGGAATGAGTTCCTAGGTTTTCTGGCACTCCGGGCAGAGGTACCTGCGAGACTGTGAACTGACTTGGCAACTGTGGGGAAAGGTTGACGTCCATAAATCCCTGGAACAAATTGCAGAACGAACACGCTGCGAGTGTACTGTACAGACTTGCGTTTACGCGCGCGCACGTTTGCGCAAATGCAGGCGAGGGAAATTACGAACACACATACGCATGTGTGTACACTCACTCACATGCACATACAATAATTACGAACACACATACGCATGTGTGTACACTCACTCACATGCACATACAATAATTACGAACACACATACGCATGTGTGTATGCTCGCTCACATGCACACACAAGCTCAGACGCATGCAGGCTACATACACGGATGCATGCATGCACACTTGCTTACACACACAGAGACAGACAGACACATACACAGACACACACACTGACACAGACACAGACACACACACACACACACACACACACACACACACACACACACACACACACACACACACACACACACACACACACACACAGATACACACAGACACACAGACAAACACCCACCCACAAACAAACACACTGGCGTACGCACGCACACACACACACACGCACGCACACGCACACACACACACACACACACACACACACACACACACACACACACGCACAAAAAGAGAGAGAGAGACTCAAAGTTTCGCCTTATCAAATCTAGTAATCTAGAACACAACAAGTATCGCCAACTTAGAAACGGCTCCGCTCAACATCCAATCGGAAAATGCTATACACTCGCACGGTAACTCTCTTCTTCTTCGTTCGTGGGCCGCAACTCCCAAAGTTCACTCGCATGTACACGAGTGGGCTTTTACGTGTATGACCATTTTTACCCCGCCATGTAGGCAGCCATACTCCGTTTTCGGGGGTGTGCATGTTGGATATGTTCTTGTTTCCATAACCCACCGAACGCTGACATGGATTACAGGACCTTTAACGTGTGGATTTGATCTGATGCTTGCGTATACACCACGAAAGGGGTTCAGGCACTAAGCAGGTCTGCACAATATGTTGGCCTGGGAGATCGGAAAAATCTCCACTTTTTACCCACCAGGCGCCGTTACCGAGATTCGAACCTGGGACCCTCAGATTGAAAGTCCAACGCTCTAACCACTAGACTATTGCACCCGTCCAACGACAACGATGGCCTTGAAAGGCTGTCAACACAAAACGAAGGTTAGGAGGAAGGAAGATCACCTTGCCTCAGGAAAGAAAAGGAAGCAAAACAAGCTCGTAAAGTGAACATTATTATGACAGAACGAACAGACATAAAACGATCGTATCGCTTCAGTGATGATTTCTTTCTTTTTTCTTTTTTTTTTTTTTTTAAATATCTGGGTGTTTTCGTTTGAAATAGTCTTCATAAAAGGGCCGTCTGTTATGTGAAAGCGGAGTATGGCTGCCTACATGCAGTGTTTATACGAGTGAAAGTGTGAGTTGCAGCCCACGAACGCAGAGGAAGAAGAAGAAGACGTCTTCATTAAAGGCCCGTCTGTTATGTGAATGTTTTCGTTTGAAATTGTCTTTATTAAAGGCCTATCTGTTATGTGAATGTTTTCGTTTGAAATTGTTTGAAATTGTCTTTATTAAAGGCCCGTCTGTTATGTGAGTGTTTTCGTTTGAAATTGTCTTTATTAAAGGCCTGTCTGTTATGTGTGTGGTTTCGTTTGAAACTAAAAGCCTGTCTGTTATGTGGATGTTTTCGTTTGAAACTGTCTTTAAGGCCTGTCTGTTTCGTTTGAAACTGTCTTTATTAAAAGCCTGTCTGTTATGTCGATGTTTTCGTTTGAAATTGCTTGAAATTGTCTTTATTAAAGGCCTGTCTGTTATGTGAATGTTTTCGTTTGAATTTGTCTTCATTAAAGGCCTGTCTGTTATGTGGATGTTTTCGTTTGAAATTGTCTTCATTAAAGCCCTGTCTGTAAAGCAGCCTACACTTGAAAACTTGTGTGTAACAGATGGAGCAAAACTATCCACGGTTAATGATTTCGTTCAACAGGATGGGTTTGTAAATACAATGTGTGTGTGTGTGTGTGTGTGTGTGTGTGTGTGTGTGTGTGTGTGTGTGTGTGTGTGTGTGTGTGTGTGTGTGTGTGTGTAACGTCTATTGATATGGGTCGAAGGCCTAATCAAGAGATATGTTAAGAAGCAAGACTCAAGACTCAAGACTCTCACTCTCTCTCTTTCTATCTATCCGTGTGTGTGTGTGTGTGTGTGTGTGTGTGTGTGTGTGTGTGTGTGTGTGTGTGTCTGTGTCTGTGTCTGTGTCTGTGTGTGCAATGTGTGTGTGTGTGTGTGTGTGTGTGTGTTTCCTTTCCTCCGTTCTTTCTGTTTTCACTCTCCTTCCTTTCTTCCTTCCTTCCTTCTTTCCTTCTCCCCGTACGTTTTAAACATCCTCCCTTCCCACTCAGTCCCCCAACTCCTAAAAGGCGTGGGTTGTTGTTGTTCTTGCTTGTGTTGCAAAAACCTGACATTCATCAGTTTGAAGGCTGAGAATTTTATAGCGAATCGTTTTGAGAGCGAAGTGTGCTGTTTGCTTGTTTTTACTGCTCTCTGTCTTTGTCTGTTTGTCTGTCTGTCTGTCTGTCTGTCTGTCTCTGTCTCTCTTTTTCAAATGACAAAGAAATTTACGCTTTTGTAAAACAGTTTTTGAAACTCTTTATTGTTTTTGCGTCTCTCTAATTCCTCTCTCTCTCTCTCTCTCTCTCTCTCTCTCTCTCTCTCTCAGTGTCTGTGCTGTCTGTCTCTGTCTCTCTTTTTCAAATGACAAAGAAATTTACGCTTTTGTAAAACAGTTGTTGAAACTCTTTCGGCACACCAGTGCTTGAAAAACAACAACAAACAAACACACACACACACACACACACACACACACACACACACACACACACACACACACACACACACACACACACACACAAAATAGCTGCCGTGGCGAAGTGGTTAGCGTCGCGGACTGACAGCTGGGAGGACGCGGGTTCGAATCCCAGCGGGGGTGGGTTTTTCGGCCCGTGGCCGGTTCCTACCCAGAGTTGAGTGTGCTGTGGGCTTAAAAGGGAAGACTGGGACCACACAGTCGAGTATTATCCACTTCACGGATGCGTAATTCGGTGTGTTGCTCCAGTTACCTGCCATTAACCATTATTGTTGTCAGTAGGGGGCTTAGTAGGTGGTGTCCTAAGTAAGTGAAATCAGAACAGGCACCACTGAACACCACCGAAGTGACTCAGCAGCAGTGCAGGGTCTCCTCTGGTGTGTGGCTTCCTGCCGACCTAACATCGACGGTTCCCTGCGGACTGCCGACACTGGAACTGTAATGGACGAACACTGGTGTGGCCGTGTGTAAGAGAGGACTCGGAATGGGCGGCGTGGGAGTGGTGCCACTGAAACGGTGCAGATGACGGGGCAGCAAAAAAAAAAGAAAAAAAAAGAAAAAGAAAAACAACGCCCCCCCAAGACCCCCCCCCCTCCCCCCCAAAACCCCCCCCCCCAAAAAAAAACCCGGACCCTCCTCCACACGGCACGGGCCTATACCGTACTAATGACAACTTTTTCAAGTGCTGGAGCCCAGGTGTGAATAGCGAAAACACTCCAAGGAACACTTTGCAGTAGGCGTTCGATTGCTGCCAACATAATTCTCCTCCCTCACAGTGGTCCCCGCCTCCTCTACGCACCCACAGGCCCCCCCCCCCCCCCCCTGGCCCCTCCTCTCCCCCCCCCCCCAACCCCCCCGTCCCCCGAGCTTTTTTGTTTGTTTGTTGGAACAACGCTTGGCTCTATGTGCTCCTTGTGTGGACATTGATTTAACCCTTTCACCGCCAGTAAATTTAGAGTGCAAAATTCCCTTGTGCTATAAACACAGAAATATGGTGTCTACGTACAACTGGGGATTCCCCATGTGATATGTAGAAAATCTAGCCCATCCTACCACTGAACATAAAGAGCAGTAGGTTCATGGATAACAGACCCCATGATCTGGTCACCCTTTAGTGACATGGGTCATCTACCTAGCTGCTGCATAAATGCGAGTTTGGCAGTGAAAGGGTTAAAGCGAATCTCCTCAAGGAGCAAGGCTGACCCCCAAAGAGAGCAGAGCAGGGGTCCGTGTGTTTGAGGTATATGATGTGATGGAGTCGTCGTGGGTGAACTCTGTGGGCTGAGAGGTCCGTTGTTTGGTCACGTTATTTGAAATGGGTATCGGTCAACAGGGTTGGCATTTTATATATTTTAGTATAGTATAGCTGGACAGCATAGTGGTGTGGTACGTATAGAGACTCTGCCTGCTGTGTGTCGTGTCGAATATAAACTGAGGGTTTTTACAATAGACTGAGCGTTATGTACAATAGACTGAGGGTTATACACAATAGAGTGAGGGTTATGTACGATAGACTGAGGGTTATATACAATAAACGAGAGAACAGAGGAGAAGTGAAAGGGAGAAGAGAAGTAAGGTGGAGAAATTTGAGTGATGGAAGAGAGAGAGAGAGAGAGAGAGAGAGAGAGAGAGAGAGAGAGAGACGCTATGACACTTTAATGTCATTGACCATGAGGTCCTTATGACATGGGTGAATGCGTTAGCATACTTTCATTGCATAACAAAACACTATCATAAGCGATTGAAAATGGTGATGAAAACAAACATTGAAATAAAACAAAATTGAGAGAGAGAGAGAGGGAGACAGAGACAGAGAGAGACAGAGACAGAGACAGAGAATAATGGCTCTAAATCACATCTGAAACTAGACACAACAATATATACTTTTTTTTTCTTTTTTTCTTTTTTTTAACTGTTCCATGGAGAATGCTTTTTCCATATGACTCTCTCGGAGACGTGTGCACATTTCATTACGCTTCAATCCCCCTCCCTCTCCCTCCCCCCCCTTCTCTCCCCCCCCCTTCCTCCTCCTCCGTCCTCCTCCTCCCCCTCCTCCTCCTCCTCTTCCTCCTCAGACCTTGTCTGCAGTTGTGGAAGATGTTTGTGGGCCAGGAAGGCGGGCGGATGGTTCTGCCTGATGCTGCTGATCATCAACACCCTGTGAGCGAAGAAGAAGAAGAAGAAGAAGAAGCACAGACTAAGAAGGAGCAGGAGAAAGCTGTAAGCTGCACAAAGCGGCGTGTGTGTGAAACTGTCTAGCCATCTCTCTTTTTTTTTTTTTTTTTTTTTGTGTGTGTGTGCACAGCTCAGCACGGGCTTCTTTTGATCCTACCTGCTGCCCTATGCTACCTCCCCAAACACAGGTGCGCGTGCTCACTGACACACACACACACACACACACACACACACACACACACACACACACACACACACACACACAGATAAACAGACACTGACACACACACACACACACACGCAAGCGGCACGGTACGTAGGTATATGCACGCAAGGCACACACACGCTTGCATGCGTGTGCATTCACTGCACACACATACGCACACGCCTACACATGTATGCACACATGCTCGCACGCACACACACACACACACACACACACACACACACACACACACACACACACACACACACACACACACACACACACACACACACACACACATCCACACACACACACACACACACACAAACACACACAAACACAAAAACACACACACACACAAACACACACACACACTCTCTCTCTCTCTCTCTCTCTCTCTCTCACACACACACACACATCATAATTTTGGCCTTTTGTAGTTTTTGGCACGTTCCTGCTTGTGTAGAAATGTATCTGCCTCTACCCCCTCCTTCCCCCCCCCCCCCCTCCCCCTCCTCGCCAACTTCTGTATGTCCCTCCTTCTGCACTTTTGAGAAAACCTGAAAGTACGGAAAGAATTCTCCTGTCTCGGATAAGATATATTATCAACTTTGAAAATACGATTGAACTTTAAGACAGTCATGAAATAGAAATGGTTGAACGAACAAAATCTTCTTTGAAATCTTTATGGAACGTGTATTTTTTGTTTCGTTTTTTTTTAAGCGGTTCTTTTTTTCTGTTTGCCAATTGCTCGCGCGTGCGCGTGCGCATGTGCGTGTGCGCTCTCTCTCTCCCTGTGTGTGTATGTGTGTGTGTGTCCTTTTTTGTGTGGGGGGACGTCTTTTATGTACGTTTTTTAAAGGTGTGTATTATCAATTTGTATTTTTTTTTTGTTTTTGTGATGACTGTTTCAGAGCGGTGTTAAGATGGTAGCATTTGGTTTTGTTGTTTGTTTATTAGTAATGACAACCTACTTCTTAATTGCTTTTTATAAACGGTCCACTTCGAACGGCTCACAGTTTTCCATCCTCCAATACATCTCCTACATCCTTAATTTCTCTCCTCTACGAAGTTGCAAAGATCACTTAACACGTTTCACCTTCCAACTTCCTGATCATCAAAATATTGCAAGCGGACTGGCTCTTATATTCTTGTAAGACTCTGTCTCATGATCCCATTCTCGTCCTACGAATTCTAGCTGTCTTTTCTGTCTCTCTCCTTTCTTGTCTCTTCTGTCTTGTAGGAGTGCTGTCTGTCTCTGTTCTTTTTGTCTGTATCTCTCCCTTCTCTCTGTCTCTTCTCTCTCGCTTTTTCTCTCCTCCTCTTCTCTCAATTCCTATCTCTTCTTTTTCTCTCTCTCTCTTTCTTCTTCTCTCTCTCTCTCCTCTCTCCTCTCTCTCTCTTTCTCTTCCCTCTCTATCTCTCTCTGTCTCTGTCTCTCTTCTTTTCTCTCCTCTCTCTCTCTCTCTCTCTCTTCTCTCTCTCTTTCTCTCTTCTCTATTACTCTCTTCTCTCTCTCTTCTCTCTGTCTCTCTCTCTCTCTCTCTCTCTATGTCTGTCTCTCTCTCTCTCTCTCTCCCCCCCTCTCTCTCTTCTCTCTCTCTCGTCTGTTGCATGCCCCTTCTCGCTCCCTTCTGTGCTATCTCTCTTCTCTTTTTTCTCTCTATCTTTCTCTCTATCTCTCTCTTCTCTGTTCTCTCTGATTTCTTCTCTCTATTCTTTCTTTCTAATATCTCTCTTCATTCTCTCTTTGCATTGCCCAACACCCTCTCCTTCTCTCTCGTTCTTTTCCCCTTCTCTCTTTAATACCTCCTCTGTAATAACCACACACTACACATGTGCTTTTGCTGAATCTCTTCCCTAACCCATCATTTCGTTTCTATTCGTTTGCTTTCTTTCTTCCCTCCTCTCCTTCTGTCTTTTTGTAATATCCTCTTTCTTCTTTTATTTCTCTTTCGTTTCGACTTCTTCTTCCTTTCGTCTCTCTCTCTCTCTCTCTCTCTCTCTCTCTCTTTCTCTGACTGTCTTTCTCACTCCCTTTCTATGTCTCTCATATCCTTTCTCTCCTTGCATTCTCATTGCCTGCTGACCTGCCCATATTGTCTGTCTCTCCCTCCCCCCTCTCTCTCTCTCTTTGTCGGTCTTTCTTATCCTCTCTCTCTCTCTCTCTTTGTCGGTCTTTCTTATCCTCTCTCTCTCTCTCCCTCCCCCCCCCTCTCTCTCTTTGTCGGTCTTTCTTCTCTCTCTCCCCCCTCTCTCTCTCTCTTTGTCGGTCTTTCTTCTCTCTCCTCCCCCCCCCCCTCTCTCTCTCTTTGTCGGTCTTTCTTATATATATATATATATATATATATATATATATATATATATATATATATATATATATATCTCCCTCCCCCTCTCTCTCTCTTTGTCGGTCTTTCTTCTCTCTCTCTCTCTCTCTCCCTCTCTCTCTCTCTCTCCCACACACACCCTCGTTTCTCTTATCTGAACACCCCCTCCCACCTAACCCCTCCTTTGCTGCCTCTGTCTATTCCAGTCCCAGACCTGACATCATCATATTGATGTTCTTCTTTCCTCCTCTCTTTCGCCCTCCCTTGCGGAGGAAGGTGGCAGAATGGTTAAGACGCCCAGCTGCCAATATAGAGAGAGCCCGTGAGGGTGTGGGTTCGAATCCCGCTGTCGCCCTTTTCTCCCAAAATGGACTAGAAAATCAAACTCAGCGTCTAGTCTTTCGGATGAGGCGATAAACCGAGGTCGCGTGTGCAGCATGCACTTTGCGCACTTCTTCTTCTACTTCTTCTTCTTCTGCGTTCGTGGGCTGCAACTCCCACGTTCACTCATATGCACACGAGTGGGCTTTTACGTGTATGACCGTTTTTACCCCGCCATGTAGGCAGCCATACTCCGTTTTCGGGGGGTACTTTGCGCACTGAAAAAGAACCTGTGGCAACGAGAGTGTTGTCCTCTGGCAAAATTCTGTGGAAAAAGTCCACTCGGATAGGTACACAAATATAATAAAAGCATGCACTCAGTGTCTGATTAAACGCGTTGGGTTATGCTGCTGGAGTCAGGCACCTACCTAGCGGATGTCGTGTAGCGGAATATGGATTAGTCCGAACGCAGTGACACCTCCTTGAGAAACCGAAACTGACACTGAAACCTCCTTTGTTTTTTTTTTTGTTGTTGTTTTTTTTCTCTTCCGTGTTTACTTCTGTCGTGTTCTTCTTCTTCTGTGCCTTTGCTTTGCTTGCTGCACCGGTCAGCCCCTGTTTCCCAGACCTCTGCTGGTCCATCCGACACCGCGATAAAATGGACCCGCTGCTCGAGTTTCCCCCCCCCCCCCCCAGCCCCCCCCCCCCCCCCCCCCCCCCCCCCCCCCCCCCCCCCCCTAAGTCCATTTCAGGCTTAGTCATCCCGCTAAAGAGGAGAGATTTTCTCGTTCGTCGGCTGGAAGGAAGGAAGGAAGGAAGGAAGGGGGAAGGGTGAAAGGGACAAGAGATTGTGAGGGGTTCGGGGGTGGGGTGGGGGGTTCAGTTAAGTGTGTGTGTGTGTGTGTGTGTGTGTGTGTGTGTGTGTGTGAGAGAGAGAGAGAGAGAGAGAGAGAGAGAGAGAGGTAACGATAACGATTTTTTAAATTTTTATTCAGTTAAAGACCAAGGCCCCTTACTGAAGGGGAGAGAGAGAGAGAGAGAGAGAGAGAGAGAGAGAGAGAGAGAGCATTTTGTTTGTGGATAACAGATTCGCTCTATTGTTTTACAGGAACATAGAGCCTTTTGTGGAAAACAAGGTTCACTTCATTATAGCTTTATGGGACGGCTGCTTGACTCACCGACGAAGTGACGACAAATCTTTATCTGAGTTTTCTCACAAAGGTGTTGACTTTTCTGAGTACTCAAAACTGGGATCATAACTTGGAGTTTTCTTCCCGCCCCTCCCACACCTCCTCCCCCTTTCTTTTCTTTTTCGTGTTTTGTAAAAGAAAGGATACTGAGATGGAATATGACGGGCGCAATAGCCGAGTGGTTAAAGCGTTGGACTGTCAATCTGAGAGTCCCGGGTTCGAATCACGGTGACGGCGCCTGGTGGGTAAAGGGTGGAGATTTTTACGATCTCCCAGGTCAACATATGTGCAGACCTGCTAGTGCCTGAACCCCCTTCGTGTGTATATGCAAGCAGAAGATCAAATACGCACGTTAAAGATCCTGTAATCCATGTCAGCGTTCGGTGGGTTATGGAAACAAGAACATACCCAGCATGCACACCCCCGAAAACGGAGTATGGCTGCCTACATGGCGGGGTAAAAACGGTCATACACGTAAAAGCCCACTCGTGTGCATACGAGTGAACGTGGGAGTTGCAGCCCACGAACGCAGAAGAAGAAGAAGAAGAAGAAGAAGAGATGGAATATGGGATGGACGTGTTGTTGATAGTGCTGGGTGGACAAGTCAAGATTCTGGTCGGAAGATGGAGAAATAAGCTGGTCTGTGCGAAACGTCCGGTCTGATTGGAACAGGCAGTAATGGGCATTGTATGATTATGTGTATGATAGTCAGTCGTGTTCGACTATGACCATCAGAACAGCAGAGGAGGTAACTGCTGTCCCGGGCTAGAATTTGATAAAAGTGGAGAGTGTCTTGCCCAAGTTACATCCCCACCCTCTCGGCCAAGAGGGTATTAGGACAGTCGGCGTTGGGGATGGTTCTTAAAGGCCAACTAGCCGCCAAGGCTGCAGCACTAAGAGCCAGTGCAATTTTGCCTTCTAGTTTGAGAGTCATAGCCCTTCACAAAAGACTAAGCTGTAAATGATTTTCCATTGCAATAGAGAAGCCATTGATAATACAGCTCTCACTTTGCAGTTGGCCCAAATGTAAATTTATGTCAATATGTGATATAAGCTGAACGTTGGGCCATTATAACAATAAAAGACGCTTAAGAAAGGAACTGGACTGAAAAGAACGCGTCTGGCTGTCTATACCGTTTGCCTTGTTTTGATAAGGTCTTTGACCGTTTGCTTGAGAGACAGTTTTGCAAAACA
>NC_134882.1:31463448-31468448 GCF_041734735.1 Babylonia areolata
CGTAACCATATATTGCCAGTGCAGGTGTTCATTCTACGTAACCAAATATTTATTGCCAGTGCGGGCGTCCATTCTACGTAACCATATATTTATTGCCAGTGCGGGCGTTCATTCTACGTAACCAAATATTTATTGCCAGTGCAGGCGTTGATTCTACATAACCATATATATATATTGCCAGTGCAGGCGTTCATTCTACGTAACCATATATTTATTACTAGTGCAGGCTTTCATTCTACGTAACCATATATTTATTACCAGTGCAGGCGTTCATTCTACGTAACCATATATTTATTACCAGTGCAGGCGTTCATTCTACGAAAACTTATATTGCCAGTGCAGCAACAGCAGCAACATTCCTCTCAGCTCCCATCTTTCCCACCAACACCTTGGTCTTTTTTTTATCCTTTCCTTGTTTTCTACATCATTTTTCTCATCGTCGTCCTAGTCGTCGTGATTTATTGTAACTGCCCCCCCCCCCCATCCGCACCCCCCGCATCCCCCCCTCCCCGCATCTCCCCCCCTCCCCCTCACCCCAGTTCACCACCTTGTCTTCCTCTTTTATTTCCATTGATTGATCAGATTATTTATTTATATCTATTTGTTTAGTTGTTTTTTTTCCCCCCAGCATTTGAATTTCATTATCTATCTGCTTACTTTAAAAAAATCCATTTATCTATTTTATTTGTTGAATTATTTATTCATCAGTGATTTATCCATTTATTTGTTTATGCTTCCTCCCCCCCTCCCACCCACACACCCCCTCAATGCCTGACTAAGTGTGTTGGGTGACGCTGCCGGTCAGGCATCTGCTTAGCAGATGTGGTGTAGCGTATATGGAATTGTCCGAACGCAGTGACGCGTCCTTGAGCAAACTGAACTGAACTCTTTTTTGTCACTCATGTATATCTACCCCATATCTTCCCACACCCTATCTCTCTCTCTCTCTCTTTCTCTGTCTATGACTCTCTCTCTCTCTGACTCTCTCTCTCACTCTGACTCACTCTCTCTCTCTCTCTCTCTCTCTCGCTCTCTCTCTCTCTCTCTCTCATTCTTTCAGAGGTTTTTTTTTCTGTCGTCACTTTATTTGTCTACTCATCCTCCCCCGCCCACGCCCCACTTTCTTCGTCCTTGAAAACACTTCCAACTCACCCGCCCCCCCCCCCCCCCCCCACCGCCCCCAAAACCCCCCCCCCCCACCCCACAAAGAAACATCATCAGAGAGGACAGGGGCAAGACGTTACAAACTTCCCCCCCCCCCCCCCCCCCCCCAGAAATTTAGCCAACTTCCTGATCGATGCTCCTTCTGCTTGGCGCTTGGCGCCATGTCTGACGTTGCCGGACGTACGGACTCTTAACGGACAGCCAACTACACCCCCATCACACCCACCCCCCACCCCTTCTTCTCAGCCCCCCCCTCCCGTCCCCCTTCCGCCCCCCCCTCCTCCTCCTCCCTCCCCCTCCTCTCTCCCCATCGTATTCGCTTTCTGACAGCTTTGTGTTTGTTGAATGAAAAGATCTATGGAATGAGTGAGTGAGTCATCCTTGCTTGCTCACTTTCCGGTTGGATTTTTTTCCTCTCCCCCCCCCCCCCCGCCTCCCCCCGCCCGCACCTCTCCTCCCCCCCCCCCCCCCCCACTCTCTCACCCCCTCTTTTTCATGTTATATTATTATTATTATCCAGTGTAGCGTACATGAGTTACTCCATGTCGATTTGCGTGCCTGGGGCTGGGTGGCTGAGAGAGTATCCTTCATTTGGTACTGGAGAGGTGGTTTTTTTTTTTTTTTTTAAGGTTGGGAGTTGTTTTTTCAGATAGCAAATGGAGCCGAAGCATTCCATTATGTAAGAAAATGTAAATGAGAAAGGCACGGTTCTCTTGACCTTTGTGCAAACGAGTGTCAGAAACACACTTCTCAACTTGGCCCAATTGAGCCGGCGAGCAACTCTGATCGTGTCATTGTCGTTAAGTGGCAACAATAAAAATCTGCTTTGGATCTTGTAAGTTCCTGATCTATTGACATCCAAACACTACAAAAGTGTGGCTTTAGTTTCCAACAAGCAGTCACAGATATAACTGTAAACTGTAGCATCATATGTGACGAAAAGACAAAATGACGTAATCTTAGCGTCAGTTGAAATCCCCTACACTGACGAACGATTAAACTGAAATCAAATATGCTTCTAACTGATTGAAGAGTGTGTGTGTGTGTGTGTGTGTGTGAGCACATACATAAGCTATAGGACTGATATTATGTTAGAGTAAGAACACACAGCGTAAGAAACCCTCACATAGACATAATCTGGCAGTGAATGATACATAGATTTGGTTTATATATATATATATTTGGAGCATTTGTTTTAATGGGATTTATTTCAAATTTGAACGGCCTTGCTCCGGTATTTGAGCGCCAGTTATGCTCAGTTGGTCAAGTGCCAAAATGTCGTCTGCTTGTGTGTGAAGCAGCCATTGCAGTCGGATGAACACGTAGCTACATTTGAATACTACCGGGTGTTTTTCAGCTGTTTGGGTAACTCAGTATGGCTCAACAAAGGTCATCAGCGTCGTCATTGTCGTTGTCGTTGTCATCATAACCGTCCTCTTCATGTTTAACATTATCAACAAGGACAACAACACCCGCGACAACATTATTTTGATCAGTTAACTACCATGCCAGTACGTAGAAAGGGACATGTGGAATATGTGTAACGCAGTTCCGTTTCCTTATGATTCTTTGTCTTATGTTTGTTTGTTTCTCTGTCCGTCTGTCTGTGTGTCTGTCTCTCTCTCTCTGTCTCTCTCTCTGTGTCTTTTTCTGCTTCTCTGTTTCTCCGTCCCAGTCTCTGTCTCTGTCTCTGTCTCTGTGTTTCTCTCTCTGTGTCTCTGTTTCTCTCCCTGTGTCTGTTTCTCTCTCCCAGACAAGACAAGAATCTCTCCCTGTCTCTGTTTCTCTCTCTCTGTCTCTGTTTTTCTCTCTCCCAGACAAAGACAGAGAGAGGGACGGACAGAGAGACAGGGATTTTAATGAACGGAACGACACAAACAGAGAATAATGGCTTATTTACACCTTGCTCTCGCGAAACATATAAGGTGAAACAGGGAATCCTCCAAGCAACCACACGATAAACACGATAACGGCTGCAAGAAATTCCAAAGGACGAAACACAAAATACAGAAAATTGTAGTGAGTATCTTACACACGTATCTATTACTGCTACTAATATAAAACAAACACACTTGTGGATGTCAGTGGAATGCGCGCTGTACGCGGTCGTGTATGAGAGCTTGGGTCTGTATATTATGCGTGGACGCAAGAGAGCACGAGAGAGAGAGATACACACACACACACACACACACACACACACACACACAGTGAGACACACCCACAGAGTTGTTTGTGCTCCTTACACACATCAGCCTCTCCACTGCAGACCTCCCCACCCCCACCCCTACCCCTACCCCCTTTTTCATCTCTCCCCCCAACAAATCCCCTCCCTTCCCCCCACAACCCCACCCCGACAACCCATCCACCCACTCACCAATGTCCCCACTCCCCCTTCCACGACACCCTCCTCCAGCTCCTCCACCTCCTCCTCCTGCAACCCTCTCCTCAGCTAAATCGGATATGAACTGTCTCTCATGTGTTGTCCTTCCAATTGAGCGTGTCTGTCCTGACACATCGGCGTTTTCCTTCTTCTTCATCATCTTTTTTTTTTTTTCCCTCCCGTTCTTTTTTCCTCTTCGGAAGAAAGTTCGCAGGCGATCATGCCAGTACTTCCACCCCCCCCTCCTGCCCCCCCCCTCCTTCCGACCCTCTTAACCTCTCCCCCCCCCCACCCCCGCCCTGCCACCCCCACTCCCCCACCCCCATCCCAACCCCCTCCGAAGAAAAATGGCAAGTGGGGGGACAAAGAGGTGAGAGACCCCAATTTACCGGCACCGGTCGTTAACGAGGGGTGAAGGGAAAGGGAGGGAAGAGAGAGAGAGAGAGAGGAGGGGGGAGGAAGGGAGGGAGGGAAGGGGGGAGAGAAAGGGAGAGAGAGGGAGAGAGAGGGAGAGAGAGGGGGAGGGAGGGAATGAGGGAGAGAGAGAGAGGGGGGGACGGGGGAGGGAGAGAGGGGGCGGGGGAGGGAGAGAGAGAGGGAGAGAAAGAGGGAGGGAGAGAAGGGGGAGAGAGAGAGGGAGAGAGAGAGGGGGAGAGAGAGGGGGGGGGCGGGGGAGGGAGAGAGAGAGGGAGAGAAAGAGGGAGGGAGGGAGAGAGAGACAGATAGAGAGAGGGGGGAGGGAAGGAGTGAGAGAAGGGGGGGAGAGAGGGGGGAAGTGGGAGGGAGGAAAAGAAGGTGGAGACAGAGGGGGGATAGAGAGCGGGGGAGGGAGAGAAAGAGGGAGGGAGGGAGAGAGAGAGAGAGAGAGAGAGAGAGAGAGAGAAGGCAGGGTGGGGAGGGGGGGGGGGAGGAGGGGATGGAAAGTTTTGGGGACTTTCATCCTGTTGCTAGCCGGGCCCCATATTATGCTGTGTCGGTTCGGTCTCATGGCGGGAGTGATCTGAATGGAAATCAGGGATTTTTTTTTTTTTTTTTTTTTTTACTACTTTTTTTTTATGAGGGGTGGTTGTGGGAGATAGGGAGTATTAATTCGGATCGGGGTTAGATTGATTAAAGCGGGTGTGCCTGATGTTTTCAAGGTTGAGAGATAATCTACAGTAATAAAGGTTTCGTTTTCTCCCCCCACCCCCACCCCTCTCTCTCTCTCTTTATTAGAATTGACAAATGTTGTGTCTTATCGCTATTGTTGTTATTGTTGTCCTAAGGACAGATTGGAAGACTAGGCAATGCCCAACAATTTTATCCTTGAATAATCAAGTTTTAAAATTTTTTTTTAACATATCTCTCTAAGTTCTGAGTTCTGAGTTCTCTTCATTATTATTGACGAATGTTGTGTCTTATCGTTATTGTTGTTACAAGGACAGATTTGAAGATTAGGTAATGCCTAAAATCTTTA
>NC_134882.1:31480948-31483448 GCF_041734735.1 Babylonia areolata
TCGGAAAAAAAAAAAAATCTGCACCCCTTTACCCACCAGGCGCCGTTATCGAGATTCGAATCTGGGACCTTCAGATAGAAAGTCCAACGCTTTAACCACTCGGCTATTGCGCCCGTTCGCTGTCTGTTCAGTGTCTCTCACTCCTTTTCGCTCAGCCAGGGTGTGTGGGGGAGGGGGGTTGGGGGTGGAGGGAGGGGTTGGGGGGAGGAGGGGGTTGGAGGTGGAGGGGGGGGGGAGGAGAGCGCCCAGAAAGCTGCTCGATGTTTACCACAGTGTCACGATGCCTTTCTTAAAGGGGCGCTGGACTGATATGGAGAGAGAGAGAGAGAGAGAGAGAGAGAGAGAGAGTCTCCTTTAAGTCATTAATGCTTCAGCATGATTTTTTGTATTGTACTGCATTGTACGACTTTTTATCAAAGCAATTCTCCCTTGGGAGAGCGCGTCGCCACAGTCCAGCGCCTCACTTTTTTCCCGTCTCTGTCTCCCTTTCTGTGTCCATCTGTCTCTCTGTCGCCCTCTCCCTTTTTCCTCTTTCTCTCTTCCTTGTGTTTTGCTGCACACAGCCTCTGTTATTGGTGAATATAACTGAATGTGTACACAGCATTGTGTTTCGACGATTTTGGCACAATGCAAAGCAGAACGTGGTATGATTGTGTGAGTGTTGTTTTCTCTACCTTAGGGCAAGCTGGCGTGTGTGTGTGTGTGTGTGTGTGTGTGTGTGTGTGTGTGTGTGTGTGTGTGTGTGTGTGTGTGTGTGTGTGTGTGTGTGTGTGTGTGTGCGCGCGTGCGAGTGTGCGTGCCGGTGTTATACTTGGAAAGTACTCTCCTCCTACCAAACGTACTTTTGAGTGGTTTTGTCCTACCTCTTCGAACGTGAACAATATTACAATCCAGTACCACAGAAAAAATGAAAGTCAGTGCCATGCCTGCACTAGTCATAGCTCACACAGAGTAAAGTGCAAGATCAGCACTCTGTGTTATAAATGTATTCACAAATCTGCCCCTTCCTATATCTGTGGCTGCCTTCACCTCTACACTCCATCTCGCTCTCTACGATCGGCTTCGGATCCACTCTGTTTACGCATACCCAGATTCAAACACTCGACTGTTGGACGCCGTTCTTTCTCTGTCTCTGGACCTTGCAATTGGAATGAACTTCCTCTTTCTCTTCGTCAGGTCTCCGCACTCAGCTCTTTCAAGTCTGGTCTTAAAACCCACCTCTTCCCAAAATAGCCTCCCTTCCCTGCCTCTTCCTTGTCTTCAGTTTTTTTTTCCAGTTTTAGAGTTACGCATGCGTGTGAATGACTGGTGCGAAAGCGCTTTGATTTGTCTCTGCACAAGATTCAGCGCTATATAAATATAATAATAATGGCAGGGCTTTATTGCTAATGGTGGCACACTGGTTCCTCCAGACTGAGTGGTACATGCTTAATTTCAAATGGTCACAAAAGCCGAACAGATGAAAAGGTACATATGGCACTTGCTAGAAGTGCCCATGAGTGTGGCATGAAAGAGCGTGTGGAGTGTTGCACCTGCACAACAGGTTTTCCTCATGCTTACAGCATTGTGTGTGGGCGCTTTCTTGCAACGTATCCTCCTGATTGTTTTCTTGGGTGTGTCACTTTATGCATCCACCCCTTTCTCTGAGTGTCCCAGGGAGAAAAAAAAAGAAGTGTTAAGAATAATGTGGTGTGGATAACTTTCATTCATTCATTCATTAATTCATTCTTCTTCTTTTTCTTCATCTTCTTCTCCTCCTCCTCCTCCTCCTTCTTCTTCTTCTCCTCCTCCTTCTTCTTCTTTCTCCTCCTCCTCCTTCTTCTTCTTTCTCCTCCTTCTCTTTCTCCCCCTCCTCCTTCTCCTCCTCCTTTTTCTTCTTCTTCTTCTTCTTTCTCCTCCTCCTTCTCCTCCTCCTCTTGCTCCTCCTCATTTCCCTCCTCCTCCTCTTCTTCTTCCTCCTCCTCATTCTTCTTCTTCTTCTCCTTTTCCTCCTCCTCCTTCTTAATTCTCATCCTCCTTCACCTCCTCCTCCTCCTCCTTCCTCTTCTTCTTCTTTCCTTAGTCTGTCTTTTCTTCCGACAGTCGTTTACATACCTATTTCCATCTGTTTGTTTCCCTTCTCTCAGCTTTCTTTCTCGTGTTCTCTGACAAGGTGCTCAGCCAATCGCACAGTTTCACCATGCACGGCAGGGGTAGGTGGGTCTCACCCCCGTGTTGAGTGAGGGATGGACAAAAGAAGAAGCGAACCTTGGGTTCCCGGAAGTGTCCAATCACTTGATAAAACACTTTGCGCATCCATAAGCAAACCTGATCTTTCTCCCCTTCATCTATCCCCGATCTAATCTCTAATCCCGTGTCAGCGATATTTTCTGTATTTTCTGTATCTTATCGTTCTTGCGTCTCCCCCTTATTGAAGTTAAAAAAAAACACCAACAACCCTGGGACGTCCTATGTTTGGGAGAAGAAAAGCAAAACAATGCACATGGAAATACTTGTTGCT
>NC_134882.1:31495948-31510948 GCF_041734735.1 Babylonia areolata
AACGATCGTATGAGCATGGATGACGCTGTCCGAAAGGGCGATCTGGTACGACCATGCTGTCCTCGCGATACTATCACAGTGCGATTCACGATGTGAACATCGATGATGGTATAGAAAACGACACGTCGCTACGAAGCTGACACGAACAACGTGCCATCTCGTACATACATACACGATGCGTCTCCGCTGCGTGAACTGGGTTCAACGTTGTTGAAACAACGAAGGAGTATAACTTGGTTCTCAACAGAACTGTCGGTTACGAGCTGTCGTGCCCGCTAAGGGGCGCATCTGTCGGCCAGTTTGCTGTCTTGGCGGGAATCTTGTCTGTTTTGCTTACAGGTGAAGACTGGATCGAATTAGATTTGTCTGCTGCTGTAGCTTCCCTTAAAGGGCCATCTCGTACAGGACCACTGCTGTCTTGGCATTAATTAACGTGGACTGACAGTGCACGTGCAGTAACAGGGAACGGGTGAGAAAACAGAACCAATGACGCAATGGATAAGATGGAATTCTCTTTGTCCTCCTCCTCCCTCCCCCCTCAAACCCTCTTGACCCTATCCCTGCCTCCGTCATACCCCCCCCTCCCCCGATCCCCCCCCCCCCCCCCCCCCACACACACACACACCCCTCTCCTGCACGTACTAAATTTTGCCCCCACCCCTGTGCTGTCAAAAACCCTTCCCACTGTCGTCACTGGTTTTGGAAACAAACTTCCAAAAGGTCAGACCCTACACTGCTATCATTCCACTCCGAGCAACAACAACAGCAGTGCACACACACACGCCCTGTCAACTTTGCACCCTGTGGCCTTTAGATATCTTGTTGTGAGAAGAGAAAGAGTATCTTCTGGTTTATCTTCTGTACCGCCTCCAGTCACTGGTTGTTGGTGGGTTTTTTTGGTTTTTTGTTTTTTCCCGTCCATCGCCAAACTGCCAGTCGAAAGGCACCTGCAGTCATTGTGGGCTTCACAGGTGCGAGGTTTTGCACTGATACGATACGATGCGATGCGATACGATGCGATGCGATACGATGCGATGCGATGCGATGCGATGCGATACGATACGATGCGATGCGATGCGATGCGATGCGATGCGATGCGACACGACACGACACGACACGACACGACACGACACGATACGATACGATGCGATACGATACGATACGATACGATACGATGCGATGCGATACTCCGCGGCCTGCAGCTGTGGCTGGTGGTTCAACGTGTTGAAAACAATAGGAGAGGAGTATCTAGTACTTTGTCTCCTCTCAGTACAGACTGGTGGTGTTCAGCGATGTTCTGTCGTGCCGCTTGTAGGGGCGGTCAGTCAGTGCTTCCGGGTTTTGTCTTGTTTTTTTGGGGGGATTTTTGTTTGTTTTTTCTCTTACAGGGTGAACGAGCTGGACACGTTTAGTTTTCCCTGGTTCTGCTGCCTGTTTTTGTTCTTCCCTTTTAAATTCACTTTTCTCTTGGTTTTTTTTACCTTTCTTTTTTTTTGTCAGGCAGCCTGTCTGCTTCTTTCTCTGTCTCTCTTTCGCTCGCTTTCTTTCTCTCTCGCTCTCTGTGTGTCTCTTTACCTGCCTGTCTGTTTGACTGTTTGTCTGTCTGTCTGCCTCTGTCTGTCTGTCCCCTTCTCTCTCTGTTTGCCTGTCTGTCTGTCTCTGTGTTTGCCTGTCTGTCTGTCTGCCTGTTTGTCTCTGTTTGCTTGTCTGCCTGTGTCTGTCTGTCTCTATTCCTTGCTCCCTCTCTCACTATTGTGGTTGCTTCATCACTTGTTCTTCTGTGTTAAAAGTTCCACAACAGATCAACTCAGCCAACTCAGCCACAGCTATTCCTTCACCAAAAAACCTCCCAGAGATCTTCCATACATGAAACATTGCTGCTGATGTCTATAACCACCCCTCCCAAGAAAAGCAGGTGCATACGCCGCGTTGAGTGTACAACTTATCTACCTGACCTTGCTAGCACTGATAAAAAGAGAATGGATTTTCTGCTTTATCTCCAGCACCGCCACAAGTCTCTTCTTCTTCGTTGGCCGCTATCCTGCAAAACGGTGGTGACACCTGCAGACGCTATTGTGTCTTCACAGGTGATAATGATTTTGATACTGACGCTGGCAGTCAGTAGTTGTGTCAACTTTTGTTGTTGGTGTTGTTGTGAGTGTCTTTAGTAGATGAATCTCACCAACAGCAGGAAGGTTTAAAAATTAAGAAAAGGGATGTTTGAAAGCTAAGTGATTTATTCAGCAGGTGGCACAGAAAGTTTCCCCCTTCAATTTTTTTCTCTCTCCCAATCTCTTGCGTCGTTAATATCTTGGAAGTATGCCTGTAATTCAAATAGACAGAGAGAGACAGACGGACAGACAGAGACAGACAGAGAGTAAAAGATTTGACATATGAAATGAAGAAAGACAGGAACACTGTCAAATGTGTATTCTTTCGCTTTGTGGGGTCTGTTTTAGTGTGTGTGATCGCTTTCAGTTCCTTCTCAGAGTGTGGAATCAGCGAAAAATGGGTGTCAGGGTTAGGTTGGCGACGCTACGTGGTAGATCAGTTACTTATAGTATTTCTCTTTCTACACCACGCTTCATTTCAGCTTTTCTCTCTCCCTCTCTCAGAGTCGTCCTCACTATCAAAATCGATATTCGCAATCAAGATATAAAAATGTATAAGAATGTAGGTGGTTGGAGTGGATGACATGGAACAAGATCTAAACGAAGCATTGAACTTTTAAATATCAAACACAAACAACTTTGAATATCAAACACAAACACCAAGCATGTATGATAAATTATTTCTCTACTGCAAGGACATCCAATTTTAATCTAATACTCATTAGCATTTGTTATCAGAATGACAAACATGTCAAAGGATTTGTTTCACTTCCTGTACTTGGTTTTGTTGCGTGAATAGCTGCAGTCTTCGAGACCCGCTTCAAAGTGGAGTGATCAAAAAGACTTGAAACAGGATCAGTAGTCTTTTTTGTGTCATTACTTCAATTGTTTTATATCAGTGGGTGGAATAATCACTTGGAAAAGGTGGACCAATCACTGAGCCGTGTTCCTTCTTCAGTCAAACGTCTTTTCTCCGGAAGTGATAGTGGTCTGTTTCGTCTGTGATGTGCACAGTGTATTTCTTGTGAACTAACGAGAAGAATAATGCTTCTGCAAAAAGACTAAAAGTAGTAGATTTGTCACAGCTGTTTGCTGCTAATATTAAATGTGTAAAATCTGAAGGCTTTGTAGCGTCACGTGCTCGGTGAGACAACTGTGAGATTTGCTTAACAGGCAGCACTGGTATTTGCATCTTTATTGGTGGTAAGGGTGGGGTTAACAATAGCACTGACATGTGTGTGAGTGTGCGTGTGAGCCTGTGTGTGTGTGTGTGTGTGTGTGTGTGTGTGTGTGTGTGTGTGTGTGTCCGTTTTCGAGTGTGCATGTGTGTACAGCGTTCGCATGAAACAGAGAGAGAGAGAGAGAGATGTTTCTGAGTTTGCCGATGATTTCCCACCTCTGGTCTGTATATTGTTATGTTTACATTCACGTAACCTTTATTTACCTTGAGTTCGTGGAAGCGAACGGACCTGGCCATTGTTTGGATATGTTCATTGTATAGAGCCTTTGTGATCTGGAGATGTTTACTTGTTTGCAGAGAGAGAGAGAGAGAGAGAGACATTCAGAGAAACGCACGTGCGCTTGTATTCGCACATGCACACGAACACACACACACACACACACATGCACGCACGTACACACACACACGCACACACACGTACACATACACACACGCGCACACAGAGTATAAAACAAAAACAGATGAGAGAGAGAGAGAGAGAGAGAGAGAGAGAGAGAGACATTCAGAGAAACGCACGTGTGCTTGTATTCGCACATGCACACGAACACACACGTACCCACACACACACACGCACACACACACACACGCACGCACGCACGTACACACACACACACACACACACACACTTACTCGTATGCGTACACAGTAATCCCCCCCCCCTTCCCCCTCCTCCCACTCGATTTTTTTCCTTCCCTCGTCTAATATCACTTACAGTGAAAAGACGTTAAACTAAAGAACGAACGAACACACACACACACACACACACACACACACACACACACACACACGTACACATACACACACGGCGCACACAGAGGATAAAACAGAAACAGATGAGAGAGAGAGAGAGAGAGAGAGAGAGAGGGAGGAAGAAGAGTAGAGAAAAGAAAGGTAACCCAACAAAGGACAGAAGTCAGAGAGGAGAAGGGCTCAACCGTCGAAGCATCTTCTGTTCTGGCGACGAATCCGACGAGCAATGAAAGTTCTGCATTGTTTTCGCCTGCCAGAGAGCGCCTGCAACTGAGTGCGCATGCGCCCACTCCAGACAAGACTCACAGACAGACAGACAGACAGACAGATAGACAGACATTCAGACATTGTCTTCACATCTGTCATGACACGCACATTGACTTCTATGACGGTTTTCGTGTTGTTGACTTTTCTGGTGCAGTTTGTTTGTTTGTTTGTTTGTGTGTATGTGTGTGTGTGTGTGTGTGTGTGTGTGCGCGCGCGCGCGCGTGTGTGTGTATGTGTGTGCGTACGTGCGTGTGTCCGTGCTTGCGTGCGCGCGCGCGTGTATGTGTACGTGATTGTGTGTCAATGGGTGCAGTGATTGTGTGTCAATGGGTGGGTGGGTGCGTGCATGCGTACGTGTGTGTGTGTGTGTGTGTGTGTTCGCGCGAGCGCACGTACGTGCGTGCATGCGTCCTCAGCAACTTCAAGCTTAGGTCAGTAGTATGGATGGACACAGGTCCTCAGCTATCACTGCTACTAGCAAGTGCCGCCAACGCTGCAATTCCTGTACACTAGCTTCTGTCACTACAAGACAGCTGCTGGTTGACGTTGAGTGGTAGCGAAGGTACTGCTATTTTGGACAAGAAGATGAAATGACGTGTCTTAAACAGTGGAGTGGAGTGATGGCCTAGAGGTAACGAGTCCGCCTAGGAAGCGAGAGAATCTGAGCGCGCTGGTTCGAATCACGGCTCAGTCGCCGATATTTTCTCCCCCTCCACTAGAACCTTGAGTGGTGGTCTGGACGCTAGTCATTCGGATGAGACGATAAACCGAGGTCCCGTATGCAGCATGCACTTAGCGCACGTAAGAGAAAATCCACTTCGATAGAAAAAAAACAAAGAAAACTGCACGCAGGGGGGAAGAAAAAAGAAAAAAAAAAAGGGTGGCGCTGTAGTGTAGCGACGCGCTCTCCCTGGGGAGAGAAGCCCGAATTTCACACAGAGAAATCTGTTGTGATAAAACGAAATACAAAAAAACAAAAACAAACAAACAACCCCCCCCCCCAAACCAAACAAACAAACAAACAAACAAAAAACCCAACCAACCAACCAACCAACCAACAAACAAAACTACATTAAATCCTGTTGAAACAACCCACTTATTCTGAACGTAAATTTATTTTGTAGAAGCATTTAATAATCGACCATTTATTTTGCCACGAAGAACTCTTATTGAAAAAAACACCACCACCACCACCTCCACTATCAAAACTATACGGGGACGTTCCTTGTCTTGTGTTTGGCAGTTATACACACTCACAATGCCAACTGCTGAGAAAAGACAATTTATCACCCAGGGATTGGGACGGTGGAAGGGGGAAGGCAGGGGTGTGTGTGTGTGTGGGGGGGGGGGGGGACTGCAAATATATAGTTATGTTGCGTTGGAGTGGTTTGTTGAACGTTCGAGGCAGCGTTGAGAGTGTTCCTGAGGTCGGCAGGACTGAAAACAACACGAATCAAAGTGTGATATGTCGTAAAAAGGATTGGGTTGGGGTTTTTTTTCGTAATAGTGGGTGCTGTCACGCCTGTATCATTTTAGTGTTTGGGGGCAGATTTGCCAAGTCCAGTTTTTGTTGCTGTTGTTGTTGTTGTTGTTCTTCTTCTTCAGTTGCGAACTGTGACATCCACTCGAACCTTTCACAGATTCCATATTGTCGGTCCACGTCATCATGGGATCTATGAATATTACTGAATGCATTTTATGTTTGATATGGATCTAATCTCTCTCTCCCCCCCACCCACACCCGCCACCTCCACCCCACCCCCTTCACCACCACCCCCACGACGCTCAGCGCTTGTCCTGTTTCTAGTTGATTCAAAGGATTTTGCGATTTTGGCTTTTGGACCCGAGTTATTTGTGATTTGGATTTTGGACCTGAGTTAACTTATTCTGCATATTGGTCATGGTGCATACTTGAATTCCGAAGTTTTCTGTGAAACACGATGCTCATTCCTAGGATTCTACCAGGGTTGTTTTTGTTGTTTTTTTGTTGTTTTGTTTTGTTTTGTTTTGTTTTTTTTTAATCCGCTGTGATCGTTTATTTATTTTTATTTATTTTTTCAAACATTTTAATTCAATTTTTACATTATTAAACACACATAAACATACACTAGTAACTACACACACACACACACACACTCACACACACACACACACAAAGAAACAAAAAGAAGTACTACTACTACTACTAATAATAATAATAATAACACAACCACATGAACATGCTGGCAAAGATCAATCAATTGAGATCAAATATAAGGTCGCCGGGTGCAGTCTAAGGAATCCGAAAAAATTGTAGGTTGTCAACCTTACAATATGTAACACATATATGGCCATACCATAAATTGCATAGTAAGATACAAAATATAGTAATAACAATATCAGAACTGTATAGACATATTATATATTCCTTATGTCAATTTGTATTCAAAAACAAGGATTTATATGGAGACCATTTGCTGATAAAGTCATTATAAAGAAAGTTTTTCCTAGCTATATATTCTTCAACTGTATATCTATATTCCAGTTGTTGTTGTTTTTTATATGAAACCTTGCAGAACAGGTACAGTGCTGTTGATCTTGCGTTGGTACAAGTAATGTTTACCAGGCTTTTAAAAATTTTATTCTTAATAAAAAAAAAAGCACAATACTTACATGCTACACGCCTCGTAAACCGGTCTCTCTCTTGCTCTCTATCTCTCTGTATATCTATTAAAGTGTGTGTGTGTGTGTGTGTGTGTGTGTGTGTGTGCAGGAGAGAGAGAGAGAGAGAGAGAGAGAGAGAGAGAGAGAGATCGATCAACCAGTTGTCGTTTTCGAGAATGGTAAAGTGATTCTGATTACGTTGGGGGTAGGGAAGTACCGCTAGCGATAGTTTTGATCCTGGTGAAGCAGATGTCTAAATCATTGTGTTTTCTTTCTTCGGTGCTACGTTAATCTCGACTGGCGCTCATTCATGATCATCTGTGTGTGTGTGTGTGTGTGTGTGTGTGTGTGTGTGTGTGTGTGTGTGTATGTGTGTGTGTGCTTGAGAGAGAGAGAGAGAGAGAGAGAGAGAGAGAGAGAGAGAGCTAGTTTATCGTGGGAAAGGTATTAAGTATAGAAACGAAACTGTCACAACCAACATCGCCCCATCTGTGGTGCTTGTGTGTGTGTGTGTGTGTGTGTGTGTGTGTGTGTGTGTTTGTGTGTGTGTGTGTGCGCGCGCGCGCGTATGTGTGTGTATTTGAGAGAGAGAGTGAGAGAGAGAGAGAGAGAGAATTCATCGTGGAAAAGATAATAAGTATAGAAACGGAACTGTCATAACCAACAACGCCCCATCTGTGGGAGTCGTGTACACGAAAGGAAACGATATAGTATCGCAGAAATGAGTCGAAATCTGTTATCCGCTGAATCGTCGTCTTCGCTGAATTGTCGCCGGCGACAAATCAGCGAACCGACGACAAATCAACGTTTAGCAGACCTCCGCTGATACTATTGTCGCTGACTGACAAAACACTAATTTCTTTGGATTTCTATGGTGATCTGTTCGGCAAATATGCCCAAACTAGTCGAGTCGGCTGGAAAAACAAACAAACAAAACAACAACAACAAAAACAGCAACAACATTAGACTCACTGAGTTCTCACGTTAACTTATTTAAAGAGTCTGAGGCGTGGCTCGTCTTGAGATCGAGAGAGATGGGAGACAGGAGTAGGAGCTGTAATTCCTCTGTATCAGTGATGAGTCCTTAATTTACGCCTTCGGACAGGCATGTGCACCAACCGTCAAGTTAACTCTCTCCATACGAACGGCGAAAGAACGTTAACAGCGTTTCACCCCAATAATTACCACCATCAAAATATTGCAAGCGGAAGGCTCTTATACTGAAGAGGTGAATGTTGACAAATACCACAATTCTGACGACAGAAGCTAAAGGTTGGGACATTCAGACACCCACTGGACATCCGAGGGGTCTGTGTAGAGGAGAAGAGAGGGCTGGCCGTACTGAGTGAGTTAAACATATCTCCATGAAACAGTAACGGGTGGTAACTCTCTCCATTCACAAGGTACACAACTTAACTTCAAGTCAATGCTGCTTACGCTTCCGATTCGGAATGCACACTGGTACATTATGCACACAGGTGCATAAAAGATACACTGGAACAAACCGTACCAGACGCTTCCTAAAAAAAAAGGTAGCGTAAGCAGCATTGACTTGAAGCTGTGTACCCTGTGAATAGAGAGAGTTACCATCCAATACTATTTGTTAATCATTTCATCTCCTGGTTTCATTGTTTATTAATTTCATCTCCATAAAAGCTTCTGTGATGGTTTCTGATACGTTATTCATTTCACCAGAAGAAAAAAAAATCCTATCGAAGTGGATTTTTCTGCAGAATTTGGCCAGAAACAACCTTTTTGTTGCCGTGGGTTCTTTTACGTGCGCTAAATGCACGCTGCACACGGGACCTCGGTTTATCGTCTCATCCGAATGACTAGCGTCCAGACCACCACTCAAGATCTAGTGGAGGGTGAGAAAATATAGGCAACTGAACGTGATTCGAACCAGCGCACTCAGTTTCTCTCGCTTCCTAGGCGGACGCATTACCTCTAGGCCATCACTTATTGGTAACTGTGTCATATTATCATTGGAAATAATGACATGCGAAGAAGAAACCTGAACACAAGTACACGCGTGCAACAAAACAAAGGAAAAAATTTGAGATAAAATCTGTCGATGTATATTCAAAATGAGTCACTCAAGTAAAAGGGTGCCAAAGAAATATACGGTATACAGCTTTTTTCTCTCTTTTTTTTTTTTTTTCATGTCAGCCAAGTATTGAAGAGATAACACATATGATGGAGTTCGTACAATCCATCCTAAAACTGTATGTGCGGTATACGAACTTTCACCGTTTTTGTACAGCTGAAATATAACAATCACTGGGCATGTTGTTCTGCTGACAAAACAGCATAAGACCTTCATAAGTAGTTTAAAACACATCAGCCTTTCAAAAGCTTTAGCAATTTGATATATGTATATACATATATATTTTTTTTTCAATACATGCTTTTGTTAAGTGAGATCTGTTCAAAAGAATTCATTTCCCACTGTACATCACATGACGTAATTCTGCTCCTTGTGGCACATGTATGCATCCATGTAATATCCATACAAAGCAGATTCACTATTTTAATATGAAAAAAAAAAAAAAATGACTGCAGCTAATCAATGCGTTAATAAGTAAGGTAAAAGTGCTTACGCTTTGCGAAAAAGAAATTAAAAGTTATCGTAAAATGACCATACAAACACGCAGAAACATTTTTGCTTGTTTACCATTTTTGTGCCCTCCTTGTTCTTTGCCATTGTAAATGGAATGTGGAAACAAGTCTTTTCTTTCCCATTTAGAAGCCAAATTTAGGGTCAACGAAATCTCTCTCTCTCTCTTTCTCTCTCTCTCACACACACATACACACACGCGCGCGCGCGCGCGGCCAGCCGAAACGGTCATTACAGAAACTCGAGTTGCACCCGTGTGCCAAAATAGACGTAAACTGAAGAACAAGGACATTTTGATGTCCTTAACTTAGATCTAAGGTGTTCTTCTCCGAGTTGTGTGTGTGTGTGTGTGTGTGTGTGTGTGTGTGTGTGTGTGTGTTTATGCTCAGTTCTCACGCCTGTATCACACGCGCCAAACAGGCCGCCCTCATCTCTCTCTCTCTTGCTCTCTCTCTGTCTCCATAGTTGCTCGCCATTAGCTTTTTTTTTTATGAAGTGTACGAACGTTATATACATCTATTAGCTTTATATACTTCTAATAGCTTTTTTGCTTCTGCTTTTTTCTTTCCTTTTCTTTAAACACAGGTTTTCTTGATTACACGTGTTATGTAATAAATATCCAAACAGAATTGATTCCGAACTGAAAAATATCAGCTGCCTTGAAGCTGTAGAATTATGCAAACGTACTTACTGTATATTATATGGCACGGTCAGATGCTCCTCGAGGAGTTCAAGGAATGTCACGTCATATGAATGTAATTATTACAGTTCCCCCCTAAACTCCACATTGTGTCTTTTTTGTTTTGTTTAATACACACATTCTATAATTTGAATCTCGTTCATTTGTGTCTTTCATTTCTTTCTTTCTGACCTTTTTGTTTTCTGTTGATTAAAAAAAAAAAAAAATCCGTTTACTTCCTTTTACTTTCATACTTGCTTTCTGTCTTTCTACATAGCGAGACACAGGATACACTAACGTTTATGCTCAAGTTTCAGATACTATTTCACCATTTCATGGGTGATAAGAAGCCCGTCCACGTTTTCTTTGGCCCCAGTGCATTCAAGGGAGTCAACGGTGTTGTTATCCGACACTTCTTTGGTTAGTTCGTCACCTCCAGAGACAGATTCGTCTCCATGCACACCGGCAACGCTTTGAGATACCTCCGACTCCGTGTCTGTCATTGTGCTTTGAGGGTCGGCCACAGGAGGAGGGGGCTCGTTCTGTTTTGCCTTTTTGGGATCACCTGCCGGCATGCGTTTCTTTCGGCAGCACAGACAGACGACCACAATGAACAACATGGTCAGTGTCGCCGTCACGCCGCCGATGATGATCAGCAGTGACGAGTCATCGTCCTCTTTTTCACCACCTTCCTTCTTGTTCTGGTTTTCCCTGCCGCTGGTATCATCTGCAGCTGTATCGTCCCCGCCCGTTTGGTTTCCCTGCCTTTTCACTCTTTGGTGTGCCACGAGATTCGTCTCATTCCACGTCTCCTCTTGCCGCCACTTCAATCTGCCTTCTTCAAGAGTTTGCACGGCGTTCACTGGATGTTGCTGAGTTCTGTTTGTTATGTTTGTTGGAACAACGTGCAATTCGTTTGTGGTCAGGTATTCTGTTTGCACTTTCGGTTTTTGAACAACCTCAGTTTTATTCAGTGCGATAAAGGGCGTTAACTTTCTCCTCATCTTCTTAAAATCAGATTCTAGCGCCACGCCTTCGACATGTTGCCTCTCTAATCTTTCAGCAACCAATTCTGATCCACTGTCTGCTGTCAGATGCTTTTTAACATGTCTCATATCAGTTGCATAATCATTACTGTTTTGCATTTCACGTCCGATCTCTTTAGGGACATGCCTGCACAATTTCATGGAAGAGAACTCATCCAGGTTGACCAGAACGCAGGCAAGGGGACCCGAGCAATCTCTGTCCGTCACACATGGCATGTTCTCTCTCAACAGAACGGGAAGGCACCCCCTTCTGTCCAAGGACACGCGTGTGCGTCTGTTACAGAGGCAGACACGTGTGACATTGTTGCCAGGATTTGTTGCAACACATAAGGACGAAAATGGTACATTTTTCTGGCACTGGAGAGAAGTATTGCATGGAGTCTCTGTCAAAAGTCCCACACCTTTCACTCTGTCCATCCGAATACATGCTGACAGATCTGCAAGAGGCAGACTAACCACCGGGTCACACACGCAAACTGCGTCACGATCCTGCCAACGGCAGTACGCTCCAGGCACACAGGAGTTGGTTTGATGTGGGTCACAAACTTGTCCAATTGAAGCCGCAGATCTTAAAGCTGGATTTTCTTCGGATCTGGGGCAAGTGAAAGTCACCAAAGTCGTGAACAACAGCACCAAATCACTACGTGTGAAGCAAGTGTTTATCATTTTGGTTTTGCAACAGCTTTCGTCATTTGTTTGGTCCTGGGCAATAACGTAATTCGAAAAGTACGTCACTTATGACACAAAATCGAACTTCTTTTTTTTCTTCTTTTTTTATATCAAAAAGATTCTTCTTCCCAGTAATAACGTGGAGTCCCAGATTATATCTGTGCAAATACCCCACATAGAACGGAATGCTGGTCGGGAAAGAGAAAGAGAAAGAGAGAGAGAAAGAGAGAACACACACACACACACACACACACACACACAATGATAAAAGGGATGTTCGCGTCTCCATATTTTAGCTGCCCTAGATTATTCTGGTTATCCAAATTAAATGTTTTTATTATTTGCTTGTTACGCATAACCAGTCATGCGCGATAGCTCTCTCTCTCTGTCTCTCTCATTCTCTTTGTCTTTGTCTGTCTGTCTGTCTGTCTGTCTCTCCCCCCTTCTCTCTCAGTTCCTGTCTGTCAGTCTGTCTGTCTCTCTGTCTGTCTGTCTGTCTGTCTCATTCTCTCCGTGCCTCTCACCTTGTGTGTAGAATAATTCATGTCCTCTGAATTAGTTTATTTTGTATGTAGAGGGTTGGGTGTAAACTTAAAAAAAAAAAAGTAATAAGGCTTATCCTACTACCCTCTTGAAATACTCCTCCCTCCCTCCCCCCCCCTCTCTCTCTCTCTCTCTCTGTGTGTGTGTGTGTGTGTGTGTGTGTGCCGATGACATGATTTTACTTTCTGAGACGTGAGAAGGATCGCAACAATCCCTCAATGTCTTTCATGAATGCTGTTTAAATTGGAAAATAGACGTTAATGGTAAGAAAACTAAAGCGATGATATTCAGTTCTACAAAAAACAAAAGAAGTAAAAGCCTGTTTTTAAGTTTGGTGTTGCATGTTTGGATGATGTCGATTCTTTTAAATATCTTGGTATCGAATTTAACTAAAACGACAAAGCGGCACTTTTTATAACGCTAGAAAATATTATTTACGAAGAGGCTCAAAAAGCTATGTTTTCGTTACTTCAGTTAATCAGAAATCAAGATTCACCTGCACATATCTTTCTTGACATGTACCAGTCTATGATTGTTCCTATTTTGTTGTATGGTGCAGAAATAAGGGGTTGTGGAAATTATGCTTGAAAAATTATGACTGAAATTTTTGAAACGCTTGTTCAGTTTGAATAGGAATATTAATTATGACCCAAATGATTTATGGAGAAGCAGGTATTTATCCAATTAGTTTATTAGTGAATATGAGATTGTTCGAGTTTTTGACCAGCTTTGTGTGTTATCACACACACACACACACACACACACACACACACACACATAAAGAGAGGAAGGGAAAGGAGGCAGTCATAAATGAAGTCAAGTCAAGTCACACACACACACACACACACACACACACACACACACACACACATAAAGAGAGGAAGGGAAAGGAGGCAGTCATAAATGAAGTCAAGTCAAGTCAAGTTACACACACACACACACACACACACACACACACACACACACACACACACACAAAGAGAGGAAGGGAAAGGAGGCAGTCAATGAAGTCAAGTCAAGTCACACACACACACACACACACACACACACACACACACACACACACACACACACACATAAAGAGAGGAAGGGAAAGGAGGCAGTCATAAATGAAGTCAAGTCAAGTCACACACACACACACACACACACACACACACACACACACACACAAAGAGAGGAAGGGAAAGGAGGCAGTCAGCTTCTCGAAACTCTCTCACAATCATGAAGAGCAATAAGATTTTTTTTTTTTTTTCCAGAGAAAGTGGAGGTTTCCTGGATAATGCTGTACACAACAGTATCTTTGCTTCATTTCCATTCCTATTTTGATTGATTGATATCGATACTTATATAGCGCCTATCCTCAGCCACTCAACCAGTCTAGTCATTCAAAGTGATTCACTTCTTGTCTTTGCGATGCTTACAGGTGACATCAACCGGAACCAGATCGAGTACGTTCTGAAATACGGGGCTGACGCTGCCAGTGACAGCTTTGAGTTCAAGATCTCTGACAAAGGTAAGACAATGGCAGTGTGTGTGTGTCTCTTTGCTCGGTTGGAATGCGTGGATGCAATACATTACCGCAGTGTCTCGCGGTGCTCACTCTCATAGTGTGATGAATTGTGGAAATGATCTAATCGTTGTAGGATATACAGGGTGATATAGGATCAACTAATGATGCACTCACTCACTCTCTCCTCACATCAATAGCAGGGCCACATGGAGTGGGTTTTTTTTATAGAGTGTTTACTTTTACAATATACATGGGAAATCAGCACACACACTAAGCAGTTCACCCTACACCTAAAGCAGCACCTATAAGCAGCACACAGCCCAACAAGGATTTCCTTGCTCCTCACATCACTGATCAGTCAGTCACCCTGTGTCAGTCAGTTTTTCTGGGAGACAGCTAAGAACTGGCTGTGCTGACTGGTTTTATCCCTTCCCACAACATACTGTGTATACTAATGCAAGCTACAACACTCACTCCCCCAACTAGTTGAACTGAAATAACCAATCTTTGCTTGTCCTAGTGACGCTATGTGAATGACTGACAGATTCACTGCTTATATATATATATATATATATATATATATATATATATATATATATACCTATGAGCATTGTTGAGTACGTGGAACGGTTATTTCACTCTGAAGACAAATTGCCACAAATATACTGTAGCAAACACGTGCAGTAACTTTCGCTCCCACACAAACTTCTCTTGCTCAGAACTTCCCGTATCAGCTATGGCTGTGCACGTTTGGGAGTTTTCTTTCCTTGTTCCTTTGGTGCTTCCATGTCAGTAGGTATACTAGGGTATGTGCGTCTCTTGGAGGGATTAAGCTAGTGTACGTATTTACTGTCCACTCCTGGACTTATATGGATCTGGAGCTAGGTGCATTGCTCGGACGGAAGAGCCTAGTATGGTCGTGACC
>NC_134882.1:31518448-31528448 GCF_041734735.1 Babylonia areolata
GACAGAAGCTCGTCTTTTATTCACAACAGAGATCTGTTATGGAAATCATGGACCTTTTTATTTGTCCAGTCATCCATGAAAAAAAAAAGATTTGTCACCTCTCTCTCTTAAATTAGTGCTTATATATATATATATATATATATATATATATATATATATATATATATATATATATATATATATATATATATGATGATGGAGTCTCCCGTCGGTCCGACGGATGAGTAGGCAGGCAGGCTTATCTGTCGGTGTGTGTCCTCTTATGGGAGAAGAGGCCGATTCTGGATGCGCAGCACTTCCCACAGGTGTTGCAAGGGAAAACGTCTCCAGAAGTTGAGCCCTGCTTCCTTTTTTGCTCACGCTTCTCCTTAATGGCCTGCATTTTCTTGTTTTCAAACGTCTTTATGCCACTAGAGCACAGCATCCTCCAGCGAGAGCGGTCAAGAGCATCAGTTTCCTAGGAAGCGATGTCTATATCTATATATATATATACATACATATATATATATATATATATATATATATATAATCTCAACTGCTTTCGAATCAAACCGACGGTGCCTGAACTAGACAGCTATCTCCAACGATGTGAATGGAGAAAACCCGTTTCGAAAATTTCACTTTTTTTTTTTTTTCGCAGAAACTGCTTGTACTGGAAGTGTTCCAAAGGTATGTTTTACACTAATGTCTGCAGAATGTGCATTTTCCATTACGATATTCTCCACGGAATGTGGCTTGGCTATAGTTTCACAGATATGAAAGCACAATCAAATACACATAAACGTACATGAGCACCAACACACACACACACACACACACACACACACACACACACACACACACACACACACACACACACACACAGCCCACTCGGAACCCCCCACCCCCACCCCCAACCCCCCGGAAAAGAAATTGTGTAGCAGCTTCATCGATAAGTCGATGTTGGCTACCCATCCAGAAGAAGAAGAAGAAGAAGAAGAAGGCCCCCAAAACACTTGTCCCCAGAACCTGTGAAGATCAGGGTGACCTTCAGAGCCGGCAAAGTGTGCAACGCTTCCACTCCCCCCAGGAGGTCATGAGTCACACACACGCTGTCAACTATTTGCCTCAGCCAACGTTGGTGTCAGGGGGATGGTAATTATTTAGCCCGCGCCCCGATTAACAGTCTGTGGTCTGTAGAACACTCGCAAGAAACTTCTCGCCACACAGGGGAATTCTCCACGTTTTCTCCACAGTTGTCTCACGTTCTGTTTTGTAGCATCTTGTTTGGTCTTCACACACACACACACACACACACACAGAGAGAGGGGGGGGCGGGGGGGGGGGGGGGGGGGGGGCAGGGAGTTGGAGAATGGAAAGGAAGATGGATTTGGAGAAAAAAAAAAAAAAAAAAACCCCGAAAAACCCACCTACAACATTGTCACGTTGGGAATGATTTCCCTCGACACACAAGTTGAAACATAGTGTTTATTGTTCAGTCTTTTTACAGTTGACGGCTGAGTCGGAATTTTATTTTCAATGTGATGAGTTTATTTGTCTATAATTTCGTTGTTGTTGTTTTTTTCATTCACTCACTCGCTTGGTGATCTCTTTCTTACTTTCTTACTTCTTTTTTTCTTTTTCTTTGTTGTAAGTAAAGCAAGTTTGTGCAGTTATCCTAAGTTACTGTTGTTGTTTTATTTTATTTTTCATTCTTGTTTGTATGTTTCTTTTTTTTCTTTTTTTTTAGAAATAATTATCTGTTTATTTATTTCTTTCATTTTATTTCATTTCATCTTTTTATCATTATTATTATTTATTTATTTATCAATTTATTTCTTATTCATTATTATTTTATCTAGGATTTTTGTTCTTTCTAATATTCATTTACTTCTCTCTTTTTTTTTTTCCTTTTTCCTTTTTTTTTTTCTCAAGGCCTGACTAAGCGGGTTGGGTTACGCTGCTGGTCAGGCATCTGCTCAGTAGATGTGGTGTAACGTATATTGATTTGTCTGAATGCAGTGACGCCACTTTGATAAACTGAAACTGATACAGTCGTTGCTGGTTGTGGTGATGGTGGTGGTAGTGTTTTGCATGTGTTTGCGTGCGTGCGCGCATGATAACATGCATTTATTAAGGGCTGAACCACATACGCTAGGGGATACGAAGGAAGCACACACACACACAGACAGACACCGACAGGTTCTTTCCAGACATATCTTTTCTTTGGACGACTTTGGCACAAACGCCAGGATCACGGCGCCAAACCAGCTGTTTCAGGTTTCCACGAAATGATATGCTGGAATAAAACGGCGGGTTTACAGTGAACACATTGCACCAGTTTGTGAACGAGTGTGGCGTTCGAATGAATTATGTTTGTCTGTGTTTGCATGTCCGACTGATTCACAACAACAAGAACTTTGTCAGGGCAACGGACAGTTGTGATGTCACTGTTTGGTGGGCAGCCTTCCTCCCCATGTTATGGCAAGGATGGAGACGCACACACACACACACACACACACACACACACACGCTCACACACACATCACATACACACACACGCTCACACAGACATATACACACATACCACACACACACACGCTCACACACACACATACCACACACACACGCGCGCTCACACACACACACACACACACACACACACACAGATAGATAGAAAGGACCATATACAGACAGAGGCGAACAGATCGTTCGTTTATTTATTTATAGTCTGTTCATCTAAGATGATGATATCAGACCGATGTCGAACAAATCGACAGACACATGGAGAGACAAATGCCACAACAGCTGAGTCGGACATAGTTTTAGCACACGATGTCAAGAAGATGATACACACATGTTTCTGCTTGACCAGCTAGTGAGTTACGTTGTCCATCTCTTTGACAGGCGGAATAGCCGAGTGGTTAACTCTCTCCATACGAACGGCGAAAGAGACGACGTTAACAGCGTTTCACCCCAATTACCATCATCAAAATATTGCAAGAGGAAGGCTCTTATACTGAAGAGGTGAATTTTGACAACGAATACCACAGTTCTGACGACGGAAGCTAAAGGTTGGGTCATTCAGACACCCACAGGACATCCGAGGGGTCTGTGTAGAGGAGAAGAGAGGACTGGCCGTACTGAGTGAGTTAAAGCGTTGGACTTTCAATCTGAGGGGCGTCTGGTGGGTAAAGGGTGGAGATATTTCCTATCTCCCAGGTCAACATATGTGCAGACCTGCTAGTGCCTGAACCCCCTTCGTGTGTATACGCAAGCAGAAGATCAAATACGCACTTTAAAGATCCTGTAATCCATGCCAGCGCTCAGTGGGTTATGGAAACAAGAACATACCCAGCATGCACCCACCCCCCCCCCCCCCCCCGAAAACGGATGTGGCTGCCTACATGGCCGGGTAAAAACGGTCATACATGTAAAAGCCCACTTGAGTACATACGAGTGAACGTGGGAGTTGCAGCCCACGAACAAAGGAGAAGGAGAAGTCCATCTCTTTAACTGCTACTAAAGAGATTGAGACAGACAGACAGAGAGAGAGAGAGAGAGAGAGAGAGAGAGAGAGAGAGAGAAGGAGATGAAGAAAAACGGAGAGAGACAGACAAACAGACAGACAGACAGAGTACCACAGGTGGTTGTGTCAGACATTTTACCTTGGAATCAAATGGACACAGCTACCTTAGCAGGAACAGAAAGGTGAAAGAAAGGGGTGGGAGAGAGAGAGAGAGAAAGAGAGAGAGAGAGAGACTGACACTGTCACTGTCACTGTCACTGACATTGACACTGAAATGTTCAATGTAAACATTTCAGAGAGAGAGAGAGAGAGAGAGAGAGAGAGACTGACACTGTCACTGTCACTGTCACTGACATTGACACTGAAATGTTCAATGTAAACATTTCACAGAGAGAGAGAGAGAGAGAGAGAGAGAGAGAGAGAGACAATCAAAGTACCGAAGTGGTCATATCAGACGGTGAATTAGAGTAATAATAATTATTATTATTATATTTATATAGCGCTAAATCTTGCGCAGAGACAAATCAAAGCGCTTTCGCACCAGTCATTCACACGCATGCATAACTCTAAAACTGGAAAAACTGAAGACAAGGAAGAGGCATGGAAGTGAGGCTATTTTGGGAAGAGGTGGGTTTTAAGACCAGACTTGAAAGAGCTGAGTGCGGAGACCTGACGAAGAGAAAGAGGAAGTTCATTCCACAAACAAGGTCCATAGACGGAGAAAGAACGGCGGCCAACAGTCGAGGTTTTGAATCTGGGTATGCGTAAACAGAGTGGATCCGAAGCCGATCGTAAAGAGCGAGATGGAGTGTAGAGGTGAAGGCAGCCACAGAGATAGGAAGGGGCAGATTTGTGAATACATTTATAAAATAGAGTGCTGATCTTATACTTTATTCTGTGTGAGACAGGTAGCCAGTGGAGATGTTGCAAAAAGAGGAGTGCTGTGCTCAGATCTTTTCTATCTGAGGACGAGTCGGGCAGCTGAAGGGACTGAATGGGTACTGAAAGTAGTCGTGTCAGACGTGTTTTGACTCGGAACAATGAGGTGGACAGAGCATTGTTGGTGGTACTGAGCAAGCCAAAGGAAAATCCTCCACACAATTTATTTACTGCTGCTCTTATTGGACAGAAAGAGTGGGGAACAGAGAGAGAGAGAGAGAGAGAGAGAGAGAGACGTTTTGATGCTTTGACATTTTAAAGTCATTGGCCATGAGGTCCTTATGGAGAGAGAGAGAGAGAGAGAGAGAGAGAGAGAGAGAGAGAGAGAGAGAGACTTTGACGCTTTGACACTTTAATGTCATTGGCCATGAGGTCCTTAGAGAGAGAGAGAGAGAGAGAGAGAGAGAGAGAGAGACAGAGAGAGAGAGAGAGAGAGAGACAGAGAGAGAGAGAGATACTTCGACGCTTTGACACTTTAATGTCATTGGCTATGAGGTCCTGAGAGAGAGAGAGAGAGAGAGAGAGAGAGAGAGAGAGAGAGAGAGATACTTTGACGCTTTGACACTTTAATGTCATTGGCCATGAGGTCCTTATGGAGAGAGAGAGAGAGAGAGAGAGAGAGAGACGTTTTGATGCTTTGACACTTTAAAGTCATTGGCCATGAGGTCCTTAGAGAGACAGACAGACAGACAGACAGGCAGGCAGAGAGAGACAGACAGACAGAGAGCCACGATGTCCATGCCAGACGTTTTCATTGTGACCCGATGTAAAAATGGCCACCAACTCGTTTCATTGCTGGACAGACCAGAGGGGAAATTCACCCCCCCCCCCCCCCCACTCCCAACCCCTCCTGCCCCCCCCCCCCCTTAACCATTATTATTGCAAGAGTGGAAGAGAGAAAGAGAACCACAATGCCCCTCTGTGAGACTCTTTCATTCCCAAAGAGACTTCAAATGTCGGAGTTGTTGTTATTGTTGTTGTTTTTGTCGCGTTTCTTCTTTTTTTTGTAATGGTAGTATGGAGTGGTGGTCTTGGTATTGGTGTGTGTTTACTTGGTGTGTGTGTGTGTGTGTGTGTGTGTGTGTGTGTGTGTGTGTGTGTGTGTGTGTGTGTGTGTGCGTGCGTGCGTGCGTGTATGTGTGTTTGTGTTCGTGTGTGCTTGCGTGTGTTGTGTGTGTGTGTGTGTGTGTGTGTGTGTGTGTGTGTGTGTGTGTGTGTGTGTGTGTGTGTGGAGTGTGTGTGCGTGTTTGTCGAGTGTGTGTGCATGTCTCGAGTGTGTGTGTGTGTGTGTGTGTGTGTGTGTGCGCGCGCGCGCGTGTATGTTCGTGTAGGTGTGTGTGCGCATATACCCAATGTTCCACACACCTTGAGGGAACTGGTCTCGGGGTCTAGTTCATGCAAGAACCGATATTTTCCCTCCCCTCTCCCACTTGACATTGAGTGGTAGCGAAGGTACTACTGCTCTTTTGGACAAGAAGATGAAATGACGTCTCTTAAACAGCATGCACTTTGCTGACATAACAAAAACTCACTGCAACAAGAGAGCTGTCCCTGACAAACTTCCACTGGATAATTGATAGGGAAGCAATTATCCCAAAAGCAGACAGAAAAACAAAAATGTGGCCTCGCACTGCGGCGACGTGCTTTCCCCGAAGAGCACAGTTTGAAGTTTGCACATATAACGCAGCACAATACAATACAATACAATACAATACAATACAATACAATATGACGTGCTTTCCCCGAAGAGTGCAGTTTGAAATTTGCACAAATGATGCAGCACAATACAATGCAATACAATACAATACAATATGACGTGCTTTCCCCGAAAAGTGCAGTTTGAAATTTGCACTAATGATGCAGCACAATACAATGCAATACAATACAGTGCAGTACAATACAATACAATACCACACAATACAACGCAACGCAACGCAACGCAACGCAACGCAATACAATACAGTACAATACCAAGCAACAGAGCACAGTATAGCACCATACAGTAGCCCACCACAGTACAGTGCACACGTTGCCGCCGCACTGATGTACACAGCGTCCCAGTGTTTGCTGGCGTGACCAGAATATATTAATGAAAAAAAAGAAAGAAAAAAAACTACAATGAGATACACACACAGACACACACACACACACACACACACACACAAAGACAACTTCGGCACGCGAGAATTTGAAGAACGTCAGTTAAAACGTTCCGCTTCGTTTGCTTCAAGGCTATCGTTCTGTACCAATATTTTTTCATGATAATAAACGACGCATCGTAATACTAATTGAAAAAAAACAAACAAACAACAAAACAACCAAATGTATACTTGATATTTTACAGCCCATAAAATTCCTCGCAAGTCTGACGATAACGAAGAAACATTCGAGTTATTTTTCTTGCTCATTTTATTTCCTCACTCGCTAATCCCAAGCTGGTGGTGTGTGCTTTATCCGTTTTAGACGTTTTAAAAAGTGAATGCAGTTGTTTGTTGTAATTTGTTCGACGTTCTCACGGTGTCTTTAAGATCTGGGTACACGGAGAAGAAAATAACTATGACAAGAAAAATTAGTATCAGCACATTTTAGCGGAAGTAGGCCTATTGCGCTTGAGCATAACATGTTTGTTGAAGTGGTGTTTCCGCTCAGCGTTTGGCGCTTTCTTTCTTTCGAGAAAAACTGCATTGTCAGATGAGTTGGTTTTAAAAAAAAAAGTATTTATCATGTATTTTGCTGGGAGAGAGGGGTGGTGGGCATTCCTTGCTTTTACATCTCTAATCGTACTATCATCTTGCTTCTTTTCTGTCAACTCAGCAGTTTTCTACTAGCTGGTCTCACAGGAGTGTCCGTTTGCCATCTATACATCCAAACTGGCCTCGTCATTTTCTTTCTTTCTTCCTTTCAAAAATGACAAAATTCTCATTGTGAAAACATTCTTGACGCAGTGTCTACAATCACGTATAATTAACTGTCTGTCACGGGTTATTAGACTGATTTTCTCCTCCTTGTAGCATGCAATGATTTTCCTGTACTCCACTTGGGAAAGTCGAGAGAGCAGCTGACGTTTCGCCCAAGTACCAAGGTTTTTGCGTCCACATGCGGCATGTCTTCTTCTTCTCTTCTCCTCCTCCTCCCTCTTCTTCTTCTTCTACTTCTTTTTCTTCTTCTTTCTTCTTTTTCTTCTGCTCCTCCTACTCCGTCTTATCCTTGTTGTTGTTCTTCTTCTCTTTCTCGTCTTTTTTCTTCTTCTTCTTTCTTCTTCTTCTTCTCATCCCCCCTCCTCCTCCATATCCTTCTTCTTGGTTTCGTTCTTTTTGTACTTGTTCTTCTTCTTCTTGTCATTCTTCTTGTTCTTTTGCGTTCGTGGGTTGAAACTACAAAGTTCATTCGGACCCAGAGCTTTTTTACGCGTATGTCCGTTTTAATAACCACCACATAGGCAGTAATACTCTTTTCTCTGAAGTGAGTGCATGCTGAGCGTTTTCGTACGTCCATTATCCTCTGAACGCACGTGGGTTTGGGGATCTTTAACGTGCGTGTTCCATCTTTTACATGCGTCTACACACAAGAAGGGTTAGGGCACTAGCAGGTCACTAACTGTCTCTATCCCCATCTCTATCCCTACATCTGTTTGTCTGTCTGTCTGTTTTGCATGTGCGTGTACGTGCGAGGTTTGTGTGCCGTGTGTGTTTCATAGCTAACAAGAGAGGCAAGGCCTTCAAGACTCACTTGTGACTGAGAGTAAAACACACAAGCATTTTATGTATTGAGTATAATTTCAAAATGGAATGTTTAAGATGAGAAAGATCAGTTTAAAGCAAATTAATACCCCTAGCATTAATTACAGAGTAATTTCCGTTTTTTACTATCTGCACCAAAACGTTTGCAAAATAATTAAAACTTCCATGCTTAGCAAAAGAAGTTCCTGTTTGAACAAAAAATGATAATAATGACCTCTCTTGTTGTTGGGTCAGAATACCAGATCAAAGTGCCAAGTTTAGAGAATACAAAAAATATAAATATAACAGTAAATGCAGTTTGCATATAATTAGGCTTCATATTTGTGTGTGTGTGTGTGTGTGTGTGTGTGTGTGTGTGTGTGTGTGTGTGTGTGCCCATCCCAGAGGTGCAATATTGTTTTAAACAAGATGACTGGAAAGAACTGAATTTTTCCTATTTTTATGCCTAATTTGGTGTCAACTGACAAAGTATTTGCAGAGAAAATGTCAATGTTAAAGTTTACCACACACACACACACACACACACACACACACACACACACACACACACACACACACACACACACACACACACACACAGACAACCGAACACCGGGTTAAAACATAGACTCACTGAGCTGACAGCTGGTTTGGGAAACCCAGACTGTGGCACCACAGGAAAGGGATGTGCCGCTCTGGGCTGTCATGTCTCTGCTTCCCTTCTCCTTCCTCAACTGCCTGCCTCACCAGCACTTCCTGTCTCCTTTATATACTCTCTCTGTCTCTCTCTTTCTCTCTGTCTGTCTGTCTGCCTGTCTCTGTCTCTGTCTTTCTCTGCCTCTCTCCCTCCCTCTCCATCCCTCTCTCTCTTTGTCCCCCTCCCCCCTCTCTCTCATTCTCTCTACTAACTCATTCTCTCTCTCTCCCTTCCCCCCTCTCTCTTTGCCCCTCCCCCCCACCCTCTCTCTCTCTCTCTCTGCTTCCCCTTCTCTCTCTCTCTCTGTCTCCCTCCCTCCCCTCTCTCTCTCCCTCTGTCTCCCTCCCTCCCCCCTATCTCTTTGTCTCCCTCCCTCCTCCTTTTCTCTCTCTCTCTCTGTCTCTCTCCCTCTCCCACCTTCTCTTTGTCTGTCTCCCTCCCCCCCCTCATTCTCTCTCCTAACTCATTCTCTCTCTCTCCCTCCCCCCCTCTCTCTCCCCCCCCCTCTCTCTCTCTCTCTCTCTCTCTCTCTCTTTGTTTCTGCCTGTCTCTGTATTTCTTTGTCCCTGTCTTCCTCTCCGTATGTGTGTGTGAATAAACCATCTCTCTCTCTCTCTCTCTCTCTCTCTCTCTCCTTGCTTTGTATTAAAAAAAGCTTTCAAAGTCCGAGAAACCATCTCGTCATGAAAACACTGTTTCGTAGCTAGGCTAGTTTTCATTTGGAAAATCAGGTCCTATCAAGTTTTCTATATATGTTGTGTTATGTTTGTTGTTTTTTGTTTTGTTTCGTTTTTCATTGTATTATGTTCACATACTCCTTCATAAGGGGCATTGGCCTATATGAATAAACCATCTTGAATCTCTCTCTCTCTCTCTGTTTCTGCATAACTCTGCGTTTCTTTCTCTCTGTCTTCCCCTCCCTATGTGTGTGTGTGTGTGTGTGTGTGTGTGTGTGTGTGTGTGTGTGTGTGTGTGTGTGTGTGTGTGTGTGTGTGTGTGTGTGTGTGTGTGTGTGTGTGTGTTCTTGTGCGTTTGCGTGCATGTATGCAACCGTGCGCGAGTGTATTTGTACAAAAAATGATCGCTGTCCCGAAAAAAACAAACCCACCAAGTTATAATTTTACACCTATCAGATAA
>NC_134882.1:31540948-31543448 GCF_041734735.1 Babylonia areolata
GGTGCTCAGGCATCTGCCTAGCAGATGTGGTGTAGCGTTTATGGGTTTGTCCGAACGCAGTGGCGCCTCGTTGAGCGACTGAAACTGAAACTGAAACTGAAACTGAAACTGAAACTCTTGTCTGTGTCACAGCCATCACTGCAGTGAACGACTCGGCCAGAGTTGGGGAGGACGTCAGCGCCCGTTACGCTGGACAAGTGCAGTTCAACCCAGGTATGTGGCTCTGATGTAATGGTCATTCCTTGCTTTGTTGTCTTTGTTGGGGGGGGGGGGGGGGGGGGGGGGGGGGGGGGGGGGGGGGGGGGGGGCTTTGGGTTTTTTTGTTTTGTTTTTTTTTGTTTGTGCGCATAGAGTTGACTTCATCAAGATTTTGCGCCTTATAAATAGTAGTAGTAGTAGTAGTAGTAGTAATTTTTCTTATTTTTCTATTATTTTCTATTTATTTATTTCATTTATATATTAATTTATTTTTGCTATTTTTGTTATTTTATTTTATTTTGCTATTTTTTTTTCTTTCTCAAAGCCTGACTAAGCGCGTTGGGTTACGCTGCTGGTCAGGCATCTGCTTGGCAGATGTGGTGTAGCGTATATGGATTTGACTGAACGCAGTGACGCCTCCTTGAGCTACTGATACTGATACTGATACTTTGCTGTCCGTTCTTGATGCTGTGTGTGTGTGTGTGTGTGTGTGTGTGTGTGTGTGCGTGTGTGTGTGTGTGTGTGTGTGTGTGTGTGTGTGTGTGTGTGTGTGTGTGTGTGTGAGTGTGTGTCTGTGTGTGTGAGTGTGTGTCTGTGTGTGTGTATGTGTGTGTGAGTGTGTGTGTGTGTTCGTTCTTTAGTTTTACCGTCTTTTCACTATCAGTGATATTAGACGATTAAAAAATAAGAAAAGAGAAAAAAAAAGGGGGGGGGGAGAAGAGGAAAACATAAAAGGTAGAAAACTACACGCAAAAAATGAATAAATAACATGCAGTTACATTTAACAGTAATAATTCAATAATGATAACAATAATTAGAAACCATTAACGCAATTCTGGGGTACGTTAAAGGAATGTAGAAATAGGGCTATGAACTAATGCCTGTGAAAGTTCGACCATAAGAACCGCGTCAGAAATAACTTTCCAAAAATCATCTGCAGAATAGTTATTCTCTTTGAAATACTTGGGCAAGAAGGTACGTAACTGCTGACAGCGAAACAAACTATGATGCAAGCTGAACTGCTTACCAGGATGGTTTATTAATGTATAGACCCAGGCCCATTATGAAGGGGAATGTGAACATCAGTGTGTGTGTGTGTGTGTGTGTGTGTGTGTGTGTGTGTGTGTGTGTGTGTGAGAGAGAGAGAGAGAGAGAGCCTTTGAAAAGCCTCCTCCTACTGGTCTGTCATCATCTGGTACTGTTCCCAGAGATTCAAGATTCAAGATGGTTTATTCATCTAAAGGCCTAGGCCCCTTATGAAGGGGGATGTGAACATCGTTACATCACGACACTGTGAGCATCAATAAACACAGCCAAACAAAAATATAACTGCATTACAGTTCAATGTGTAGAACAATAAAAGAAAAAAGCACACAAACAAAGAAAATAAAAAACGTTTTCACGAAATAAACATTTCTCTGAATTTGAAAGCTGTGTATAAAAATAGTGAAAATTTACGAGCAACTTCAGGGAAGTGGATGACATCAATAAGTTTAGTTTAAACAACGTAGGTTTTCTATAATATTTTGGCTGATTCAACTCCTCTTGAATATTCTTTAAAGCTGGACAGCAAAGAACAAAGTGTATCTCGCTGTTCCCAGTGAGAGAGAGAGACAGACAAACAGACAGATAGACAGACAGACAGACAGAGAGAGAGAGAGAGAGAGAGAGAGAAGAGAGTTGTCATGGAATTCACTGTTGGTCCTGGGAGTGGTTTATGTTGTCGCTATCCGTCTCTACCGAGCACCCCCGAAAACGGAGTATGGCTGCCTACAGGGTGAAAACGGCCATACACGTAAAAGCCCACACGTGTACATACGAGTGAACGTTGTGAGATGCAGCCCACGAACGAAGAAGAAGAAGAAGAAGAAGGAGAAGAAGTCTTTACTGGGCAAGCGAAAGTTTATTTCGTTCAGTATAAATGCAGTGCCATCCATTTTCAATCGCAAACTCTCTTCCTAGTAGTTAAGAGTTAAACTTACAACCCAGCTCTGCCTTTTGAAGGTGAGCGATTTAGTTTCCCAGCACTTCCTAATGAGCTCAAGATAGTCATGAAATTTGTTTTAAAAAAAATGTTAAGCCTGCTTTCTTCCAACTTATTTCTAACGCATTAAATTTATGGTTGAAGTGTCTTTTGAACTGAAGCAGGTTACATGACAAATTCCTCCCACATCTTACTTATGAGTCAAACATATACTGAAACGTCAGTCTGTTGAAGACCATCTATGATGTATTTGTTTTTCTCCAGTATCTCAAACGCGTTAAGGCTTACGATTAAAACGTCCTTCAAAAGAAGGTGTAA
>NC_134882.1:31558448-31560948 GCF_041734735.1 Babylonia areolata
TGTGTGTGTGTGTGTGTGTGTGTGTGTGTGTGTGTGTGTGTGTGTGTGTGTGTGCATATGCGCAGGCGCGCGTGCAATAAACTTGCTAAATCCGAGAGAAAAATCATCATTTTTAAAGTTCTTAAAACTCCTATATGATATAGTTTTATGTCCTACCTTTGGAATTTTAGCACGGTTCTTAAACCAGGTGAGACAGACTGGGAAATGATCACTGCTACCACAGGGTGGAACACATACCTCTACAAAGTGTTGTTTTGTGGTTGTGTAAATGTGATCTATTAAGGTATTTGTGTTTTCAGTAATGCGTGTTGGTCTGTCAATTAATTGTTCTAAACCATGCATAGAGTAATTATGATGCCACTTTGGTTTTTGGCTTAAGCAAATCTATATTGAAATCACCCAGAATAATAGCTTCATAATTTAACATTATCACCTCATCCATTACAGAACTAAACCTATCCTCCCATTCTACATTTTCTGATGGATTTCTGTATACAAACCCCACTATAAAGAGTATTATTACCATTAATCTTAATATCTACCCAAAATGATTCCACATCATAAACCTCAAGACTGTTTAATCTCTTACATCCTTAATGTGGAAGCAACATACAAAAGTAAACCAGTAAAATAAATAAATAAATAAATAAATAAATAAATAAATAAACTTATCTCTACCACGTCTGTTCCCAAACATGGACGTTGGTGTCTGTCTTACTCAGTGTGGCTGTGCCGACAGGTCAGACGGAGAAGGCGTGGAGAATACGACTCATTGATGACGCGAAGTATGAGGAAGCGGAAATACTGCGTCTCAAGCTGAGCCAGCCGATCATGGCCGTCCTGGAATTCCCTTCAGAGGCCATCGTCACCATCTTGGATGCTGAGGACGGTAAGTGTGTGTGTGTGTGGGGGGGGGGGGCAAAGTTGGGGGGTGGGGGTGATGGGGGGGGATGGAGGGGGTGGGGGAGGGGGGAGGTGTGTTGTGGTGTGTTGTGTGTGTGTGTGTGTGTGTGTGTGTGTGTGTGTGGAGGGGTGGTGTGTGTGTGTGTGTGTTATGTGTGGTCGTGTATGTGCTTTGGGAGGGGAATGGGTGGAGACAGAGAGGCTGGAGAGAGAAGGTGTGTAGTATGTGTGCGTGTGTGTGTGTAGTATGTGTGCGTGCGTGATTGCGTGCGTGCGTACGTGCGTGTGTGTGTGTGTGTGTGTGTGTGTGTGTGTGTGTGTGTATGTACGCGTGCGCGCGTGTGTGTCTGTTTGTCTGTGTGTGTGTGTGTGTGTGTGTGTGTGTGTGTGTGTGTGTGTGTGTGTGTGTGTGACTGAGACAGACGGAGACATGGAAGGGCACGGATATAACTGGAGTTTTCTTTTCAAACTCCCTGCTTGGCTCGTCTCCAATGCCAACTTCACCACCCCCTACCTCCCCCGTCCTGCCAACGGCTCCACCTCCATACTCCTTCACTCACTCACTCACTCTCGCACACAAACGTTATATATATATGTATATACATATATATATATATATATATATATATATATATAACAGAATAATTCACCGAGTCGTGATTCATGATCCAGAAACAAAATGTTGTTTACACACACACACACACACACACACACACACACACACACACACACACATACACACACACAAACGCCTGCGCGCGCGCAGTCACGTACTTACACACTCTTGTTTCTTTTCCCCTTCATGAATCTCATTCCAGACAGCTATATTCTGCTTTATCGGCTGAAAACAAAGACACGAACGACAACACATGTGGAATAGAGACAGGGTAAAAACAACAACTACAACAACAACAACAACAAAACCACGAACAACAACAACAATAATAAAAAAGGGTGGGGTGGAGGGGGGGCGCGGGGGGGGGGGGGGGGGGGGGGGGGGGGAAGGGGAGTGCAAAGACAAAAACAGTCATGTTCTCGCGGGCACACACACACACACACACACACACACACACACACACACTCTCTCTCTCTCTCTCTCTCCCTCTCTCTCTGTCTCTGTCTGTCTGTCTGTCTCTCCCTCTCTCTTTCTCTCTCTCTCTCTCTTATCGTCACATTAAACTTTTGTTTAAAAAAAAAAAAAAAAAAAAAAACCCAGAGAGTTACTTAGTGACAAAAATATATTGCAATGACCCATATTCCTTTCAAATACAGACGAAAGGTGTAAATTTTGAAACCGTTAAAGCAAACTAACGAATGAATCAAATTGTAAATGATCAGTTCTGAACATTTGAACATTTTAATGTATAATTTTGATGCTACAAGACTTTAATGGAATATTCTTTGTAAAATGTCCTCATCACAATCACATGAGGCTAAATACAAGACGTGACGAAGTTAACAGATAAGTAAGTAGAATGCTCTTTTATTTTATTTTTTTTAAACCATCAAGCCTATACCCTAAGAAGCCCTAAGGTTTAGAGAAACAAAACGTAAACTAAAAACTGTTAGAAAATTAAATTCGATAACCATACAAAAC
>NC_134882.1:31568448-31575948 GCF_041734735.1 Babylonia areolata
CAGTTGATTCACAATAAAAAAAAAAAATGTACCTTTTACTTACCTGTGCGCTAGCTAAATTGGTAGCGTAAGCAGCATTGGCTTGAAGTTATGTACCTTGTGTGTGGAGAGAGTTACCACTCTTTACTATTTGTTAATCATTTGATCTCCTGGCCTCAATGTTTATTAATTTCAAGCTATAAACCACTGAGGCAACCATGTGTTTGTTCTGTATTGTTCGTGTGTTCTGTGTGGCTTATTCAGGATTAAAGAAGCTATGCCAATCTTAAATAAAAGCTAATTTGTCTTTGCACATTTCTTCTGTCATTGCTGTTGTGTGCGCATGTCAAATGATCAGTATAAGAACAAGCCAGGCGCCCATTACTTCACATTTCGTTTCGGGAAAGTGGGTTTGTTCCATTGTACTTTTGTTTTTCTTTTTTTTAATTTACCTGTGTGCTAGCTGAATTAGAAGCGTAAGCAGCACTGGCTTGAAATTATGTACCTTGTGTGTGGAGAGAGTTACTACTGTTTACTCTTTGTTAATGATTCACAACAAGCCGCTCCCTCCTCCAGCACTTTTCCCACAGAACCGGTGCGGCGCGAACCAAGTTCCCGTACTTAAATACCACCCCAGCTGCTGCTACTCCAGATGATGTTTTTTTCTTCTTTTTTGAACAGTTTTCTCTCTTTCATTGTTCTGCCTGTGTTTAGCGTTCACGATTTTTTTTTTTGGGGGGGGGGAAGACTCTTCCCAAGTCCGCGCAAAACTAGTTGATGGATGCAACAGGTGTGGGGGGGGGGGGGGGGGGGGGGGGGGGGGGTGAGGGGGGGGGAGACAAGCAGGTAAAATCCCCTTGGAGCATGCAGTAGTGGGCTGAAAGCACTAAGTTGGCTGCATGTTACCGGTGAGAGGGCAATCATGCAGAAAACCACTCGCTACGCCAATAGCTTTTCCCCCAAAGCAGTCAATGCCCTGTCTCTCGAACAAATCCAGTATGATTAAATAGAATGGTGCAATCAACAACCATCAACCTGAAGATCTAGTCATCAGCCCCATCCACATGTTAATATGCGGCTTCTGTTCAAGCGCGTGCGTGCGCGCGCGCGCGCGCGTGTGTGTGTGTACGCGCGCACGTGCATGTGTGTGTGTGCGTGCATGTGTGAGTGTGCACAAATTTTTGCATTGATACGCACATGTATGTATCCTGATTTCTACTGTATCTGTGTTTGTGTATGATTTTCGATCTATGTTTGTACTTTTTTATGTACTATACCCCCCCCCCCCCCCCCCCCCAATATTCCTTGTGACCCCGGTACACCTGGTAATAAAGACATATTCTGTTCTATTCTATTATATTCTATGCACGTGTTTGGGGTTCTCCTTCGTTTAGCTTTTTGTTATCAGTTGCCGTGACGGAGGGACAACATGTGTGTGTGTGTGTGTGTGTGTGTGTGTGTGTGTGTGTGAGAGAGAGAGAGAGAGAGAGAGAGAGAGAGAACGAACGAAAAAACAAACAAATGAACGAACGAATGAACGTGTTATTCAGATAAGGCCAGAGGATTCATTCTTAAATGAAAATGAAAAAAATGACATGACACAGTAAATAGACAATGCAAATCAACCAAAAATAGTTAACACAAATATTCAACAACATTCACGAGGTAACTGTAAGTAATCTCTTCAGTGCTTCGTGTATAATTAATTATATATAGCTATTCGTGTCTTGAAGACATGAGTATATCAAGCCTAAAATTAGTAGGATCTCTATAATAATTTGGTTGGTGGGAGAGAGAGAGAGAGAGAGAGAGAGAGAGATGTAGGAGTGGGTGAAGACAGAGTGACTGCGCGTTGTTATCCAGTACTAGTTGAATATTATTACATACATATCGTGAATGTAAAAAATATATGCAGATAATCCACAGTCTTAAGGTTCCACGCCTGCAGACATATATAACACCAAGGCAAAAGCGTCGCCAGATAAGTGGACTGGTCATGCCGGATAGAAACAGGATCTCTGCTTTGTCCTCTCACACGAAACACTCGACAGGGGAAAACAACCAACTTTCCGGTCATTCTGAAACTGGAAACGTTCAACTTCTGGTTCGTTAGACGGGTATTGTCTCCATAAGACTGCCAGTCCAGAGATAGATGAACGATAGACGTAGGTCCGTGTGAAGCGCACACAGAGTTAAGCTACACATATATCAGCATCAGAACAGACGGTCAAGTGCCAGTTGGTTGGACAGACTTAGGAAAACTTTAAAAAAAAGAAGGAAAACAGCATTTCTGTACTGGTAATTAAAAAAAGAAAATGATAATGATGATTATGATTGATGATGATGATGATGATGATGGTGACAATAATGAAAAACATCATCATCATCATAACTGGTCGATTGTCTGACTTCATAAGAAATGCCGGGGGAAAAAATTCTGATTTACAAGCTGTAAACGTACATAAATTGCAACAACAATATTATTATGCTCCATATACCTATCTAAAAATCGATACAATTGAAACAGAGTGGATGCAGTATTGAACTGAATAATAATATTAAAAAAATGTACTTTTGTTGAATGTCATGTTTGCATCTATCGAAATGAATTAGTTGAATACATTTAAACTAAAATAAAAATCAGAATAGAATCATAGAAGACCAAAAAAAAAAAAAAAAAAAAAAATCAGTATATTTCCCGGCCTACAATCCTCACTTGTACAGCTTTTATCGAGGTTCTACCCCTCTCCCTTTGCTCCCTGGACCCAGTTTTCGCTTCCTCCAGTATACATCGGGTGTCCCCCCCCCCCCCCCCCCAAAAAAAAAAAAAAAAAGTGAACCGCTTTTTGACAAGTATTTCCTCAGTGATAAAGAAACCGAATTCATTGCAAAGTCTGCAAAATATCTAAATGTTCGGACGCAAATTATGCGAGTATTGTCAAATTCAAAACAGCATTTTAGATATTTTGCAGACTTATTGATGATACCCTAAGGTTACCGTGTGAAAATTTTCAATGAATTCGGTTTCTCTATCACTGAGAAAAATACTTGACAAAAAGTGGTTCAATTTTTTGGGGGGACACCCGATATACACATACAGACAGACATACAGGGATGTGCAAACAGACACCCAGTCCATCACATTACCTATACAGACAGACATACAGGGATGTGCAAACAGACACCCAGTCCATCGCATTACCTATACAGACAGACATACAGGGATGTGCAAACAGACACCCAATCCATCGCATTACCTATACAGATTGACATACAGGGATGTGCAAACAGACACCCAATCCATCGCATTGCCTATACAGATTGACATACAGGGATGTGCAAACAGACACCCAGTCCATCGCATTACCTATACAGGTAGACATACAGGGATGTGCAAACAGACACCCAATCCATCGCATTACCTATACAGACTGACATACAGGGATGTGCAAACAGACACCCAATCCATCACATTACCTATACAGACAGACATACAGGGATGTGCAAACAGACACCCAGTCCATCACATTACCTATACAGGTAGACATACAGGGATGTGCAAACAGACACCCAATCCATCGCATTACCTATACAGACAGACATACAGGGATGTGCAATACCCAGTCCATCGCATTACCTATACAGACTGACATACAGGGATGTGCAAACAGACACCCAATCCATCGCATTGCCTATACAGATTGACATACAGGGATGTGCAAACAGACACCCAATCCATCACATTACCTATACAGATTGACATACAGGGATGTGCAAACAGACACCCAATCCATCGCATTGCCTATACAGATTGACATACAGGGATGTGCAAACAGACACCCAATCCATCACATTACCTATACAGATTGACATACAGGGATGTGCAAACAGACACCCAATCCATCGCATTGCCTATACAGATTGACATACAGGGATGTGCAAACAGACACCCAATCCATCACATTACCTATACAGATTGACATACAGGGATGTGCAAACAGACACCCAATCCATCGCATTACCTATAGAGACAGACATACAGGGATGTGCAAAGGGACACCCAATCCATCGCATTAACTATACAGACAGACATACAGGGATGTGCAAAGGGACACCCAATCCATCGCATTAACTATACAGACAGACATACAGGGATGTGCAAACAGACACCCAGTCTATCGCATTACCTATACAGGTAGACATACAGGGATGTGCAAACAGACACCCAATCCATCGCATTACCTATACAGGTAGACATACAGGGATGTGCAAACAGACACCCAATCCATCGCATTACCTATAGAGACAGACATACAGGGATGTGCAAACAGACACCCAATCCATCGCATTACCTATAGAGACAGACATACAGGGATGTGCAAACAGACACCCAATCCATCGCATTACCTATAGAGACAGACATACAGGGATGTGCAAACAGACACCCAGTCCAACGCATTACCTATACAGACTGACATACAGGGATGTGCAAACAGACACCCAGTCCAACGCATTACCTATACAGACAGACATACAGGGATGTGCAAACAGACACCCAGTCCATCGCATTACCTATACAGACAGACATACAGGGATGTGCAAAGGGACACCCAATCCATCGCATTACCTATACAGACAGACATACAGGGATGTGCAAACAGACACCCAGTCCATCGCATTACCTATACAGGTAGACATACAGGGATGTGCAAACAGACACCCAATCCATCGCATTACCTATACAGGTAGACATACAGGGATGTGCAAACAGACACCCAATCCATCGCATTACCTATACAGACAGACATACAGGGATGTGCAAACAGACACCCAATCCATCGCATTACCTATAGAGACAGACATACAGGGATGTGCAAACAGACACCCAATCCATCGCATTACCTATAGAGACAGACATACAGGGATGTGCAAACAGACACCCAATCCATCGCATTAACTATACAGACAGACATACAGGGATGTACAAACAGACACCCAGTCCATCGCATTACCTATACAGGTAGACATACAGGGATGTGCAAACAGACACCCAGTCCATCGCATTACCTATACAGACAGACATACAGGGATGTGCAAACAGACACCCAATCCATCACATTACCTATACAGACAGACATACAGGGATGTGCAAACAGACACCCAGTCTATCGCATTACCTATACAGACAGACATACAGGGATGTGCAAACAGACACCCAGTCTATCGCATTACCTATACAGATAGACATACAGGGATGTGCAAACAGACACCCAGTCCATCGCATTACCTATACAGCATGGGACACATAACGGGACGCTATAACGACCTGTTTCACATGCAACAGAGATTCTCGAAAGTTCACAGCACCACTTTTTTATCACACGCATCCGTACTGCCTTTTTCTTCTTTTTTATTTTTTTTTTTTTATATATATATATAGATGTCAGATGAAATCTTTACTGCCTTCAGTGCAGCACGAAACATCCGGTGTTGTTGGGGTTTTTTTTGTTGTTTTGTTTTTTTTATCCTTCGCTCCGTCTCTCTCTCTCCCTCTCTCTCTCTCTCTCTTCCTCTCCCTTTCTCTCTTCCTCTCCCTTTCTCTCTCTCTCCCTCTCTCTCTCTCCCTCTCTCTCTCTCCCCACTCTCTCCCCCTCTCTCTCCCTATCTCTCTCTCCCTCTCTTCCCTCCCTCTCTCCCTCTCTCCACCTCTCTCTCTTCCCTCTCTCTCTCTCCCCTCTCTCTCTCCCTCTCTCCCCCTCTCTCTCTCCCCACTCTCTCTCCCCCCTCTCTCCCTCACTCTCTCCCTCTTTCTCCCTCGCTCCCTCGCTCTCTCTCTCTCTCTCTCCCTCTCTGTCCCCCCCCCCCTCTCTCTCTCTCCCCCTCTCTCTCTCTTTTGTGAAAGGAATGATAGTGGATGTAGTGAATAAAAAATAATGATGTCGATAATTTAGAATAAATGACTAAATAAACAAATAAATAACCGAATCCAGTCCTGGCAGCACTATCAGAACTGGTGTATAATTGCCTGTTTCCGGCATTGGTGTCGTCAGTTCTGATCTCCAGGCAGGTGGAAGGGGGTAAACCCCCCCCCGCCCCCCCCACGCCCCGCCCCCACCCCACCCCCAAAAAGAACAAAAAAAAACCCAAAAAACCCAACCATCCCCATCTTAATGTAATCCAACAGAGTAAATCCATGGGAAATCGTCAAACATGAATAAGTGAACGAATTCAAATTCCAGTAAAATACAGTAAATAAGTGAGGGTTGTTTGGTGTTTTTTTTGTGTGTTTTTTTAATATATGTACTCTCTTTCTCTCTGTCTGTCTGTCTGTCTGTCTGTCTGTCTGTGTGTCTCTGTTTTTCTCTCTCTGTCTCTGCCTGTCTGTCTCTGTCTGTCCGTCCGTCAGTCTGTCTGTCTGCCCCTCTCTCTCTCTCTCTCTCTCTCTCATTCTCTCTCTCTCTCTATCTGTCTCTCTCTCTCTCTGTCTCTGTCTCTGTTTATCTCTCTCTGTCTCTGCCTGTCTGTCTCTGTCTGTCTGTCCGTCCGTCAGTCTGTCTGTCTACATCTCTCTCTCTCTCTCTCTCTCTCTCCCTCTCTCTCTCTCTAATCCTTTCCCCCTAATTAAACTATCGTTGAGTAAAAAGAACAAGAAAAAAAAAAAGCACAGTAAAATTCAAAACATGAAAACTGCATCTCAGAGCGTGCGTGATCTTGTCGTGGTTTTTTTTTTTGTGTGTGTTTTTTGTTGTTTTTTTCCTTCGGGGAGATAATTATTCTAGGCTGTTCTTCCCCCTCCCCCCCCCCTCCCCCTCCTCCTCCTTCCATCCTTGATCCAAGATTGTCCACCGGTAGGGTTGAGGGATGGGAGGTGGAGAGTGCGGGCGGGGAAGAAGGGGTGTGGGGGGGGGGGGGGGGGGGTAGGGGTGGTGAGTTCAGGGAGGCGGTCTATTCCCAGGTAGATATCCCCGAGAAACCACCAGATGATAATCCTGGAATCATTTCTCTGCACTTTCGCTACGTTGTCGAAGACCGTGAGCTGGTTAATTAATCCTGACAGCCTGCTGGATGACACCTTTCTCACATGGCTGGTTTATCTAGGGGTGGGGGTGGGGTGGGGGGTGTCAGTAATGGGATGGGTGGGGTGGGGGGGGGGGGGGGGGGGAGGAGGGAGATGTCAGGAGATCTCGCAATCTTTGTTTTTCGGCGCGTGAAAGATGTAATATACAGCACTCTCTCTCTCTCTCTCTCTCTCTCTCTCTCTCTCTCTCTCTCTCACCTGTTCAATTCGTCATGCCAAATGTTTCGTTGGAGTGGATGCATTGGAAGGGTGATGGTGTGGGTCGGGTGGAGAACAGGTCGGGGTGGATGGGTGTGTGTGTGTGTGGGGGGGGGGGGTATGGAATTCGTGACTTGAAAATGAAGGTATGGAGAGCGGTTTTTTTTTTTTTGTTTTTTGTTTGTTTTTGTTTTTTCCCTTGCTTTTGGATCCTTTTGTATTCCACTGTGTCTACGTTGCTGAGT
>NC_134882.1:31593448-31605948 GCF_041734735.1 Babylonia areolata
GTGAGCCACCAGTCCCAGGTCCGCTGCTACACACGCCAAGACTCTGCCACGGTGGACAGCGACTACCTGGAGAGGCCCGACACCAACGCCTCCCTCATCGTCTTCAGTCCAGGTGAGACCGAGATTCAGATTCAGATTCAGATTCAGATTCAGATGGTTTATTCATTTTAGGCCTAGGCCCCTCATGAAGGGGAAAGTGAACAGACAATAATCATATCATTTAAGACAAAAAAAAAGATCAAAACAATGCAGCTATGGATATATCAGGTTAATCAGGAACATTAATTAAGAAGTGAGAATTTCCCTGTAGGTGAGACAGAGACAGAGACAGAGAGAGAATGAATGAATGTCTAATGCATTTCGGTCATGGGCCCGTATACATATATTGGGATTTGGGGGGTTAGGGTTAACAAGCAATGAACGAAAGATACAAAACCAATAGACAGCAAACAGAACTCACCAAATGACATCAGTTTCACTTACACAACGTGAATCAATTCTGTATAAGGTAAACACGAGAAGATAGCTAGCAGACAGTATCACTTTAACTCACTCAGTACGGCCAGTCCTCTCTTTTTCCTCTACACAGACCCCTCGGATGTCCAGTGGGTGTCTGAATGACCCAACCTTTAGCTTCCGTCGTCAGAATTGTAGTATTCTTTGTCAACATTCACCTCTTCAGTATAAGAGCCTTCCGCTTGCAATATTTTGATGATGGAAATTGGGGTGAAACGCTGTTAACGTCGTCTCTTTCGCCGTTCGTATGGAGAGAGGTAATCTGTAGTCAGGGTAGAGTCCCTTATACTCTTTCATTTTCGTGTTATCTCAGAAATAACCTTATTAACCTTTGGTTAAAAACCAACAAATTCCAACAAATTAAGACAGACAGAGACAGAGAGAGAGAGAGATGATGATGATGATGATGATGATTTTTATTGAAGAAACACATAAGGTTGATTTCAATGGGGAGTTGGGGAATAGGTCATTCAGCGTTAAAAAAAAGAAAAGAAAAAAGAAATCATTTTCAAGTAGACAGACATTGTCATGAAGCGTAGCAAAGGACAATTCACACTAACAACACGAGTATCAGAATGGAATGCTGCGATGCAAATTGGAAAGCCAACTTCAGCGTGTACGCTCAGAGCGCAATTTAAAAACTCCATACAGAAAGCGAGAAAGCTTTGACACGGGTCTCGTCGTCATCAGCTCCCATCAGTGCAGGTAAATTATGAGTCTCGGACTCAACCGGAAAGAACTCGTTGCGTAAAGTTACTTAAGTTGAACAGACAAACAAAACATGGTTTTCATCTTCGAAGAGAGAGAGAGAGAGAGAGTGACACTGACACTGACACTGACACTGACATATTTTATTGTCCGTTTAGCATTAAAGACCTCTAGACAAGGGGGAATGACAATTGTTTTCATGAAATCAAAATTCCATTCTAATGATATCACACACACACACACACACACACACACACACACACACACACACACACACACGAACGAGCACACACACACACACACGCACACACACACACACACATACACACACACACGCACGCACGCACACGCACACACCAATGTCGTCTATCGGATCATTTTGAAATCGGTAGTTGGTTAATGATTTTTTTTACTCATATTCATTGCTTCTGCAATGAATTTTGCAACACTTTTAATTACAACTTCGCTGTTGCTGGATAGCAGGTTTACAATATTGTTATCGCTTGGACTGTCTTTAAGTATGTTTATTGCATTACAGTTTTTACGTTTGTCTGCATAGGCAGTCCACTGAAAAAAATGCATTTTCTTGATCATTTCCACATGATGGACAAATCAAATCGTTTGAAGAAGTTTCGCTTGAGTACCATCGCTCACAATTCTTCAGTCCGCTTACCCTCAGCCTGAATCGCACTAAGTTATCCCTGTGCAGAGAGAGAGAGAGAGAGAGAGAGAGAGAGAGAGAGAATACGGATACGAAATGTTTATTCAGATTTAGGTCTAAGCCCCTAACTGAAGGGGAAATCATATACAAAACACACAACCAAAATTACGAGAATACAGTGTCTAATATTTGTTCTTGATATGATTATTGTCATGAAAATTCATATTGATACTATATGATTTAAGTTACAGTTGAAAGAGAGAGAGAGAGAGAGAGAGAGAGAGAGAGAGAATACCTTATTCATTACAGTCCATAGCCCCTCATGAAGGGGTGTACATAAACATACAAGCACATCACAGGCATACCAAAATTTTATACACGCATATCAACGGTCAAGTTAAAGGAAGCTGTTGTTTAAATCATATCATAAAGACAATACAATATCTCTGAATTTAAATGCATTTTACGAGAAAATGGACAAATTCCGAACATCACTCTCTCTCTCTCTCTTATGGACGATACCAACTTACTGAATTTAAAGGCACATGTATTTTGGAGAGACAGACAGACAGACAGAGACGTGTTTCTTAATCTGTTTCTCTCTCTCTCTTCCTCTCTCTCTCTCTCTCTCTCTGTCTCTTCCTCTCTCTCCCCCCCTCTCTCTCTCCGTCTCTCAGTCACTTCCTCTCTTTTCTTTTCGTTTCATTCTCTCGCCCTCCCTTTCTTCCCCGCCCCTCCCCACTCAGCCCCACCCCCCACCCCCTCGCCCCCCGCATCCCGCCCCCGTTCTCTTTCACCCAACCAGTCCTCTCTCTCTCTACCTTCATCACTCCTTGCTCCTTCTCTTCCACCCCCCCCCCACCCCACCACCATCCACCCTTTGCCCCTCTTTCTCTCTCTCTCTCTCTCTCTCTCTCTCTCTCTCTCTCTCTCTCTCTCTCTCTCTCTTCTCTCTTCCTTCCTGTCACTATATAACGTTTCTTCCCGAGAGTTCAGGGTTGGGTTTTTTGTTTGTTTTATTTTTTTCTTTCCTCTTCGTCTTCTCAGTTCCTTCTCTTCCTGTCTGTGTACCCCCTCCGCCCCCTTCCGTACCCCTCCCCCTCCCCTCTTCTCCCCTCCCCCTGCCCTCCCTCCCCACCCCACCCCCCATCCCAACGCCCCCAAAGCCCCCCTCGGAAGTTTTTTTTGCCTGTGCTACTACTAAATCAATGATGTGTTCGTACCGACACCTTTGTCTGACCCTTCACTACGGCACCTGCAGCACCCGTTCCACGAATAAAACACAGACAGGAGGTGAGAGGAGAGAGAGAGAGAGAGAGAGAGGAGGGGGAGGAGGGAGAGGGGAGAGAGAGTGAGACAAAGACAGAGACCGAGACTGAGGGGCGGAGATAGAGAGGGGGGAGAGAGAGAGACAGAGATGGGAGAGAGAGGAGGGAGGGGAGAGAGAGGGGGGGGAGAGAGAGAGGGGAGAGAGAGAGAGAGACAGAGACATGGGGGCGGAGAGAGAGAGGGGAGAGAGAGACAGACAGAGATGGGAGAGAGAGGAGGGAGGGGAGAGAGAGAGAGGAGGGAGAGAGGGGGGAGAGAGAGGGGAGAGAGAGGGGGGAGAGAGAGGGGAGAGAGAGAGAGAGTGAGACAGAGACAGAGACATGGGGGCGGAGAGAGAGAGGGGAGAGAGAGAGAGACAGAGATGGGAGAGAGCGGAGGGAGGGGAGAGAGAGAGGGGGGGAGAGAGAGGGGGGGAGAGAGAGAGACAGACAGAGATCGAGACAGAGGGGCGGAGAGAGAGAGGGGAGAGAGAGAGGAGGGGAGAGACAGAGAGAGGGGAGAGACAGAGGGAGGAGAGAGAGAGGGGAGAGAGAGAGGAGGGGAGAGACAGAGAGAGGGGAGAGACAGAGAGAGGGGGGAGAGAGAGGGGGGGGAGAGAGAGAGACAGACAGAGATCGAGACAGAGGGGCGGAGAGAGAGAGGGGAGAGAGAGGGGGAGGGGAGAGAGAGACAGAGGGGCGGAGAGAGAGAGGGGAGAGAGAGGGGGAGGGGAGAGAGAGACAGAGGGGCGGAGAGAGAGAGGGGAGAGAGAGAGGAGGAGAGAGAGAGACAGAGATCGAGACAGAGGGGCGGAGAGAGAGATGGGAGAGAGAGGGGGAGGGGAGAGAGAGAGAGTAAGACAGAGACAGAGACCGAGACATTGGGGCGGAGAGAGAGAGTGAGACAGAGGCCGAGACAGAGGGGCGGAGAGAGAGAGGGGAGAGAGAGAGAGACAGAGACACAGAGAGAGGGGCGGAGAGAGAGAGAGAGAGACAGAGAGAGACAGAGAGAGAGGGGCGGAGAGAGTGAGGGGAGAGAGACAGACAGAGACAGAGACACACACAGAGTGAGGGGCGGAGAGAGAGAATGAGAGAGGGGGGGAGAGACAGACAGACAGACAGAGAGATGGGGGCGGATACAGAGAGAGACAGACAAACAGACAGACAGACACAGAGAGAGAGACAGAGAGGAGAGACAGACACAGAGAGAGGGGCGGAGAGAGTGAGGGGAGATAGAGACAGAGACAGAGACACACAGAGAGAGGGATGGAGAGAGCGGGCCAGCGAGAGACACATGACGGACAGGGACCGTGAATGACAACAGAAAGAGTGACAGAGAGACAGAGTGGAGGAGGAGGAGAGATAGAAGGACGGAGAGAGAAAGAGAGAGAGAGCGAGCGAACGAACGTGTATCAGTATCAGTATCAATAGCTCAAAGAGGCGTCACTGCGTTCGGTCAAATCCATATACGCTACACCACATCTGCCAAGCAGATGCCTGACCAGCAGCGTAACCCAACGCGCTTAGTCAGGCCTCGAGAAAAAAAAAGACGAAGAAATTTTTTTTTTTTTAATGAAAAAATAAAATAAAATAAAATAACAAAAATTGAAAAATAAATAAACAAATAAATTTTTAAAAAAATAAAATATAAAAAAAATTAAAAAAGAATAGATAAATATATAAAAATACTACTGCTATTAACAATAATATTTATAAGGCGCAAAATCTTGATGAAGTCAACTCTAAGCAAGCAAGCAAGCGCGCGCGCGCACACACACACACACACACACACACACAAAAGCGAACAAGAAAGAGAACGAACGAACGAACGAACGAATGCTTTATTCAGATAAGGCCAGAGCCCCTTACTGAAGGGGGATTCATTGATAAATGATGATGAGAAAATGACATGACACAGTAAATAGACAATTCAGATCAACCAAAAATTGTTAACACAATATCAACCCAAAATAGTTAACACAAATATTCAACAACATTCACGAGATAACTGTACGTAATCTCTTCAATGCTTTAACTCTCTCCATACGAACGGCGAAAGAGACGACGTTAACAGCGTTTCACCCCAGTTACCATCATCAAAATATTGCAAGCGGAAGGCTCTTATACTGAAGAGGTGAATGTTGACAAAGAATACCACAATTCTGACGACGGAAGCTAAAGTTTGGGTCATTCAGACACCCACTGGACATCCGAGGGGTCTGTGTAGAGGAGAAGAGAGGACTGGCCGTACTGAGTGAGTTAATGCGAGATATGGCTAAGTTATACAGAGTACACTCCTGTCATGAAGACATGAGTAAATTGAACCTAAAATTAGACGGATCTCTGTAATATTTCGGTTGAATAAGTTTTTGTCTAAGGTCACACAAAGCAGGGCAACATAACAACAAAAAAAAAATGTAATTCATTTTCTTTACCCAGACTGCATAAACGGCATGTATACATAGGTTCATTTAAAATGCTATACCTGAAAACTATGAGAAGCAATATTAGAAATACCAAATCTAAATTTTGTCAGTAGCACATTTTATATATCTGTTCAGTCCTAACTCAATGTATGGCTGAATCACATGCGATGCTTTAAAAAGTCTAAACTGTGCAAATCTATCACTGTCACTAGAGAGAGGGAGAGAGAGACAGACAGACGGACAGTGAATGACAACAGAAAGAAGTGAAAGAGGGACAGAGTGAGGGAGGATGAGAGATAGAAGGACGAAGAGAGAAAGAGAGGGAGAGAGAGAGAGAGAGCGAGTGAGAGACACACAGACGGACAGTGAATGACAACATAGAGAGTGAAAGAGAGACAGAGTGAAGGGGGATGAGAGATAGAAGGACGAAGAGAGAAAGGGGGGTGGAGAGAGAGAGAGAGAGAGAGAGTGGGCGAGCAAGAGAAGCGGACAGAGACAAAGACATAGTGGGGAATGACAGAAAAGAAGAATGGATAGACGAAGGGAGAAACACAGAGAGAGAGAGGGGGGGGAGGAGAGAGTGAGCGAGCGAGAGACAGAAGGACGGATAGAGACACAGGAGGAAAGACACCAACAACAACAAAAGTGAGAGAATTGAGGAGAGAGGAAGGGAGACTTCTTGCTAAGTCCGGGGGGGTGTATGTGAGCTTGGGAGAGGGTGTCAGGCTAGTGTGGGTGGGTGCGTGCGTGCGTGCGTGCGCGTATGTGTGTGTGTGAGCAGGTGTGTTTGTCTGTGGGGGTGTGGGGGGTGTGGTGGAGGAAGGGGCACATGCGCTCACGTGTCTATCTGTTTGCCTGTTTGTCTGTCTCTGTCTCTGTCTCTGTTTCTGTCTCTCTCTACGATGTCTTGCAACACCGAGAAGAACTCTTGGATACCCCGTAGAGACGTGTCTGTGAACACCCATCTACGTTGTGTGTGTGTGTGTGTGTGTGTGTGTGTGTGGAGTGATGGCCTAGAGGTAACGCGTCCACATAGGAAGCGAGAGAATCTGAGCGCGCTGGTTCGAATCACGGTTCAGCCGCCGATATTTTCTCCCCCTCCACTAGACCTTGAGTGGTGGTCTGGGCGCTATTCATTCGGATGAGACGAGGTCCCGTGTGTAGCATGCACTTAGCGCACGTAAAAGAACACACGGCAACAAAAGGGTTGTTCCTGGCAAAATTTTGAAGAAAAATCCACTTCGACAGGAAAAAACAAATAAAATTGCACGCAGGAAAAAAATACAAAAAACGGTGGCGCTGTAGCGTAGCGACGCGCTCTCTCTGGGGAGAGCAGCCCGAATTTCACACAGAGAAATCTGTTGTGATAAAAAGAAATGCAAATACAGATACAAATACAAATATAAAGGCCTAGCCCTGTACACTTCACCATTACTACCAGTACCTTTGTTATCCACCCCTCACCCCTCACCCCATCCTCCCTACAACACCAACTCCTCTCAATCCCCGTCTCCCTCACCCCCCACCACCGCACCCCCCCCCACCCCCCCACCCCCCACACACACACACACCTCCACCCCCCCGCTTCTCCTCTCTCTCAGTAACTTTTTATCTTTTCCAATTTGTGTCTGTCTGTCTGTCTAAGTTTGTCTCCATGTGTCCCTGTGTGTTTGTGTGTCAATATATCTGTTCGCGCTTTGTGTGTACGTGTGTGTACGCGCGCGCGCGCGTATGCGCGCGCGTATGTGTGTGTGTGTGTGTGTGTGCGTGCGCGTGTGTGCGTGTATGCGTGTGTGCATGCATATGTGTGTGCGCGTGCACGTGTGTGTGTGTGTGCGTGCGTGCGCGTGTGTGTGTATGTGTGTGTGCATGCATATGTGTGTGTGTGTGGCGCGCGCGCGTGTGTGTGTGTGTGTGCGCGTACGTGCGTGTGCATGTGCATGCATGTGTGTATGTGAGTTTGTTTTGTGTGTGTGTGTCTGTGTGTGTGCGCGCGTGCATGCTTGTGTGCATGTGTGTGTGTGTTTTGCGTGTGTGTGTGTATGAGTGCGTGCATACGTGTGTGTGTGTGTGTGTGTGTGTGTGTGTGTGTGTGTGTGTGTGCGTGCGTGCGTGTGTTATTTACGAGGCAGACCGACACGGGAGAGAGACGGCACATGTGTTGCGTGCTGTGACAGACGGCACACTGATAGAGATCCTAGCAGGCGTTGTAGGGGTGAGCATTCCAGTGTCTAATTGTGCAGGTCCTGGCCTAAAATCAGTGCCAGGCACTCTTCTCTGTGTGTGTGTGTGAGAGAGAGAGTGGGTGAGAGAGAGAGCGAGCGTGTGTGTGTGTGTGTGTGTGTGTGTGTGTGTGTGTGTGTGTGTGTGTGTGTGTGTGTGTGTGTGTGTGTGTGTGTGTGTGTGTGTGTGTGTGTGTGTGTGTGTACCTGCGCCAACAGACATGCGTTTGTGAGTGTGTGTTTACATTCAATTTGTTCCAGTTCCCCTAACTGGAAAGGTTAGAATAGAGGACATTGGCACATTATATACGCGCGCGCGCGCGCGCGTGTGTGTGTGTGTGTGTGTGTGTGTGTGTGTGAGAGAGAGAGAGAGAGGGGGGGGAGGGGTTGTTATTATACCCAGACTCAGTTTCATGTTCTGTTGAAACCATTCCAAGAATATTGTTTTCAGTTGCGCTTATTTTTAGGGAAGAATCGCCAAGAGAAGGCCAAGCAGCCGTCAGAACTGATGACACAATACTGCCAGTCAATACTTAGTGCTGCAGCCTTGGGGGTGGGGGTGGGGGTGGGGAGGTGTGTGTGTGTGTGGGGGGGGGGGGGGGGGTTGACATTTGGGGACTATCCCAACACCGACTGTCCTAAAACCCTCTTGGCCGAGAGAGTGGGGATGTTAAGTTGGGCAAAGCACTCTTCACTATAGTCAAATTCTGGCCCAGATAGTCGGGACAGCAGTAACCTCCCCTGCTGTTCTGATGGTCACAGTCGAACACGAGTGACTATCATATATATATATATATATATATATATATATATATATATACATACATATATATATATATATATATATATATATATATATATATATTACCGATCCTTTTTCATCTTTGACAATCGTTTAAAGAAATCATGCAAAAAAAATACTCTTAAAAAATAAAATGAAATTAAACGAAACAAAACCCTTTTCACAGAATCTGATAAAGAAAAAAAAAAGATAAATGCAACTCATATGACTCACATATTTCTGTTTGTATTTTGTATTTGTATTTGTATTTCTTTTTTATCACAACAGATTCCTCTGTGTGAAATTCGCGCTGCTCTCCCCAGGGAGAGCGCGTCGCTACACTACAGCGCCACCTTTTTGACTCACTTGTGTAAACAAAGTGAGTCTATGTTTTAACCTGGTGTTCGGTTGTCTGTGTGTGTGTGTGTGTGTGTGTCCGTGTGTCTCTGTGTCTGTGTGTCCGTGGTAAACTTTAACATTGACATTTTCTCTGCAAATACTTTGTCAGTTGACACCAAATTTGGCATAAAAATAGGAAAAATTCTTTCCAGTCATCTTGTTTAAAACAATATTGCACCTCTGGGATGGGCACAAAAAAATAAAAAAAATAAACCTAATTATATGCAAACTGCATTTACTGTTATATTTATATTTTTTGTATTCTCTAAACTTGGCACTTTGACCTCTTATTCTGACACAACAACAAGAGGAGTCATTATTATCATTTTTTGTTCAAACAGGAACTTCTTTTGCTAAGCATGGAATTTTTATTTATTTTGCAAACGTTTTGGTGCAGATAGTAAAGAAGGGAAATTACTCTGTAATTAATGCTAGGGGACTTAATTTATCACAAGTGAGTCTTGAAGGCCTAGCCTCTCTTGTTTTCTTTTTTTTTCCTGCGTGCAGTTTTATTTGTTTTTCCTATCGAAGTGGAATTTTCTACATAATTTTGTCACCCTTTTGCTGCTGTGGGTTCTTTTACGTGGGCTAAGTACATGCTGCACATGAGACCTCGGTTTATCATTTCATCCCAATGACTATATGATCTTAGTCCTAGGATCAAGATTACCGTCTCGATTATTATTATTATGTATGAACAGTTTGGAAGCAACTTTTGTTAAAACTGAGAACTGATACTGCAACGGTTTGCACTGAAAGGTCTGCTATGTTATGATCTGTTGAAGCAGTCAATTTGGGGATCTTGGTATTTTGGGTTTTTTTGGGGGTTTTTTGTCAGCATCACTTTTTTTCTTTTGCTTTTTTGTGTGTTTGTGTTCGTTTGCTGAACAACAACAACAATAAAGTCAAATACAAAGACAAGGAGAAGATAAAAGAGGTGGGTTCCATTGTGACAAAAATGTCAAACGATAACGACCACAGCTATTTAAAAAAAAAAAAAAAAAAAGAAGAAATAATGGCGAACAGACAGAAGTGAATCGAATTTCAGTCAGTGAGGAAGAATTGATGGGAGCACCGACCGCCGTGGCGAAGTGGTTAAGCGTCGCGGATTGAAAAACTGGGAGGACGCAGGTTCGAGCCCAATCAGAGATTTTTTTTTTTTTTTTCCAGGTCCTTGGTCCTTGGCGCAGAGTTGAGTGTACGATGAACTCAAACTGGACGACTGGTATTACACAGTCACGAGTTGTCCACTTCACGGATGCGATTTTTAGGAGTGTTGCTCAAATATTCTGAACAACACTGTTGGTCGCTCGCGCGAGTGAGTGAGTGAGTGAGTGTGTGTGTGTGTGTGTGTGTGTGTGTGTGTGTGTGTGTGTGTGTGTGTGTGTGTGTGTGTGTGTGTGTGTGTTTATCTTCAGTTTAACGTCTATTCACTATAAGTGTTTTTTAGACGGAAAGGAGTCAAGTAGTGGATAAAGGAAAGGGAGTGCATGTGAATATTAGTGTAAAAAAAGTGTTCATGTTATGTATCAGAGGGAAGGTAGATTATTATAAGAAAAAGTCTAAAGAGATTGTGGTGTGTATTGAATGAGATGTCATGGTGAGGGGGAGGGGGGGGGGGGGAGAGAATATGTATATGCATATCAACAAGTATTAACCTACAACAATGTAAATATAAATAACAACATTAATTAATTGTAATACATTAAAGGAGGATACCAACTGGACTGGAGTTTAAAATTTCTGAAAACATTCTAAGCAATGAGTAATCATTCAAAATCTTTTCAGTGGCTAATGAAATATTGGAAGAAAAGTCATCAATTACATCTTTTGGTGTGTGTGTGTGTGTGTGTGTGTTTTACTTTTGATTGTTGTTGTTGTTGTGGTTTTTTTTTCGTTTTGCTAACCCTCATCCTTCACAAACAGCAGACTTGAAGCCAGCTGCCACGATTGCCATTTTCAGCCATTTAACTTCCCCTCCTGAGTCACTGCGAAGGGGAAAATAGCATACATTCCTTCAAGCACACACACACACACACACACACACACACACACACACACACACACGGCTATTTGCGCAAACTTATTTTTAGAGTAATTCAAGCCCCCTCTAAAAAAAACAAAAACGAAAGTGGATAGAGGAAGGAAAGCGGAAACAGAGATAGCGAGAGAGAAGGGTTGACTTGTAAGGACAAATATGTTCAAGTATTGTTAAAACTCGAAAACGAAAAAACAACCAACTCTCTTGCACTGTTTATTGTCATTATTATTATTATTGATTTTCGATGAGAACTAGAATCATTGGCGATATTCCACTTTCCTGTTCTGTTTTCACATTTTACTGAATTATGTCAGTCTGAGTGTCAGTTTGACAGCTAACTCTTTTAAGTATTATATATATATGGATATATATATAGAGAGAGAGACAGACAGACAGACAGACAGACTGAGAAACAGACAGACAGACAGAGAGAGTCCCACGCTTCCTACCCCTCATTATTTTTCAGGAAAAGGATTTGGTTCTGTAGATTTACAATGCATTCCATTCTCTGCGATGTGTGTAGGACACGTTGACAAATCCGTGGATCTCCGAAGAAAAGGAAAAGGGTGAAATAAACTTCTTTTTTCTTTTTATTGAAAGAACCATAACAGAACTAAGATGGATAAAAAAAAAAACTATATTTAAAAAATTGTTAACCAAAAAAACAAAAGAAAAAAAACCCAACAACAACTAAAGATTAGGAGGGTTGGGGGTACAGAAATTTGTGTAGTGCTTTTGAATTAGCTACGTCAATTGCCATTGATCCATTTGATTGTGGACAATATATAGACACTCAAATAAGCGCACGCACCCCCAAACCCCCTCCCCACACCCCACACCCTACTTCTTCTCCGTGACATTAAAAGCTAAAGTGTGAAAGGTTCCTTCTAGAAGTACCAGCAGGTAATTCAGTTCGTTCAGTACTATCTGGTTGGTTCTCCCTGCAGTCACACACAACCAGACAGACATGACAGGGTGATTTCTCTCGACTCTGGTTTGTGTTGAACACTGCACTTCTGCCTCTGTTAACTCACTCAGTACGGCCAGTCCTCTCTTCTCCTCTACACACACCCCTCGGATGTCCAGTGGGTGTCTGAATGACCCAACCTTTAGCTTCCGTCGTCAGAATTGTGGTATTCTTTGTCAGCATTCACCTCTTCAGTATAAGAGCCTTCCGCTTGCAATATTTTGATGATGGTAATTGGGGTGAGACGCTGTTAACGTCGTCTCTTTCGCCGTTCGTATGGAGAGAGTTAACAACGTTGTGTGTTGTGTGGTTGTGCTTTCCTGTTTTTTTAATTAAAGGGACCTCAAGGGCATGAGAGGTATAATAACCCACTTGATTTATGTCAAGTTTAAAGTTTCAAGTTTTAATTATCCTTTCACTCCTACTGGAGTATGGAGGATTACTGCAAAATAATCTTTTCATGCCCAGAACA
>NC_134882.1:31623448-31625948 GCF_041734735.1 Babylonia areolata
GGACCATCGTTATCTATACAGCTTACAAAATAGAGGCGAGCCGCAGAAAGACAGACAGACAGAGAGACAGACAGACAGAAAAAAAAAAAGAGAGGCATACTAATTTGCGTTTGCATCCTACACGAATGTGGGGTTTTTTCGAACAGTCCTGCTGCAGCTCACACACACACACTCACTCACTCTCTGTTTCTCTCTGTCTCTGCTCCTGTCTATCTGTCTGTCCATCTGTGTGTGTGTGTGTGTGTGTGTGTGTGTGTGTGTGTGTGTGTGTGTGTGTGTGTGTGTGTGTACCTTTCTTCCCTCCTTCCCCCGTCCCCTCAAGCTCAAAGTATAACACTCAACCATAATAATCTGTACGCCCAGTTCAACATTCCCCTTCTGAAGACTCAACCATAATAATCTGTACGCCCAGTTCAACATCCCCCTTCTAAAGACTCAACCATGATGATCTGTACGCCCAGTTCAACATCCGCTTTCTGAAGACTTAACCATAATAATCTGTACGCCCAGTTCAACATCCCCCTTCTGAAGACCATGATAATCTGTACGCCCAGTTCAACATGTCCCTTCTGAAGACCATGATAATCTGTACGCCCAGTTCAACATTCCCCTTCTGAAGACTCAACCATAATAATATGTACGCCCAGTTCAACACCCCCCTTCTGAAGACTTAACCATGATGATCTGTACGCCCAGTTCAACATGCCCCTTCTGAAGACTTAACCATAATAATATGTACGCCCAGTTCAACATCCCCCTTCTGAAGACTTAACCATAATAATATGTACGCCCAATTCAACATCCCCCTTTCTGAAGACTCAACCATAATAATATGTACGCCCAGTTCAACATCCTGCCCCTTCTGAAGACTTATCCATGATAATCTGTACGCCCAGTTCAACACCCACCTTCTGAAGACTTAACCATAATAATATGTACGCCCAGTTCAACATCCCCCTTCTGAAGACTTAACCATAATAATATGTACGCTCAGTTCAACATCCTGCCCCTTCTGAAGACCATGATAATCTGTACGCCCAGTTCAACATCCCCCTTCTGAAGACTTAACCATGATAATCTGTACGCCCAGTTCAACATCCCCCTTCTGAAGACCATGATAATCTGTACGCCCATTTCAACATGCCCCTTCTGAAGACTTAACCATGATAATCTGTACGCCCAGTTCAACATCCCCCTTCTGAAGACTCAACCATGATGATATGTACGTCCAGTTCAACATCCCCCTTCTGAAGACTTAACCATGATAATCTGTACGCCCAGTTCAACATCCCTTTCTGAAGACTCAACCATGATAATCTGTACGCCCATTTCAACATGCCCCTTCTGAAGACTTAACCATGATAATCTGTACGCCCAGTTCAACATCCCCCTTCTGAAGACTCAACCATAATAATCTGTACGCCCAGTTCAACACCCCCTTTCTGAAGACTTAACCATGATAATCTGTACGCCCAGTTCAACATCCCCCTTCTGAAGACTCAACCATAATAATCTGTACGCCCAGTTCAACACCCCCTTTCTGAAGACTTAACCATGATGACCTGTACGCCCAGTTCAACACCCCCCTTCTCACTGTTCCAGCCATGCAACCCCAAACACCCTCAGTTCAAGGACACGGACCCGCTGTGTCGCTCACAAGGCATCAACGACACCATGACCCTGTTCCGTTGGCGGGTGGCGGCCCCTAGCGGCCGAGACGGCGTGACGTCACACATGAGGGACGTGGAGTCGGCCACCTTCTTCGCCAGCACCAAAGGCATCACCCTGGACAGCATCTACTTCAGCGGGGGTGAGTTGGAGTGAGGGGTGGGGGAGGTGGGGGTGGGAGGAAGGGGAAGGGAGAATGAGATGGTGTATGGAGGCAATATTGCACTGGCTCTCAGTGCTGCAGCCTTGGGGGGGCTGGTTGGCCTTTTGGGAACCATCCCCAACGCCGACTGTCCTAAAAACCCTCTTGGCTGAGAGCGTGGGTATTTAACTTGGGCAAGACACTCTCCACTAGCAGTTACCTCCTCTGCTGTTCTGATGGTCATAGTCGAACACGACTATCATAGATATAAACATACACGCGTGCTTACGTTCGCTGGCTTGCGTGTCCTAAACGCGTGCACGAGGACAAACACGCAGACACATTTTGTTTTCAGTGTTGTGCAGGAGTCTTCAGTGCACGTCCAGTTACTTGTCTCCTTTAGACATGACGACGTTCCACTTCTTTACTTTGCACACACACCTGGGGTCATGTGTTTATCCATGCTTCGTCATATGAGACAGTGTCCAGTGTCTACACACACATACACACACGTGCGCACGCACGCACATACACACACACGCACGCACGCACGCACGCACACACACACACACACACACACACACACACACACACACACACACACACATGCACACACACACGCACGCACGCACACACACACGCACGCACGCACGCACGCACACACACACACACACACACACACACACACAC
>NC_134882.1:31630948-31708448 GCF_041734735.1 Babylonia areolata
GTGGCTGTGTGTGAATGATGGTGATAGTAATGGATGTGATGTTGTGGCTGTGTGTGAATGGTGATTATAGTGATGGATGTGATGTGATGTGTGGCTGTGTGTGAATGATGGTGATAGTGATGGATGTGATGTTGTGGCTGTGTGTGAATGATGGTGATAGTGATGGATGTGATGTTGTGGCTGTGTGTGAATGATGGTGATAGTGATGGATGTGATGTTGTGGCTGTGTGTGAATGATGGTGACAGTGATGGATGTGATGTTGTGGCTGTGTGTGAATGGTGATTATAGTGATGGATGTGATGTTGTGGTTGTGTGCGATTGGTGATAAAAGTAATGGAACTGGCAACGATGATGATAGTGACATTGATGACGATGATGATGATGGCAAGCAAAAAAAAAAAAAAAAAAAAAAAAAGTAACCTTACGGCCTTCCACTGCTGTTAAATCCCCTTGCTTAATGCAAAGGGTCGTAGGTTTGATCATGCTAATGATGACCGTAAACAAAAAAGGTGGTGTCCGTGTAGGATATCATCTGCTGTTATATCATCCTGGATGGTTTAAAGGACCGTAGGTTTGTTGATGATGGTGATACATGCTTTAACTCTCTCCATACGAACGGCGAAAGAGACGACGTTAACAGCGTTTCATCCCAATTACCATCGTCAAAATATTGCAAGCGGAAGGCTCTTATACTGAAGACGTGAATGTTGACAAAGAATACCACAATTCTGACGACGGAAGCTAAAGGTTGGGTCATTCAGACACCCACTGGACATCCGAGGGGTCTGTGTAGAGGAGAAGAGAGGACTGGCCGTACTGAGTGAGTTAAGATTATGATGGTGATGGGGGGTAGTGATTATGGTGGTGGTTGGTAAGATCATACTCATAATATTGATGATGGTGACAGAGGCGATTTTGATGACAATGATTATTATTACTGGCTGATCACGTCACCGGTTGTCATTCATGGCGATGCTGTGTGGACTCTGTGCAGATCAGCACAGGGCACGGGTTTCTCACCAACGAAACCAAGAACCCCAACATCATCGGGGAGGTGGAGCCTTACCAGTTCAACCCGCAGCTGAGGCCAAACTCCACACTTCGCTTCTACCGCAACCTGGACCTCGACTCCTGCCTGTGGGAGTTCGTCAGCTACTATGACATGTCGGAACTCATCACGGACTGCGGTGGTGAGATCAACACAGACGGACAGGTGTGGTGGATTGGGTTGTGTCCTTTTTTGTTTGTTTGTTTGTGGGGTTCTTCGTTCAGCTTTAATGAACAGTCAAACTAGGGGGCAAAATTGCACTGGCTCTTAGTGCTGCAGCCTTGTGGGCTAGTTGGCCTTTGGGAACCGTCCCAGCGTTGACTGTCATAAAGCCCTCTTGTCCGAGAGTGGGGGTGTACTTGGGCACGACACTCTCCACTACAATCAAATTCTAGCCCAAATAGTCGGAACAACAGTTGCGTATAGCATTTCGATCATGAGTATTGATAATCAGTTGATTTAAATTACTTGAAGTTATGGTGTCAGGAGAGGTATAAATTCAATGGTGGTGGTGTATGCATGTGTTTGTATGCATGGGAGAGAGGGAGAGAGATAGACAGACAGACAGAGACAGAGAGAGGATGCAACACATCACAAAGTATGTCCAACAGCAAAACAACGAAGAAAAGTCCACATCAGTTATTAAAGGGAAATAATCATCGGGTGTATTTCAAAGGATTCAGTTATTGCCTCCCTTGACGTTAGCTTGCACTCAGGTGAGGAAAACTTAAGTCCTGTATGAACTGTTTGTTTCATGATCGACACTCAATATATGTTGTTATGTTTCTACTGTAAATTTTGCCACCACTCGTCTACACACAAACTTAACTTGATTTGATCATACATTTGGTTGGCAGAAAATCAGAAAGAATTATAAGCTGACCGTTAAAATCCGATGATTTGAAAAAACAACAACAAAAAAACATTATCTGACAGCTGGAAGGGGCACAATGGATGCGGCATAGCTGTTCCTCGTGATTTTTTTTAATTCATATTAACATGTATACTCTGCACATGTTGCCTCATGCAGGTGGCAAAACAGGTACACAATCACAGGCTCTACACACACAATGCAGATCAGAACACACACACACACACACACACACACACACACACACACGTACCGGTACTCTCGCGTGCTTGAAATTCATAATAATGATTACGATGATTTAGTTGGGGTTTTTTTTAAGTATACCATTTATAATGACAAATAACAAAGGATTATGTGTCCGCAGTGAATGTGCATTGGTTTTTAATCAAACCTCCCTCTCTCCACGATAACATTCAAATGTAAAAATCGATACTCTAACAAAATGTCTACAATTACCACCAGTATGTAGGACAGGACATGAAACACAAAATTCACCATCATTATCACACTCTCTCCCTCATACAGTCACCAGTATATGGGACAGGACATTAAACAAAAATTCCTGTAATACTCAAATGTAAAAAAAAAAATCAATACTCTAACAAAATGTCTACGATCACCACCAGTATGTAGGACAGGTATTAACAAAAAAATTCACCATCGTCATCACCCTCTCTCCCTCATACAGTCACCAGTATGTGGGACAAGAGATTAAACAAAAATTCCCGTAATACTCAAATGTAAAAAATCGATACTCTAACAAAATGTCTACAATCACCACCAGTATGTGGGACAGGACGTTAACACACAAAAAAATCTCCATCATCATCACCATCTCTCCCTCATACAGGCACCAGTATGTAGGACAAGAGATTAAACAAAAATTCCTGTAATACTCAAATGTAAAAAAATCGATACTGTAACAAAATATCTACAATCACCACCAGTATGTGGGACAGGACATTAAACAAAAAATTCACCATCATCACCCTCTCTCCCTCATACAATCACACAGTATGTTGGACAGGACATTAAACAAAAAAATCACCATCATCAGCACACTCTCTCCCTCACACAATCACCACAATGTAGGACAACACATTAAACAAAAATTCATCATCATCACCCTCTCTCCCTCATACAATCACCACAATGTAGGACAACACATTAAACAAAAATTCACCATCATCACCCTCTCTCCCTCATACAATCACCAGAATGTAGGACAACACATTAAACAAAAAATTCACCATCATCACCCTCTCTCCCTCATACAATCACCAGAATGTAGGACAAGATATTAAACAAAAAATTCACCATCATCACCTCTTCTCCCCCCCCCCCATCCCCCCCCCCTCGCCCCTCCCGCCCCCCCTTCTGTCCCCCCCACCCCACCCACCCCCCACCCCCCCAAAAAAAAAACAGGTACTGGATCTCAAGCAGTCCTACGTGGCCATGCGAATCCCTCTGTACGTGTCGTACGTCTTCCACTCGCCGGTGGCGCGTGGCGGGTGGCTACACTACGACCTGGTGTCCCAGCTACAGCTCACCTTTGTCTATGACACCTCTGTTCTCTGGCAGAAAGGCATCAGTAGTCCTGAGTCTGAGAACGGTCTACAGGGTCAGTACTGTGTGTGTGTTTGTGTGTGTGTGTGTGTGTTTGTGTGTGTGTGTGTGTGTGTGTGTGTGTGTGTGTGTTCGTTTGTGTTTGTGTGTTCGTTTGTGTTTGTGTGTGTTCGTTTGTGTTTGTGTGTGTGTGTGTGGTGTGTATGTGCGTGCGTGTGTGTTGGTGTGTGTGTGTGTGTGTGTGCGCGCGCGCGCGTACGTGTGTGTGTGTGTGTGTGTGTGTGTGTGCAGTCGAATGTGATGTCTCTCTGAAATACAACTTAAAACTAACGCAGAGCGACAAACAGCAAAGAGTGGTAACTCTCTCCCGGCGTTCACAAGGTACACAACTTTCAAGCCAATGTTGCTCATGCTACCGGTGAAGCTAGCACACAGGTAAATAAACGGGTATGTATATTGGAACAAACCCAGACACTTCCCCATACACCAGTCATTTGACATGTGCACACAGCAGGAATGACATAGGTAGTAAAAAAAAGAATATAGGTTGAAATATGCACAAATGATACATTTTTAGTGGAATGGATGTTTTCTCTTAAATTTGACGATTTGTTCAAATAATTTTATTTAGTTATTCGCAGTGGGGGTTTTTTTCCATATAATTCATATGTGTATGTTAGTATGTTTTTTGTTTGCTTTTTCCATGTTTCGTCTATTTTACCCCCTTTTTATTATTTCTTTGTATGTACATTTATATCCTTGGTTATGTGTTATCAGAAATAGAAATAAAGTAACGTTCAAAAATAATTAGATGTCTCTTCACAAAAAATGTGATGTTATACAAATAATACTGACTTACTGACCATTGGAATAACTGGACCGTGTGTGTGTGTGTGTGTGTGCGTGTGGGGGGCGGGGCGGGGCGGGGCGGGGTGTGGGGGAGGAGTGGGGTGTGGGCGTTGGGGGGGGGGAGGGGCATGCGTGTGTATATGAAGGCGTGTGCATGTTTGTGATTGTTTATGAGCTGCTGAGTGAATTTGTAACAGGTAATACCAAATCAGAATTTTGTTGGTGCAAGCGTGTGTGCGTGCCTGCGCGTGCGTACATGTGTGTGTGTGTGTGTGTTTTCTTTTCTTTACGTTTCATTTACGTCTACAAAAATACTGTGTGTTGCAACAGGATATCTGTACCCCACAAGCATGCGCATGCGTGAGGATGGCCGCTTGTCCGTTTCCTTCCGGACCGAGGCCCGATTCCGGGGACAGTTTGTGGATTCTCATCCAGGTGAGAAGGCCTGATTTTCGTCTGTCTCGCTGCCAGATTTTCTCTCTGTTATGATTTTTTTTCTTTGTCAGTGTTTTCACTGTCTCAGTCCTTTTTTTTTTCGCCGAAATTTTCGTGTGTTTTGGGTGTTGTTGTTGTTTTTTCTTCTTTTTTTTCTTTTTTTTTTTTTCTACTATAAATTCGTGCAACACCTGTCTTTATTGTACTGAACGTTTCCTGATAAAGATTTGTGCATTTCTCTTTTCCAACTTATGTCTGTCTATTTGACTTTCATACTCTCTCTCTCTCTCTCTCTCTCTCTCTCTCTCTCTCTCTCTCTCCTCCCCCCCCCTCTCTCTCTCTCTCTCTCTCTGTCTCTCCCCTCTCTCTCTCTCTCTCAACAGTTTTCCTCTCTCTCTTTCTTCGTATCTCTTCCTTCCTTACCTTCTTCCTTCCGTCTGTCCTTCACGCATATGCATACTATGTTATTTTGTGGGGAATTGTGTTTTTTCTATGCCATTTATTTGTTCTTGTTGTTGTTGCCATGCGATGTGTATGTATTTTTTTCCAATCTTTTTTTCAGTCATCTTGTATTTCCTAGATTAGTTTATACGTTTTCTTTACGAGGGTAGGACGAAAACAGGCTGATAAGTGCCTATTCCTTTTCCCTCAATAAAAAAAAGTTTCGATTTCGATTTCGATTTCTCTCTCTCACCACACACACATACACACACACGCACACACACGCACGCACACACACAAACACACACACAAACACAAACACACACACACGTACACACACACACACACACACACACACACACAGAGACTGATTAAGATTTAATTGATCGCCTGTCAAGGCTTTTGTATGGTACTGATAAGTTCTTAAATTAAAGAAGTGATGTGATTTCAATATGTGTATTGATTATAATATTTCAATTAGTGAACTCACAACTTTTAAACTGATTATAGACCTTCGTCTGTAAAAAAAAAAAAAAAAAAAAAAAATAGTCATAATATTTTAAATCAGTGAACTTGTTTGCTGATCGCATGAGCAGGCACAGACCTGGAGGCTATGGTGATGTCAGAGGACCACCCTGACCTGACCTTCACCTTGGAGCTGGTCCGCAGTGACCCCAGCTATGAGCAGTCCAACCAGGAATGGGTCTTCGTCTCCGACTTCTCCGTGAGTTCCTACCTCTGAGTCTCTTTATGTGTTTTGGTGAGATGTTTGGGGGTGGAGTTGGGGGGGAGGTAGTCGAAGTGCTAGTGTAGTGGGTGTAGTGGAAGCGTGAGGGAGTGTGTAAGCGCGCGCGCGCGAGTGTGTGTGTGTGTGTGTGTGTGTGTGTGTGTGTGGTGAGAGATAGGATAGGGGCATGAAATGTTCTACGGGGATTTTGTGTGTGTGTTTGTGTGTGTGTGTGTGTGTGTGTGTGTGTGTCTGTCTGTCTGTCTGTCTGTCTCTGTGTGGCTGTGTGTGTCTGTGTCTGTCTGTTTGTCTGTGTCTGTGTACAGAAAAAAAAAATTGTTCGTCTTGGATGGTTCGAATTTTTCGTGTCCGCCACCACCGCCACCACCACCACCACCACCACGGTGCCCTAACAACTACTGTCACAGGTACGAGACTACTCGGGCCTGTACCAAGTGAAGCTGATCCCTTGCACCACCGCCCCGGACCAGGAGTACACGCTGCCCATCGTGTGCACGCCGCGCGAGCCCGTCACCTTTGACCTGCCCGTGCGCTTCCAGCAGGTCAGCGACGCCGTGCCGGCCCGCTTCTCCCTCAACACCGACTTCCACCTGCTGAGGAAGCGGGAGCTGTGGCTGTCCGACGGGTCCATGGGCTTCGGCGAGGAGGGCGACGCTGCTTTTGCTGAAGGTTGGGGGAAAGGAAAGGAAAGGAAACGAAACGAAACGAAACGAAACGATGTTTTGTTGTTGCTGTTTTTTATTTCACGAGGGTAGTGGAGAAAGCAAAAGTGCTTGTTTTTTGGTGTGGGTTTTTTTGTTGTTGTTGTTTTGTTGTTGTTGTTTGTTTGTTTGTTTGTTTGTTTTGTTTTTTGTTTTTTTTACATCCAGCCTTCAGGTAAGGGTCTGTGATGGAGATAAATTCAATCAATCAATCAAATTATCTATCTATCTATCTATCTATCTATCTATCTATCTATCTATCTATCTATCTATCTATCTATCTATCTACCTATCTATCTATCTGTCTATCTATCTGTGAATCTGTGTATCTGTGACACACATTAAAGTGATACAAAATCATATCAGTGAGGGTAAAATCGTAATCTTTATCGATACTGTTCTTTGAAATTGGTGAACATAAACAACGGAGAGAACGTATGGAAATGAGGTAATAAAAAAAAAAGTGACAGACACAGAGACAGACAGACAGAAAGACAGGTATACAGAGAAATGCTTGAAGAAAGAGAGAGAGAGAAGAAGGAAAAAGAAAATGCAATCATTCAAAGAAAAGAAATAAACTGAAGCCCCCCCCCCCCTGCACCTCCCCCTCCCCCCCCTCGCCCTCTGTTGACACCCGTAAGACACCCCCGCCCACCCCTTGCAAGAACTGACAAGACTACACCAACACCCACACTTACCCCCAAAGGACAGAGATCGAGTGTCTTCCGCTCTGATCAACAGGTGACCGGCTGTATGGCCGTATCAACGTGGACCCCGTGCAGAGTCTGGGCAGCTCCTTCCAGCTGAACATCGAGAAGGTGTTCCTCTGCTCCGGCACTGACGGCTACATCCCCAAGTACGACCCGGACAACCAGGAGTACGGCTGCATTGCCGAGACCCCCAACCTCCAGTACACCTTCAAAATCCTGGTTAGTGCCCCGGCGTCAGGTCTGGGTCTGTTCTTAACTCCTTGACTGCCATCCTCGTAGAATTCAGGGTCATGGTGACATCAATGATGACATCAAAAGAAGGGAAGTCACAGTGGAAGGCTGAAAATTCACACAATAAGTTTAGAGTGGTATTTCTCCAGGCCATTTTATCACTTTGTGGCTGATTGTTCTGGATATTGATTCATGACTTGAAACACTACTTTCTGCTGTTTGTTTCTTGGCAGTGAAAGGGTTAAACGTAAACTGTTTATAGTTTATTGTTTATTGTTGCTTCTAGTCCTGCCGATCTTACAGGGCCATATCAGGACTGCCAAACCATAGAAATGTGCTCAACTGCGTCGAGACAAAACTATCACATACAAAAAACAACAAAAAAAAAAACAACAACATAAAACTGGGCAAATCCACAAAATACAGTTCTTGTCATATTACCCCAACCATTTATTTAGCTCCTTAAGGAAAATAAGACTAGGCCGTGTTGAAGACGTCAGCCCTTTCGCTTAATTTATCATTGCAAACATCGTTTAAAAAAAAAGGATGAAAAACACTTCAAATCCAAACAAAAAATACATAAAAAGGCCATACAGGCAAAAAAAAAACACTACAGAACGGGCAACTAGTGGCTTAAACTGTTGGCCTTGGTCCTTTCTTCTTATCGAAAAGGACGTGAGTTTGACTGCAACGAAACGGGAGTGTTGAATTTCATTGTTTACCGATGGTTTCCAGTTCTCTGTTGCTGTTTAAGAACAGTTATCCATAGATTATTGTTATAAGTCTGTACAAGTCTGTACAGTACCCTATGGGGTGGCTGTATAGTCCCATGTGGTTTCTTGCTATTTGAAATAGGCAAGAGTTGTTTTGTTTTGTTTTTAGAAAAGAATATGTTCACTATGAACATTTCAAAGCATGGGTAATACGCATGCGTGGATATCCGCAAAATATCTTTGATAAAGTTGACAGTAATAACGACGTAGATCATGACGGTGATATGAGTTTGTTCCCCTGAACCTCTGATTTACAGATGTGTGTATAATGTTTGATAGAATTAACAGTAATAATGACGTGGATCGTGACGGTAATATGAGTTTGTGCCCTCTGATCTAAAATTAGGTGGATAGCGCATGCCTTCTTTGAGCCCCTTGGCTAACTGAATCCAGCGCAAGTGTTCAATCAGCCATTTTGCTACTCGTGTCAGTGTGGCGCGAAGCGATAACTTCATATATGTAGCCGAGCGTTCAGCTGACTTCACGGCAAGCTTTCACTTGGTTGCGGCGTTAGTTAAGCTGACATTCCTGTGTGTGCCTCCACAGCAGTTTGCGCTACGTGTCACTGCACTGTTTTCCTGTGATGACTTTGGCAGATAAACCATTGGCAGATTTCAATCAAGACACAAAATGTGGCATGTCGTGGAGGCAAACATAACACGATTTCATCGAAGATACACGGTAATAGTTTAGAAACTACCACCAGCTAGCAGACGACTTCTCGATGGACTGACAGCCGGATACGAGTATCAGAATGGCTTGCAGTTGGCTTCAGCTTTCCTGCCCAATGAGCTATCCATCTATTTTTAGAGCAGTGGTTTGTTCCCCTGAACCGCTCAGTTGCAGATGTATGTCACCTTCTGTGTGCACTGTGACTTGACGGCTGGGAAGCACACTGGCCTGAAAACTGTGTGCCTCCAAGGAGGCAAAGTCCGTTCAAGTGCTGACTGTGAGTGTGTGTGTTCAGGACAAAGGGGCGCCCTTCACGGAAGGTGCAGAATTTCCAGGACATCCCCTTCCAGGCGGTGCTGGCCTCTGATGACCCCAGTGCCCTGCCCCTGGTTCAGCAGTCTGGGTCAGACGGCTTCTCCATGGACTGTACGCCTCTCTTCCAGGTCAGTGCCCTCTACGGGTTTTTGTTTGTTTGTTTGTTCGTTCTCTCTCTCTCTCTCTCTCTCTCTCTCTCTCTCTCTCTCTCTCTCTCCCGCTCTCTCTCTCTCTTCTTCTCTCCGTTGGATTCTGTCCTCTGAATACTCGATTCACCTCCATCCCTCGCCATCTTACTCTCTCCGCCTCCCCCTCCCCCCACCCACCCCCATCTCATCTGATGGCAGTCGTATCTCTGTGTTCGTGGAAGGTTTGTATTGGCCAAAATACCTTCCCCACCCCCTTGAACTTCATCCCTCTGACACCTTTCGACTCCCCCACCCCTCCCCCCACCTTCTCCCCCTCCCCCTGTCCCAGGATATCTTGTGGAGGCGAAAAAGGGCCAGAGCGCAGTGAAGGGGTGTGTTTCAGTACCTCTGTGACATCTATGGTGATTGCTGTTGTAATCATAGTGATGATAAATTCAGCCAATGCTGATGAATAAAGGATCTCAAGATCGAAAGTCGCCAGTAGTTGAAAATAATCAAATGAGAACACAGTCACGGGATTTGTAACACCACAGCCTCAATTTAGCCCCTGTAAAATTCCATTATGACATATGTTGACAGTGGTGTGTCGGCATGTAGACATGTGTAAGTGTTTAAACAGTCACGACATAAGTTTGCTGCTATATTGAAAGAGAATGGTACATACTTTGTTTCCCGTGCGTACTTTGTCATCCGTTGTTCATGGTCATCTGAAAAGGAAAACAAAAACCACAACAGAACACATTCACCGCTATCAAGCACAAAACAGCGAACGCAAGCGACAGAAAACACAAACAAACAAGCAACACACACACACACACACACACACACACACACACACACACGCACGCACGCACGCACGCACGCACGCACACACGCACACACACACACGCACACGCACGCACACACACACACACGCACACACGCGCACAGACACACACACGCACACACACACACACACACACACACACACACACAGACCCTGGCAGGCAGACCCATCCCATGACAAGCCTGTCGGTACCTGCTCAGGTGGACGCGGGACGCCAGTGGTTCCTGCACGCCATCTACACCATCCGCTCCGCCGCCAACGCGGGTCGGGGCATCGGCAAGCGGAGCGTGGAGGAGACCCTGCACCACAGCCTCCTCCACGCCGGCAGCAGAGAGAACGGCCGTGGCGCCAGCCGCGTGAAGCGAGAGGAGGAGGACGTGGAGGGGGTGGGGGAGGGGGGGAAAGGCACCAACATCGCCCGCGTGCAGCTGGACCTGGCGGTCATGGACGAGGGTGACGTCAGCATCGGCACCAACGTGGACGGCACCCCCGTCGTGCCCATCATCCCCATTATCATCATCTCCGTCCTCCTGCTCATCCTCATCGGCGTGATCCTCCTGGTGCTGTTCCTCCTTCACCTCCGGAGGAAGCGGCAGACGCCTCCCCCCTCTCCTGCCCAGACCATCACTGTGGTGGCCAAGAACGGGCAGAGCCGTGTGCACTCGGCGCACGCTTACAGCAACGACAACACGGAGGTATAATGACTCGGTCCATGTAGCTGGCGTGGACGAAGAAGAAATCATTGGGAATCACTCTAGGATCTGGTATTATATGGACGCTGTCCCTGTAGATGGACTCAACGATTATGACATTGTTAGCAAGTCATACCCAGGTAATCTTCAACCACAGGACTTTGAATGCATCCGTAGTCATTTTCTTCGCGCAACCTTGTATATACATTCGGTTATGGGCTACACATGGAAACACAGACATAACTAAATGGTTCGGAGCCAGACCGATCTCTCATGAAATTGAAAAGGCGCCATTCAGTAGAACTCACGAGGTCTGCTTCAGTCTTGGGGAACGAAAGAGTTATGTAGCTTTTTCAAACTGTCTCATGCATTGTTCGGTTCATGAAGCGGAAAAGTTACCTAACGATATGAACTTAATCCACCATTATATATAATATATATATATATATATATATATATATATATATATATATATATATATATATTCTGCATGCCTTGAAGTGGTACACAACTGGAATATCAAACGATAGATATTTCAAAACTTGAAGCATGGAAATAGCACAATCTTAGTAAATGAGAGACCAGCCGTGGACTGAAGAGTTGTATCGGTCCAGTTCAAAGTATAATACCTTTTTTTATTTTCAGAAATTATTTATTGTTCCAAATTTTAAAAAAATAAAACGACAGGCCTAAAACTGTCATCATTCAAAGTGAGACAAGCAAGGCTGGAAGCCACCCAATAAAGGTCAAAGCCTGAACAGGGAAAATGTCAGCATCCCACCTGCCTGTTGTGGCACACCCAACCTGGCCACGCTGTAACCATTCATCACTTAACACGAAAATAACCATCATTTTTTTTTCATTCAAATGTCACAACATGTTCCTAGTGGCTTGCTTGCAAGATGGGTCTGCATCAAGGAATATAAAACACCAGTGACAAAGCAAATGTGTATTTAATTTGACTGGATATCTGCAATATGATTTTGCTGTCGGATATAAGAAAGCAGCCACGTCAGATAATAACAGGTTACGTCACCACGTGTTATTTGAGGTGACATCCTTTCTTTTTTTTTTGGTTATTGCATGGTGTCTTTGGTGAAAAGAAACAAGTATCATTGTAACATACAAGCGCATCATCTGTAATGTGTGTAAGATAACCCGACTATAAGTTGTATAAAACAACCAATGGTTGAAAGTCTTTCTATATGAAATGCATTTGTTATAAGGTGGTGTATTTTTTCAAAATAGATAGTCTGAAGCATGACAACATTTTCTGGCAAACTTCCATGGACAGTTCTGTATCGAGATGAAATGCGTGATCTATTTCTCTAGCTAGTGTTTAATATTTGTACTTTGATGAAAATTTGGGATTTATCGAAAAGAAATGAAAAAGTCCTGTCTTGAATTACTGTCAGATGCAAGGTGGATATATATTTTTTTTGTTTGTTTTGTAGTTCTCTGACTGGGGGTTTAAAGGCCTCTGCCTGAACGAGTTTATCTGAGTTTGTGTTAATGTTTCTGCATTACTGATTTATTAAAATTATTGATTCATCTATCTATCTCTGTTCCGGATTTATTTACGTATGTATTTTTATGTATTTGTTTATCGAACATATTACTTTATCTCTTCAGTTTGTTTGTTTTATTGTATTATTTAGTTATCAGTAAGTTTTCTAATTTATTTATTTATTATTTGGTTATTCATTTATTTTGTCATTTATTTATCTATTCGTTTATCACACGTGGCCTCATTTAGTGAAAGCCCCATAAATGTAACATTTTGTGACAAAACGGCTTGCTGGTATGTGTGCTGCTTGTGTGCTTTCCATTTCATTTCTTAAAGTTAATACGTTTCAGTCCTATATCAGAGATTATTGATTATTGTCAGCTTTGATATGTATCTGTTCAGTTTGTTGATACTAATTCAGTCCCAGTGATTTGTTAGAAGAAACTAATCTGATCCCAAAGTGTGTGCATGTGGAGAGAATGCGTGCGTGTCTGTGCCTATATTCCTCTCTCTCTCTCTCTCTCTCTCTCTCTCTCTCTCTGTGTGTGTGTGTGTGTGTGTGTGTGTGTGTGTGTGTGTGTGATTGGGGAAGAAGAGGGATATCTCTAAGGGAAGAAGGGAAGGGAATGCATACCACCAATACAACTGCGTATTTTCACCATGCTCAACAAATTCTATATAAATATGAAAATATATAAACAAATATTTATCTTTAATCTCAAGATTTTATTTTTTGCATGCAGTTCCATTCTGACAATGGTTGTGTGAATATATCAGATAAACGAAATAAGAGAAAGAGAGGGAGAGAAAGAGAAAGAGATTTATAATAATGCACTGATTTAAAAAAAAAATCTAATCTTGCATCCAGATAAAATGAGGTTTTGAAGAGTCTCGATAAACATTGGAGTTTGTCAAACTATAACGCAGCGTATGTATGTTGTTAGAATGCAGTCAGAGTTTATTGTCCTTGTATTTAGAAGATAAACTTGTTCGTAGCTTGTTTTAACTGTGCGTGGTTAACTATAGAATGAAGTTAAAGCAAAACTACGCAAATCAAATGACGTAAAAAAAAATTCTTTCAAATTGATGACTGTCGGATTTTACATTGTTCATTTTTTTGCGAAGTAATACAAAATCAACTATTTCTAGAGTAGTTTATTTGGCTGATATTATATAATCATAACCCCCAGTATGAAAGAACCTTAACATATTTTATAGAAAATAATAATAATGATAATAATAAAACTTTGATTCAGTGATGTAACGTGTTTAATTTGTGAATGCCATTGAAGAAATCTAATGTCAAGATGCTGAATGTTAGTTTTTAACAGAACGCTGTAGCTATTGTGTGTTTGGAAACTGTAGCTGTGAATGAATTTGTCTAGATAGAAATGATAAGTGATAGATGTGTCATATGTTTTATATGAATACAGTAGAATTATAATGTATTATTTTCCTCCCCATCTCGCTTTGAAGGTATTTGCAGCTGGATTTTTATTTGCTGTTCCATCAACATTGAACCACATCATCAGTTCTGTGCGTGTTATTCAGATGTTCACTGTAAACGCTGTACGATGGAATGTATGATTTAGACCTATTGCATTTTATTGAACATGTTTTTGCCTGAGATATATTTACGTGTGGTATTCTAATCGGCCAAAATCTGAAAAAAACATAAGGTGCTCGTAATATTTTCTTCCTGTCATATTACATGTGGCTGTACCCAATGATGGAAAAGTTTAATGAACTTTCATGCAGTGGTATATCAGCTCTACACCCGAGTTACAACACATTGTTTATAGCAATGGTTTGAATTGGGTGCATGATGTAGCTTTTGTGAAAGTGTACATTTTATGTGTAATGTATGAAAAGATTCCGAGATGGCTTCGATGGCTAATTAGAAATAGCGCGTCCACGTTTGCCATATACTTTCTGTCTTGATTTCAGCTTTCAGTGCAATGCAGATTTTTCCCCCCTAAAACTGCCGGATATTGTGAATACTGGAAGAACGATCGGCAATTCAGAATTCAAAATGCTAAGGGGAAACCCAGTCTTTGAGAACAAGAAGGAAGTCCGCTTTTACCTTATAACATGGAATTTGTCGTCTGATTTACGAACATAGTTTCTAAGCTGTTTCACAGTAGTGTATCACCAGCATGTGTCATTGTATGTGTCGTATTATCTCTCTCTCTCTTTCGTTCTCTGTCCCCCTTCCCCATCCCCCCTTCTTCACTCACTTCTTCTGGATAAGGGATGTATGTGTGGTGGAAATACCAATCATTTGTGTGTAGAAAAGAAGACATCATTCATTCCATTGCTTCGCGCTCTGCTGTGATCTCAGTGTTTCCGTGTTTTGGGTTGAGCTAATGATTGGTTTTTTCTCCCTGCTTGAAAACATGTTTTGAACCTCCGCGCAGTTACGCCAGGAATTCATTTTTTGTGTGTGTGCTCAGAAGAACGTTGATTATACTGCAATGAGCTGGACTTCACGTTGCACTTAGACCGCTCTGTTGCGTGGGAAATGACAGTCGGACACGCCCTTCCACTCTTACACAGCCAGGCAACCACTTTGTCAGCTGCCTCTTCTCCTTTCTCCCTCGCATACCCTCCCTCCCTCAGTCTCCTACCTCTGTCGTCTTCCATGACCAGTTTTTCACTCCTATCATCTTTGGTTTCTTGTTCATTTCTCCTAGCAAAAGAGAGAGGTGCGTTTTAACAGTTGACCTTTCCCTGTTCAAATGTTCATATGTTCGACAACAAAAGGAGAAGCAGAAGACGAAATATTAAACAAAAGCATAGTTCTCAAACATGATATTTAATGACAAAGTAATAATGATGGTGGATGAATATGTCTTCACCCACTGTTACAACTGCTACTTAAAGTAGACAATAAATGGTTGTCAAAAGCTGTAACATACGTGTACTTATATGCATGCTCTCACATGAGTGTTTTGTAATAACTCCATACATACACTGTAGATCGCTACAGATGTAAACGTTAGAATACACAGGAGCAAAAAGGTTGTTCTTGTTAATTATTGTTCAAATGTACAAGCAGGCAGATTTTTTTTAATTGCGTGGCACTGCACTGTAACGGGGCGCTCTCCTCGGGGAGAGCAGCTCAAATTTCACACAAAGAAATCTTTATTACAAATACAACGCAACACAGACAAATACAACGCAACACAACGCAACACAACACAACACAACCCAGTACAATTTCGACAAGTATTGTTGTTGGGTTGTTGTTGTTTTTTTTCCTATGGCCCGAATGAATAAGTTTTATTAGCACGGCCGTGTAATTGAAGAATTATATTTTACATAGAATATCGTCAGAACTGAGAGGAGATATCCGCCGGGCTGTCACGGATTGTATCAACGTTCGATGTATCAAGTTCCCATGCGGTTGGAGTTGTCTGTGCCTATCCGTGAACATATTGCCACGGAATACTGTCCATGCCTTGACTGCTGTCTTCCACATGTTGTTGTGTTTCGTTTTTTGCGTTTCCACCTTCCAAACTGAAGAATGAAAATGTAGTTTTTTTGTGTAATTTGTACCGCATCGAATGAAAACTAAAGGTCTAATCCCATAGCAATATTGTGTTCGCAGTTAATTGTTATGCGCGCTTAATTAATCAAACGACAGTTGTCAATTTGCATGGGGCGGTATGAAAGTAAAGGACTTGATGCCCGCTGTGTGTCTGCTGCAGACTTTTAATGCTCATGTATTGCTGATAAGAGTAACCTGTTGGAATTTCTGTGAACTGCGTATGATGTGTGTGTGTGTGTTTATGTAGTGAGTGTATAATCAGTATCCATGCGAATGTGCATTTGCCTGTGTACTTGTAGATATGATGAATCGAATAAAGCATTTCTCAATTCTATCTAAAATCGATATTAGTACTTTTTAGTGATGATATATTGTGGGTATGTGTTTTATTAATTGGGTTTATCGATCGATTTAGTTTAAATTCATAATGATTTAAAATAAACATTCTATCAAATGTAAGTCATCTCCTCTTCAGAATCTTTACCACCACATTCAATATGTGTTTAATATTAAACGACCCTTCACTGATTTTGCAGGTCCCCCCTCCTCCCCCCCTCCCCAGGTATCATAAGACATTCGTTTCAATATATATATATATATATATATATATATATATATATATATATATATATATATATATATATATATATATATATATTAGAAAGTTTCTTGTTTTGGCTCTCTTGCTCTCTTCCCGTCTCTCTTTTTATGTATTTTTCTTTATTTCTGTTTTTTTTTTCTTTGTTATTTCTTGATGAATTAGTTTGAAGATATGATAGTCACTGTATATTTCTTCCTGTGTCTATGTAAATGTTCAAGATATCTGTGGTGACACAACTTTGAAGAAGTGTGCCTTTGACTCATTTTTGACATGAAGAGTTTTTAAACATTGTTTTCATTTTCCTGCCACTTTGTGTTATGGGGGAAAAAAATCGTAGAAATATACGAGTGATGCACAGATATATCTTGCTAGCTTTTTTTTTTTTTTTTTTTTTTTTGACGTAACATATACCACACTGCTGTTATTCTTTCGTTCTTTTCTTCTTTTTTTCCTGAAACTACAAGGCGTAGAGAGGTGAAACACGTTCTTTCGCTATCATAGCCATGTTACAGAAGTGCAGGAAGCATTTTGCCTTTTGTTGTTGCATCACTCATTTATATATTACATGAATTGTTTTATATTTGTTTGGCTCTTCCTCCTCCTGCCCTTCGTCACTCTTGAAGAAATAATGTTGCCTACAACGCCCTTTCAGATTCAAAGTTATAAGGCGAGCAAAGCGTTAGAATGTTAATACTTTGTTGGGTTTTGTTTGTTTGTTTGTGTGTTTTGTTTCTTTTTCCTTTCCCGTTTGTTTTACGTACTGCACTTTACAGTGTATTCTGTAGTGTTCCTCTTAAAAGGATTGTTTTCTTTGTTGTTTGTTGTTGTTGTTTTTACACACTGTAGTTTGTCATCATGCAATCACTATCTGTCCGTCTGTCTGTGTTCTTGACTGCCTGCCCCTATCTGTCTGTCTGTCTGTCCGTTTTCTCTCTATCTCTATGTATATATATATATATATATATATATATATATATATATATATATATATATATATATATATATATATATATATATACAGATATATAGCACTAATATCTCTCTCGCTCTGTGTTTTTTTTTCCCCGTTTCCGTACTTTGTGGATATTCCGCAAGATTGCTCTGATGCCACTGCCATATATTTCTGTCAGTCGTGTGTTTTAATAAACACGTGCTGTTCTTGTTGTTTGGAGGTGAGTGGGTCTTCTTTCTTGCTTCTTCTTCTTTCTTTGTGTTTGTTTGTTTACTCCTCCGTGTGATTTCTTCTTATTCCCTTCCCGCTGTGTTTCAGTTTGTGGAGAAATTCTATTGTCACAACTGATTTCACTGCACGAAATTCGGGCGGGAATTCCCTGGAAGACCGGCTCATAGTGCATTTCCTTCTTCTGTCTTTTTCTCTCTTTGAATTTGTCGTCTATCTGCTGTCTGCCTTTCTGACTATCTTTCTAGTTTGTTCTCTTCCGTTTGCGTGCGTGCGTGCATGCGGATATGTCTGTTTCAGAGTGTGTGTGTGTGTGTGTGTGTGTGTGTGTGTGTGTGTGTGTGTGGTTTCTTTTATTTTCATTAAAAAAAATTTTTCACTGCCTTATAACTGTTCGGAAAAACGATCCTGTCAAACGTTTGTACAATCGGAGTATGCGACTATATAAAACAAGATGTTAGAATCAAAATCGCGGACTTCCAGGAGAAAGCGCAAACATCAATGCAAGAGACAGAAAAACAACAACAGCAACAACAAAAAACATTAACAGCAAATTAAATCCAAACAAAAACAAACAAACAGAAAACATAGCAGCAACAACAACGACAAAAATGAATAAGTAAATAGCTTAAAAAAACGAAAAATAAAGACCAACCAAACAAAACGTTTTTTTTAACGAAAAAAATGCAATCGCGTGTTTATATATCTGGCTGAAAATAAACCAAATAATTAATGTTTGTTCTTCAGTATCAGTATCAGTAGCTCAAGGAGGCGTCACTGCGTTCGGACAAATCCATATACGCTGCACCACATCTGCCAAGCAGATGCCTGACCAGCAGCGTAACCCAACGCGCTTAGTCAGGCCTTGAGAAAAAAAAAAGAAAATAAATCAATAAAATTAAATTAAATTTAAAAAATAAAATAATAAATAAAATAAAACAAAACAACACACACACACACAAAATAAAAAATAAATTTAAAAAAAAAAATTAAAATCACTGGCCTTCAGATCTCTGGCAATGATAAGTAGAAATAAAACTAACTCGTACGTAATCTTTCCAGTACAAATCCAGCCTTCCACAAGGTTCTCTAAAAACAGATCACCTCCAAAAAGACAACAACAACAACAACAAAAGCGGTCAGAAGACCCAAGGCTGATGATAATCCATGTCATGGAGGTGTTCGATCAGTGGTTCCTGTTCTGATGCAACACGTCAAGGGCAGCAATATGTCCTAAAAATCCTGCTCACGGGCAAAAACAATGTGGGGAAAATGTGTGTGTGTGTGTGTGTGTGTGTACGTAAGTACCGGAGGAATGTTTTTCGAGAATACGCTTATACAGTCCCTAAATCCTGTTACTGCACTCAGCTGACCAGACAACTCACCCAAGACTGTGTCTTTTCTGCACGAGAAAAACGAGAAGCATGGCTGGGAGCCGTTACTATGGAAACAGGCACACATTGACGATGTAATTTGTGTTCAGCGAAAGTTTGTGCATTGAAATAGCAGCTGCGGTTCGTTTCCGTTTTGCATGTCATATGGGTATACCTACTACCCAGCGTGGTGTCAAGAGGAATTCTGGAACGCGAAAGTTCGTAACATAGCAATATATTAACAATTTTGCCCGTCCACTCTTCTATGTTGAAGTCGAAATTACAATGTACCCAAATAAGTATACCCGTATAGGACAAACGTGTGCACCATTTCTGGTTCGTCGTTCTTATATTCTACTTAACATTTTTGCCCGTCTGCAGTACAAAACGTACGTGAAAAAACTACGAAATGGGCAAAAATGTTAATTAGATATATATAGAATTGTCTACTATAGTAGACGATCTTAAACGAAACTTGGCCCGATAAGAAAGGTGTCTAAAAAGGGATGCTTTTTGGGGCATTCCATGCACCCAGCAAGGGGCTTGGAAAGAATGGGGGATACGCAAATTGAAAGAGAAAATCGGACCGACGGATCTTTTCGAATTTACCCGTCTGTGGTACGAAACATACATGGAAACGATTAAGGCGGGAGTGTGAATGTATACACAAGTTTGAGTTTGTGTCAGTACTTGTAATGAAACTTCCAAACGCGTCTTAAAAGGGATGTCTTTGTGAGGCATTCCATGCATCTAGCAAGGGGCTTGAAAGAGAAACTGGAATTTGCAAAGTGAAAGAGAAATTTGAAAAGAATACGGGAACGTTGTCGGTGTCCGATCTGCGATACTGGACGTGTAAGGCAGTTCGATCGAAAGCGGTCAGTGTGCATAATCGCCGGTTGTTTGAAGTGAAGAAGGAATGAACTGTACCGTGCTTCGCGAGAGGATGAAAACCAGTGTGAAAGACGAGACAATGGGTTCCGATCCTTACATGAACAACTGTGTACTTACGGAGAGAATGGCGATCGGTGGATATATATCATTTTTATGTCTCGTCAGAAACACTCCACAGCAGGCAATGGTCACTTTGATAACAGGTGCGTGACTGGAGCCACTGTTTATGACGGAATGAACTGCAGTTTTAAAGGAACACTGGTTTGGCAGTCGATGAATGTCGAACCAGAAAGGTGGACAACTTTTCAGTCCAAAGGGTATACCCATTTGGGTACACAGTGATTCCGACTTCAACATGGAAGAGTCGACGGGCAAAAGGGCTGTGTGCGTATTTAAATAGCACACTACACATAAGTGAAAACTGACCTCATATTAACGCAAGCACTCGTTTCACCTTTTAGTGCTCATTGTTTTGACTTATGACCTGACACAAGATTTAGTTACATCGAACAAGAGGAAGGAGAAAAAAAAACAACACAACTAACAAACTAGGAATGAAAAAAAAAAAAATGTGCATGCACGAATATGTGTGTGTGTGTTCCGTCTTACCGATAGACTTTTCCAGAAGGAAGGATGAAAAATCATGGGGTTGAACTGTGTATGGGCCTACTTTTTTATGTTGATAAAGTCGGTTGTGGAACGGCTTCCGCCGTTAGTGGGTCAGAATGTCAGCACACGCACATTTGGCTGAGCTATTTGAATTGTGTAAGCTTCCTCGTTCCCAAGTCATGGGTTGATGTGACGTCAAAATATAAAGAGTGCCCGATTCCCATTGGCTGTGGCAATAAGATGGCCAAATCAGATTGCATGTACTGAAATTCATTGTTGTAGAATCACAACAGTTGCGCCCCCTATGTCTTGCAGACGATATTTTGGGAAAATTGGAAATGCATCAGAATATATGTCCCCGGCGACCCACGCCATTTTCAAAGAACCACGCTTTGGTTTTTGACTGGAGAAGGTGACCGGACACAGACAGAGGAAGGAGCCAGTAAATGGGTGTCTCAAAGTGTTTCAGGTGGGCTGCATTTACTTCATTGTGTTTGGGTTTACAGTGGCAAATGTATTGCTGCCAACTCCAGACATATTCACTTTTTTCTTTAACGGATAATATTTCTTCTTTTTCTTTTATTACGAGAAATTCGTTCAAACAGATAGACGACTGGGTTTGAATACGGAAGGCTCTGTCAGATGTTCCTCAGTTTGGTCCGGGCAAGAGTGAATTTTTAAACTAGATTTCAGAAGAGGAAATCAAATGTTTTGAAAGCGAAGCCAGCCAGGTGTTGTTATTTTGTAGTCTTACAAAATCTACAGAATAAAATATGGCCCTTACCATATGGACTTTCTGCCTCTCTCTCTTAGTTTTAAGAACAGATTGAAAATGTCACAGCTAACGATAAGGGCAATGATTATTATAAATGCCATCTCTGCAAAAGGGAAGCAATTCCTGTTCAGGCAGATAACACACTGGAAGCAAACGGCCATTAGATGTGATTACTTTAGATCTGAAGGAATACCACCATGGAAACGGGTTCGGTATCATCGAGCTTGGATTTTGATTTTGCAGATCAGACAGCGGTCAGTGTTATGTGCTTTTTCTAGCTAAACAAATAATCATTGTTGCATACACAGAGAAGTTGTGATTTGAAGACGTCAAAAGCATTTCTTATTCACTCAGTCAGGAAGCCATATCGACAAATCAAACAGCGCTGTGGGATAGTGCATGACTTTCTCAGTCCGATTCGGTATTGTTTTTGACATGACGTTACTGTGCCCCCCAAAAATTGTTAGATGACTAATTTATATATATATATATATATATATATATATATATATATATATATATATATATATATATATATATAAAGACAAACAAACGGACACGAAAGCGGAAACGGACGCTTGCGCGCTCCCCCACACAAACACACACACACACACCGCAAATCTTCCACAGTTGATTATCCAATTATCAAGATCGGGCTACAAACATGATTATATTTGAACTGTATTGAAGAGACTGAAAGATACACATTTCACATTTCGAAACAGCAGTTGAGATTAGATGAAACGCGGCATGATTATGGCTGATAATCAAATGAAACAGCTTAATGAATGATATTCTAAAGATAACTTGGCTAAACTTGAATTGCCTTATTTTATGTCATCCACTAAGTCATTAGATCTACGTGATCATGCGTGAAATATGTGTGTTGAATTAGTATAGTAAATGTATACAATTGTTGACCACATAAGGTAGATCTGGACTGATTTGGACTATGTTCTGTGCACACTGTTTCTTGAGTTTTAAGTGCCTGCAAAACTCTCTCTCTCTCTCTCTCTCTCTCTCTCTCTCTCTCTCTCTCTCTCTCTCTCTCTCTCTCTCTCTCTCTCACACACACACACACACACACACACACACACACACACACCACTGAAGCATGCGTACACACACACACACACACACACACACACACACACACACACACACACACACACAGCAATAGTGAGGTTCCCATCACCTGTCCAACGCAGGGATTAGCTGGAGACAATGAATGCCCCAGCAGCAGACCCCAGGAGGCGGAAGAGGGGCAGCTGGCGGCCACCCTGAAGGTGGAGACCCTGGAGAAACTGTACACCGCCATCAAGGAGCGCGACAACGATGGTACCTGCCCCATCACCCCCAACATCTTCGTTGACACCCTGCAAAGTTCCCAAGTGGTGGATGTAAGAGCTAGGATGAGTGCGTTGGAGAGGGTGTGGTAACTGTCATTGGAGTACCGATTGTCAGCAGGGTTTGTTTTAGGGCTGCATCACAAACCAACCAAAACAGCCCGGCGGGTAAGGGGTATCAGATGAGGTTGTCACTGGGCGCATCGAGTTTTCAGATGTGGATATGTCTACTTACGCTTTTACATCAGAATGTGTCATCAACACGACCACACGAGAGCAAATTTTGAAATGCCAATAGCGCATTATTCATGCATGTACGAGTCTTCATATTGCTGTTATTTCTTTTCAAATTTCTATCATTGCCAGTGAATTATCTTCGTCCAGTGAATCCCCAAATCTCGTGGTGTATATCATTAAAAACAAAAACAAAAAAACACACAAAAACTACCAAAGAGAAAAGCACCACATCAGAAAGCTGACCTTTTCTCTGGGCAGTGCTCAGAACAGGCAGTGCAAATTTTGAAAATTGGGTGATTCACAGTCTGCTTAATGAAGTTAATGTAAACCGGTAAGAATACATTGGTCTTCGGACGGGAGTGATGCCTATATTTGTCCAGTCACCTTTAAAATCTCCAGCAACTTACTGCTTGCATTCGTACACGCACTCGCGCGCGCGCATATATATATATATATATATATATATATATATATATATATATATATATATATACTAGTATATATATGTATGTATATGTTTATACCTTACCATCTCTCAGGAAGACGAGGCCCGACGCCTGTTCGAGAAGATCGACTGGGTGTCCATGAAGCGCGTGTCGTGGAGCCAGTTTTGCACCTTCATGAGCATGGAGCTCCAGATCCAAGACAGGCATGCCGAAATCCAGAAGGAGGTGAAGTTTGTCCTACCTGCGCCCATAAGCCCGCTCCCGCACCTGTACCGCAACTTTACTATCAGGGTTCTGGCCACTGTCGATGGGCTTTGGATCACCGTCAGCTCGGTCAGTCGGGGTAGTGGGAAATTTTGTGATTTCTGATGTATACACAGTGGAGTGATGGCCTGGAGGTAACGCGTCCGCTTTGGAAGCGAGAGAATCTGAGCGCACTGGTTCGAATCACGGCACAGTCGCCAGTATTTTCTCCCCCTCTACCAGACCTTGAGTGGTGGTCTGGACGCTAGTCATTCGGATGAAACTATAAACCGAGGTCCCGTGTGCAACATGCACTTCGGCACTGAAAAAGAACCCATGGCAACGAGAGTGTTGTCCTCTGGCAAAATGTTGAAAAAAGAAATCCACGCTGATAGGTACACAAATACATTAGCATGCACTCAAGGCCTGACTAAGGGCGTTGGGTTATTTTGCTGTCAGGCATCTGCCTAGCAGATGTGGTGTAGCGTATATGGATTTGTCCGAACGCAGTGACGCCTCCTTGAGAAACTGAAACTGAAACTCTTCTTGTCACGGCGGATGATTTCGTGTGATATATCCAGACTGCTTGGATTGTGGATCGTTTAGATGTTTTAAAATAACTGTTTAATCAGAACACTTGAGACAAAAACTATATTCATTATTTACATAGCGACAACAAACTTATTGTTTGTAATTTAATGCATGCTCAAACGTAAGCTTTAGAAATCGTTTATTTAAAGGCTGGTGAGGCGAAATACCACTAAAGAAATATTGCTGGTATATAGTCTGGTTCTTTTATTAAAGTTTGCAGCCATATTATTATTAATGAACATTTCTTTAAGCCTAAAGCTAATCGATGTAGATGTCACCAGTATTCGTTTGGTAGTGGTGCCGTTCAGTCTTCTTTGTCGTCGTTGTCATCTTCACTGTCATCCTGACCATCATCATCATCGCCACCACTACCAACACTACTATCATCATAGTTGTATTTTCCTTCTTCCTCCTCCTGTTCCTCTTTCTTCTTTGTCGTCATCGTCGTCTCTGTCTTCTCCTCTTTCCCTTCCCTCCCCCTCCTTCCTCCCCTCCCCTTCCTTCCCCTTTGCCTCCTTCTCCTCGTCCTTTCTTGGGAGAGAAATCGGAACTTGTCCATTTGGACTTTCATTATGACTTGTATGGACAGTTACCATGGTTTCTTTTATCAGTCAGCCACCTTGTCTTTGTGGGACAACAGAGCTCGTCTCAAACGCCACAAAATTTGCCAGGTGAGGTTCTCTTTGTGTGTATGTAAAATGGTATGTTTACTCTCTCTCTCTCTGTGTCTGTCTGTCTGTCTCTTGCTCGCTCTCTCTGTCTATCTCTGTCGGTCTATCGGTCTCTCTGTATGTTTGCTGTATGTTCTCATTCAGTGTGCGTGCTCTTCTGTGAGTGTTGAAGTGTCTTCGTTAACTTGCAAAATTGTCATTGTCTGATTCTAAACCTAATTATTTAAAATGACATTATCTATTTTAAACGCCTTAGCAATCAGTGCACGAAGATCGTACAATGATTAACAACCAAGAGCCAATCTTACAGTTGATTTCCGTACCTGACTGACGTACAAAGCTAATACACGAGCCGTGTTTAGAATTGTCGTGTCGACAGCTTTGGCAGTGTTAGTGCAAAGATTGCTGTGGTGTGTGAACAGAGCAAACCTAGTATGAAGAAAAAGATGCAGAAGCAGTGGATCACTGACGCCTTGCTGATGACCGAGTTCTCCAAGGTCATTCTCACCACCGGGTCAGTACACTTCTCTAGCGACCACGACGATCAGAATATTACTAACTGATCTGTTGATTTCGTAATTCGTTCTGAGTGGATTTTTGGTTGGTTATTCAACTGCTGTGTTGGCTGGATAGCTGGTGTGTTGGTGATTTTTTTCCACATTATTTTATCGATTGACTGGGTGACTGATTGGTGATTAAATAATTTAATTATTAAATAACCGTTATGATCGAGTGAATTATTATAGATTATAGCGTCCGTATGTGTTTGTAAAGTGAGTAATAACACGGTATGTTTGGAAATTTTAAAATGACTGGTTGTACAGAAAGACGGAACAGGCATTCGCCATTCAGAGTAGGCGGTCCAGTATCGCAATTATGACTTTGTTGATAGAAGGATTACGACTGCATATCTCGGAGTCTCGAGGTCATTTGATGAAGTAAAATGATAGAGGATAGATAACAAACAGGTATTCGGCAAAATTTTTTATTCTTATCTTTAGGGCATATGGTTTTATTAGGGCTGAAAGTCGTTCAGTAAATAAAATTCTTTAAAATCATTAGCAACAACAAAGAAATAATCATTAAGCATAGGTATACTTATGTATACGCGCCTTAACTCAGACTTGCCTTTGACGTTGCCCATTCCGCCAATAAATAAATCTGTGTGAAAAACAACATGATAGAATGCTTGTTGCAGGAACCGAGAGATTCAGTTCTACGACATGGCCTCCTTCACCCCATTCTGTCAGATCAAAGGGCTGGAGTCCATCCCTCTCTGCACCGACTACAAGTAGGCCTTGTTGTCCGCCTCGACTATCTGTTTTGTTGTTGTTTGTTTGTTTTTTGTTGTTGTTGTTTGTTTTTTTGGTCCATGTTGTGTGTTTGTGCATGTCGTATATGTCTTGTGAGACATAAATTCACCAGGGGAGCTTCCGCTGCCATGACAACCTTTCCTGTGGTGTGTATCTCTGGTGTTCTTGAAACAGATAGGGTATGAAGATTGTGTGTGCGTACATGTGTGAGTGTGCACATGTGCATGTAGGGTTGGAGAAGGAGGGTATGTTCAGGAAACTTGCTACATGAGTGGTTGAGTGGACACCAGAACCAACGACCGTATCTAGTGGCTGTTTTTTTTGTTTTTTTTTTTTTGTTTTTTTTTGTTTTGTTGTGCAGGTGGCTCAAGGGAGACAAATGCCTGATTACATACGGGGATCAAATGGGATGTATCAGTGTCCTCATCATGCACTGCCCCTGGAAATCTTTCAGGTCATTTGGCTTTTAATTGATTATAGTGGGTTTTTTTTAAAGTTTGTTAAGCATTGTGTCACGGCTCGTAGCATTCATTTGTGCGTGTGTTCGTGTGTTCGTCTCCCTTCCCCTCCTCTCTTTTCCCCTCTCCCTTTCCCTTCTCCCTTTCTCCCTCCTCTCTCCCCCTTTTGCTCTATCGTTCTCTTGTGTGCTCAGTTCTGTTCCAAACTGATGCACGTGAATCTGTTGTGGTGTGTGTCTGACATGTCCTTAGTCATTCTCGCTCTGAACTCTTGAGATGAGTTCGGAGTTCACGTCGTTGTGAAGGAAGAGTTTTGCTTTGCCTTTGGTGCCGAGCTTTGGAAGGAGAAGGGTCGCCGTTCCAGCAAGCGAGCTGTTGGGTGCCCTCTTGGACAGTCGTGGGGTTCGGTTCTGGTGTGACCCCCTTCTGCCTCTGTGTGGATCTGTGTTTCGTGTTCTCTCCTGGGCCAGTGGTGAGCCTGATTCCTGCCTGGTGACAGATTTGTTCCCTGTGATTCTTCCTGTTGGTTCTCCCTGACTGCCACCCCAACGGGACTCCAGGATTCACTTTTCGTCACTCCACTTCATCCCTGTCTGTTCCAAACTCCCTCACTCCCACTCCTTTCCCCGACGCCCATATTTTCCAACGCCCTCGCCCACAGTCCCTCCTCCCGTTTCCACCCTCTCCATTTCTGCGGGCGTACGACTAAAGCCAGTTCAGTGATGCTGTCCTTCAACAGATGAACGTGATTTAGGTTCGAGTGAACTGACATTTTTTGTCTTTTGCGTAGATCTGTGCTGCTGTTATTAGGGCTTACTGTGTCTTGATCAAGCTGCTATGATGTAGTTCAGAGTGTTGCTGTAGTTAAGTGTTTCAATTTGTGTGTCTGGACCAGTGTACAACAGTAAAGAATTGAGCTGATCTATCTATGTCTCTGTGTTTTGTGTTGTCGGGGTGTTAGTTAGTCTGGGAAGGTGCGGGGGGTTCATGGGCAACCCCTTATGGGTTGTGACACATTGATAAACCAGAAATGTCGAAAAATTATTAATCATTGATAAATCAGAAATGTCAATGTGTTTTTAAAGTGCAAGAATATTAAGTCTTTTTTGTGTTATTTCAAGGTAGAACAGTTTAATTTTGTCCGATGGTGCAACCATTTTTTTAAAAGAAAAATGTTTTATGTCTTTTGCAAATGCGTCTGTTTCATTTGTAAATAAATAAGGAAGAGATATTTTTCTTTGTGAAAGCATGTAGATAACTAATGAAGGACGAGCCTATCATACATTAGGATGAACACACACCAGTGGTTCTGCAAAAGCACTAACGTTAAAGACCAAAAACATGTGTCTTAAATGAATGTAAAACTTGATGTACTTGACAATCACAGACTCTCCTCTTGAATATGTTGTTATCACACACATCAGATTTGTAGCATGTAGTTTATTGTGATTTTCACACATGATTGCATCTTCAGTTTTAGCATTGGTTGTTTCATAAAGCATTGCACAAAACCACAGGTAGGAACTATACTGAAATAAATCCGCGTTGTAGAAATATTGTGACATTTCTGGCGTGAATAACCGTCCGTATTTTGAAGTTTCCTGAAATATGTGCATCTGTGCCTGACTTTTCCTGACTTGCGTTCAGATTACAGTTTTAAAGTGCTTGGTTTATTAACCTTTTTTTTAATTGGTTAACCTGTTTGGCTTGTTGACTTTTGCTGACCTGTGTGGGCCAGTACACGGAACTGGCTTTGAGACCTTTCAGGGCAAGGGAGCGAACTGTGACTCCTCACGTCAAAATAAGAAAACAAGAGTTACCTTTCTTATCGCTCTCTGCCATTCCTCCCCCCAAATAAGAACCTTAACAGAAGCATGTCAGTTATATCAGTTGTTTAGAACGTCGGGCTTGGGGATCATCGTCATTTAAGCGTATGAATGTGTCAAAATCTCATGTGATCAGACTCATGTAAATCAAACAAATAAATGTTATATTTGCACCTTACTTGTTGTCAACTACACAGACTGTAGGCGTATACAAACTATTCATATGCACAGCCATACTGCGAAGGTATTCAGAAATGCTTAGAATACACAAACACCACATATAAAAGACCAGATTTGTGTAGAGCGTGTAACAGGATTGCTTGAAAAACGAAAAAAAATCTATATCATGGTAAAGTCTCGCTCCGTGGGGATTAATGTGATTTTCACTGGTGTTTGAGTACATAGAACTGGAAATTTTATGCAAACTGAAATTATTTTTCTAACCCAACAGAGCCCCAGAGACGAGAAAAAAATAAAACGCAAGTCTATCAAAAGAAGTACCAGTATCCGCATCTTTGGTCAAAATTGAGGACCCATGAAGGCAGTGAAAACTGGAACCAAAGTTAAAAAAAAAAAAAAAAAAAAAAAATCCCACCCAACTACGGATGCTGAACGGTGGCACACAAAATGACCACAGACAAGCGTGCTGGTGCACCAAGACTGTTTCAATGCTTTTCTGTCATAATCAAACACTCACTGGTTGTTCTTCACAATATTTCGTTTTTGGTTGTTGTTTTTCTTTCTTGTTGGCATGGATGTGCTTTTTTGTTGACATGGATGTGGCTGTACGCGGCAATGAAGTTAGACTCAAGACTCGTTTATTCATCCTGGGAGTCCCAAAAGATCGATAGATGAAATGTGGTAACAAAATAACAACAAAGCATGGGTGAGCTTAGCGTGAGTGTTGGTGTTTAAGGCTGTGGAAGAAGCTGCCCAAGCACGAAGACTTCATCGCCAGCATTCCCATAGAGCAAACCATTCTCGAGAACCACGTCAGCTTCATGAGGTGGCAAGTGCACAAGGACTGGGTCTCCATGGTTAGTTGTCTATGTGCTCTCTCTCTCTCTCTCTCTCTCTCTCTCTCTCTCTCTCTCTCTCTCTGCTCCACAAACAATAGGCCCACAAAGCTTTTTTTTTTTTTAACCAGTTAAAAAAGACAAAAATCATGCTTTTTTCGTGAAGTTTGTATCTATACCTACATGCAGTGAATTTATTTTATTTCTACCTATGTTCTTTAATGCTTTTACTTGTTCGCCTGTAAATTGAATGTTATTACCTGTAACATCTGCATCAGCAAATTAATCACTTTTGTAGTATATGTGCAATGGTAAAATTGTGCTTCTCTGTTTTCTTTATGTCCGCTATATGTTTCTCACTTCGGTCATGTCACTGTATGTGCATGAGTGTGTGTGTGTTGGGTGGAGAGAGTGTGTGCATGTGTATGGATATGAATGTGTGAATGCGTTCGTTTTATTACTTTTTACGATGTTAATGATGCTGATGGTGATCATTCTTCGTTGTAGTAGCAGTAGATGTAGTCGTGTTAACAAAATTATTATTGTTGTGTCGTTATCGTTAATGTTGTTATTGTTGTCACACGGACAGATTGGAAGACTGGGCGATGCCTAAAATCTTTATCCTTGAGTAATACAGTTTTTGAATCTTGAATCTCTCCTTATATGCTCGTTAACCCAGAAAAAAACAAAAGTATGATTGTAGCCACTCGCCAAAAGCACCAGCGTGGCTTAAATCCGCTCACTTTGTCAATCGATGGCCAAGCTATTGAACAAGTTACAGAACATCAACACATTGGTGTCGTTATTGACAACCAGCCAAAATGGGAGGCACATACCAGTTCTTTATCAAGGTCAGTTGCAAAAAATGTTTACCTGTTATCCCGTTTAAAACATGTCGTCAGTCCAGAGGCTTCCTATTTCTTTTTCCATTCTCACATCATGTCTAGAATTAATTACGTTTCAAACGTGTGGGACAACTGCAGCGAAGTGCACATAAAAAAAAACTAGATTCTGTACACAGACGTGCTGTAAAACACCTCAATGGTGTTTTACGAAACACACGCAGTCATCAATATCAACTGCCAGCACCTCTTCCTTTGACAAAGCACCTAATATTGAATAAGTGCGTACTAAGTAATATTCGGTAAATGTCCTACTTACCTACACCAAACCATTGTCTGCTATGAAATTCGCAACCCAAAACTCCCGAAATGCGACTCTTACTCTTCCCAAGCCAAGAATAGACCTTTGTAAATCGAGTTTGGCATACTCCGGCACGCACTGCTGGAACAATCTCCCCAAACACCTCAAAGAACCCTTTTCCACCACAACATTCAAAGAGAAACTTGGACAGTACATGCGTGCCGAAAGCCAGACCGAAAATCTGGTATATTTTTGTCACTGACAATCCTTACAAACTATGTCGAAATGCGTCAGTTAGTTGATAACGTATCACCCCATAGAATATTGTTTTCGGAGATCTCCTTACAGTGACACAAACTAACGAAATCAAACTCTAGTCTGATCATGTATACGATTCTGTATACTTACATGTGTTACAAATTGTGAACCATCCTCACCCAACTGTTTTCTTTCCTTTTTTTCCCGCACTGACATATCTTTACATCTCTCTCTCTCTCTCTCTCTCTCTCTCTCTCTCTCTCTCTCTCTCTCTCTCTCTCTCTCTCTGTCTTTCTAATAATGTGTCTGTTTGTCCATATCCCTATTACCCGTCGCCTTATTTGCTGTCTTTTATGTCTCTTACATCTGTGTTTAAAATTTATCATTACTTTTCTGTGTTAATTTCACTTGAATCACTCAAGTGTAGCTTTCATGCTAGGGTTTTGTTGTTGTTGTTGTTCCCTTGGTGTGTGTGTGTGTGTGTGTGACTCCCTTCCGTTTTCGTACAGATGTGAGCGATGTTGTGTCTCTCAGTTTGACGCTGTGTTATACTTGTACATTATACATGTATTAAGTATAACATTTATATGCGTACATGTTTGTGTGTCTCTTAGAACAACGGCAGATGTGTAAGTCGGCCAAAATGCTAATGTCTTCACCGTTGGAAAATAAAGATTCATTCATTCATTCATTCATTCATTCATTCATTCTTTCATTCATTCTCTCTCAGTCTCTGGTTCTATCTGTGTTTGTGTGCTTGTGATTCTGTCTGTCTGTGTCCCTGTCCTGTTCTGTCTGGTTCTCTCTCCCTCCCTCGAAAAAAAACATTTTCCATGCCTACATTGAATCTTATATGTTCTATGATAAACTATGACTCGACTGTTTGGGAATCAGAGAGTAAGAATGTCCTCAAACCACTCGTGAAGTCTTCATCAGTATGCTCTAAATTATTCTAAAAGCCTTCTCTTTATCTGTGTCTGATCACGTGAAACTTCACATATTGCCAATGAAATTAAAAGTTAAATCTATTAAAGCTATATTTATGTTGAAATATTGTCTGTTTGTATCCTGTCCTTACTCACGAGTAATTTTCCAGTAAATAATCACCGTCACACACATAAAATAACTTTGCCTCGGCCAAGAATTGATCGTTATGAGAAAAGTCTCACATATTCTGGTGGATATTTATGGAATACTGTTTCATTTATATTCATGTAAACTGCAGTCTTGGTGTCTTCAAAATAGTATATCATAAGCAACTTATGACAAAGCTAAGTTTAATGAATTATTGAAACACAAACGATATGTTCTCGATGACCTTGTCTCTGTGTCTAATTCTCTGTCTGTAACTCCACCCCTCTTCTGTGTGTGTGTTTGTGTGTAGTTTGTGTGTGTTTGTGTTTTGACCCTTCTCCCCTCTTTCTCCTTCGCAATCTCTCTCTTCTTCCTTATATTTAGATTGCACGCGTATTCATTGATGTGTTCAGGCGTTCTGGCGATCTTGTGTGTGTGTGTGTGTGTCTATATCAACACACACACACACACACACACACACACACACACTCATGCACACTTATGTTGGTGTGTTCACACTTGCGCGTATACCATTATGCATGCAAGCACGTATAGGTGAATCTGTACTGTTTCGATATCATCACCATGATCGTGTGTGTGCGTGCATACGTGCGTGCGTGTTAAATGTACCAGGTGCAGTATCACATGGAGACTGATCATATTGTGTCCTGTTCCAAAGACCCTGTTGCCGCCCTCGTTGTTGGTTAGTCAAAACAACAATATTAATCATAATGATAACTAGTGACGATAATGATAATGATAAAAGCAGCCTAGTGTGATGCTGAATATAAAATGATGTATGACAGTTGCGACTCAGACGATGATGATGATGATAAAAATATTATCTCTCGTATTCAGTAACGCAACCAAAGTTTAGAAAAAGACAAGTCTTCATTGTTCCCTTTTTCACCGATTTGGTCAAAGATTCTAGCTGGAACTCCCAATCTAAGATACGTGAACGTCTCAGTGCAGCCAGCAGTCCTGCATAGTATTCAAGCTCATGTCATTTCTTGAATTGCAATTCTATATTCCTGACCTTTTAAGCAGATGTGTCCATTGAAGGTATCTCCGCTTTTCCGCTGGTGATAAGATCTTTTGTGTTCCCAAAGTCAACAGAAAACAAGACGGGACAATCTTTACGCTTAGTTCTTCAGTAGTACAAACATGGAATTCACTGCATTTTTCCGTCCGTCACACGCCCTCCCTCACATCCTTCAGATCAGTTCAAAAATCATTCCTTGTCAAGCAGTCTCCGCATAATTAAACACATTGCATTCCTTACCATATTCTGTGGATCCATATTTATTCTTCCATGTGTGTGTGTGTGTGTGTGTTTGTAGGTATGTGCGTGTGTGTTCTTGTGTCTGACTGACGTGTTGTTATGAAGCGGTTTGGGATGTACGGAAGCGCTATATGGATGTACTATTATTATCAGACAGTATTCTCATTATCCATATGTTACTAGGAGGAAGGTGGCAGAATGGTTAAGACGCTCAGCTGCCAATGCAGATAGTCCGTGAGGGTGTGGGTTCGAATCCCGTTCTCGCCATTTCTCCCACGTTTGACTTGAAAATCAAACTGAGCGTGTAGTCTTTCGGACGAGACGATAAACCGAGGTCGCGTGTGCAGCACGCACTTGGCGCACTGAAAAAGAGCCAGTGGCAACAAAAGTGTTGTCCTCTGACAAAGTCATGTCAAAGGAAACCCACTCTGATAGGTACACAAATATTTAAGCATGCACTCCACGCCTGACAAGCGCTTTGGGTTATGGTGCGGTCAGGCATCTCCCTAGCAAATGTAGTGTAGTGTATGTGGATTATTCCGAACGCAGTGACGTTTTCTTGAGAAACTGAAACTGAAACTGAGCATGACAAATGAGTGAATAAACATTCCTGCTAGACGACTTTAAAAATATGACTACGGGTATACGGACATTATATTCATATTCAAACGCTCTGACTACAGGTTTTTCGTCTGTTACAAAATCAGTCAGTGAACACTTCTGTAAAAATAATGCTGTAAGGATGCTCTCTCTCTCTCTCTCTCTCTCTCTCTCTCTCTCTCTCTCTCTCACACACACACACACACACACACACACACACACACACACACACACACACACACACACACAAACAAAAAAAAACAGGCAAGGCTAATAATGCAACCTGAAACTCTCATTATTCGTTGTTGTAGCAGTAGCATGACACCGCTGTGCACGTGTGCTTGTCTTTCAGGCAACCGGCGAGGCAGCACCAACGCGGCCAAAGCGCTCAAGGATGTGGACGTGAAGTCCAAGCGGGCCCTGTACGCCTGCACACGCCCCCGACAGTCCTTTGACCAGATCGTTTTCTCCATCGCCCGGGGTGCCACCGTCTTTGACTACAGTCCTCAGTTGAAGATGGTGGCCACTGGAGGTAGGGGTGAAAGAGTTCGTTTGTGTGTGTGCTTTCTGTTTGTGTTTGTGTTTTGTTAGCATTTTTTGGGGGGTGGGTGCGGGGGGTGGGTGGGGGGGGGTCTCATAAGATTTCATTGTGTACATCTTATCATCGCTGTCTTTTACTTAGTTCCGTGATGGAAATGATGTTTACCAAATGTAGGCGGTGTGAGGATGTCCAAGTTGTTGTTACTCATGGTTCGTGAATCACGTTCTTGACGTTCTGTCATTCTTATCATAACAATGGACTGAGCTTATCTTCCCTTTTAATGTTTACATTTGTTTACATGTCAGTGTGTGTGTGTGTGTGTGTGTGTGTGTGTATTAGGTTAAGATAGAGGAGGAAGAGAGGGAGGATGGATGACAGAAAAGCTTCAGTACCTAACAAACAACAAACAACTCACACTAGGGCAACAATGAACCCAGACAGATGTAATCACTTGTCACACATGTTTAGAATGCATACATCAGAACACTAGAACATCAAAAAACCCTGGCAAATGTACACAGACATCGAATATTCTTAAAATGCATGCCTCAAAACACACTGGGGCAATTGTTGCGCCAGACGATAGGGGGAAAATGAAAGTGATAAGTTAAGGTGTGTGGGCGAAAGTGGTGCATGAAAGGTAAACAGGAGTCTGTGAAAGAAGAAAAAGAAAGATGTGGGGGAAAAGAGGAGGATGGAGGCCCCACAAAGAAAAAAGAAAAGAAAGAAACGGAAAAAAAATAAAATAAACAAGAGAGGCAAGGCCTTCAAGACTCACTTGTGATACACTTTAAAAAAAAAATCAAGCTTTTTATGTATTGAGTATAATTTCAAAATGTAATGTTTAAGATGAGAAAGATCAGTTTAAAGCAAATTAACTCCCCTAGCATTACAGAGTAATTTCCCTTTTTTACTATCTGCACCAAAACGGTTGCAAAATAAATAAAACTTCCATGCTTAGCAAAAGAAGTCCCTTTTTGAACAAAAAATGATAATAATGACTGCTCTAGCTGCTGGGTCAGAATATCAGATCAAAGTGCCAAGTTTAGAGAATACAAAAAATATAAATATAACAGTAAATGCAGTTTGCATATAATTAGGCTTCATTCTTTTTTTTTTTTTTTGCCCATCCCAGAGGCGCAATATTGTTTTAAACAAAATGACTGGAAAGAACTGAATTTTTCCTATTTTTATGCCAAATTTGGTGTCAACTGACAAAGTAGTTGCAGAGAAAATGTCAATGTTAAAGTTTACCACGGACACACACACACACACACACACACACACACACACACATACAGACAACCGAACACCGGGTTAAAACATAGACTCAGTTTGTTTACAAACTTTGTCAAAAAGTGGGAAAAAAGAGGAGATTGGAGGCCCCACAAAAAACAAAAACAAAAACAAAACAAAAAACAAAAAAACGTTCTTGACGTTCCTTTTTGCCTCTGGTGAGTTTGACATAAGTCATCTGATGAAGTCGGCGGTCACCGTATTTAAGACAGGGTTGTGGAAATTTTAACTGGAATTTGGGAGAGTTAATTTTTCTGCATTTAACTTTTTGTGAATTTTTATTTTCTGTGTGGAGATTAGTGGAGCTGTTGTTGTTGTTGTTTTTTAACTTCGACACAGCAGCTAGTACAAAGTTTACAGGAACATACAGCAATAAATGGAATCTTTCTTAGTGCTTTGACTGGTCCTGTTTTTTTGTTGTTGTTGTTTTTTGTTTTGTTTTGTTTTTGGTTGTTGGTGTTTTTTTTTTGCTGATCGTTTTTGCCCATTTTTGTACTGTCAGGTTGTGATCGGACTATACGGCTGTGGAACTGCTACGTAAACAAGTAAGAGATTATTTCAGTGGAAAACGTCATAGTTAAGTTGGAGCATGTCTTGTTCGAGAGTCCTGTTTTTGTCTTTATCTGCTTTTGTTTTGCTCTGTCTTAATGTCACCTGCATACCTATATGTGTATCCGCATATGTTTGACCTGTCTTGTCACCTGCAGACCAGTTTGTCTGTGCGGTGGAGTGATGGCCTAGAGGTAACGCGTCCGCGTAGGAAGCTTGAGAATCTGAGCGCGCTGGTTTAGCCGTCGATATTTTCTCCCCCTTCACTAGACCTTGAGTGGTGGTCTGGACGCTAGTCATTCGGATGAGAGGATAAACCGAGGTCCCGTGTGCAGCATGCACTTAGCGCACGTAAAAGTACCCACGGCAACAACAGGGTTGTTCCTGGCAAAATTCTGTAGAAAAATCCACTTCGATCGGCGGTTGCGCTGTAGTGTAGCGACGCGCTCTCCCTGGGGAGAGCAGCCCGAATTTCACACAGAGAAATCTGTTGTGATAAAAAGAAATACAAATACAAATACAAAATATCCGCATGTGTTTGTCCTGTTTGTATGTCGGTATCGGTTTATGTGTTTGTCCGATCTGCATGTTTGTCCGTATCCGTATGTGTTGATCCTGTCTGTGTGTCTGTCTGTATCCGTATATGTTGATCCTGTCTGTGTGTCTGTATCTGTATGTGTTGATCATGTCTGTGTGTCTGTCTGTATCTGTATGTGTTGATCATGTCTGTGTGTCTGTCTGTATGTGTTGATCATGTCTGTGTGTCTGTCTGTATGTGTTGATCCTGTCTGTGTGTCTGTCTGTGTCTGCATGTGTTTATCCTATCCGCACGTCTGTCTGTATTCGTACATGTTTGTTTTATCTGTATGTCTGTCCGTATCCGTATATGTTTGTCTTATTTGTATGTCTGTCCGTATCCGGATATGTTTGTCCTATTTGTATGTCTGCATCCGTATGTGTTTGTCCTATCTGTATGTCTGTCCGTATCCGTATGTGTTTATCCTGTCTGTCCGTATCTGTATAATATTATGTTTGTCCTATCCACTGCCCTGTCTGTGATCGTGTGTGTTTGTCCTATCTGTATGCCCGTCTGTATCTGTATATTTATGTTTGACCACTCTGTGTCAGCTGTATGTCAGTAGCCGTATGTGTTTGTCCTTCTCCTCTCTGTATGTCAAGTGTGTGTCTGTCTGTCTTCGTGTATCGCTGTCCTCTCTGTATGTATGACAGTGTCCGTATGTGTTTGTCCTATCAGAATCTCACCAGCATATCTGTCTGTGTGTCCGTATGTGTTTGTCGTGTCACGTCTGTCTGTTAATCAGGTTGTGTTTGCCCTGTCTGTATGTCACATGTATGTTTGTTTTTTTTTGTTTGTTTGTTTGTACATGTTTGTCCTGTCTGTGTTTTACCTGCATGCCTGTATGGCTGGTTGGCTGGCTGTCACTCTGAGTCTGTCTTTGTCAGCGGCTGTGGCAAAAGGAAAAAAAAAAAAAAACTTGGTGGGTGTTCATTTGATGGGTGAACTGGCTGGCTGATTTGTCGATTGATTGGTGGGTCACCATGGACAGCAGGTTGTGGGGTTGCAAAAGATTTCTGTGAATTATTCTGTTCATTTTTTTTTTCTTTTCTTTCGTTCTTCATTTCTTTTTCTTTCTTTTTTTGTCAACACAGAAAACCGATAGCGGTGCTGCTTGGTCACTACGGCGTCATCAGATACGCACAGCTATGTCACCATAAACAGCGTCTGTACAGTGCTTCAGCAGATAACTGGATCAAGGTGTGTGTTTGTGTGTTTGTTGTGTGTGAGTGTGTGCATGTGTGGGGGTGTCTCTGTGTGTGTGTGTGTGTGCTTATTGTGTATGTGTGTGTGTGGGGGGGGGTGTCTGTGTGTGTGTGTGTGTGTGTGTGTGTAAATGCGTATGCATTTTGAAGAATGAAGTGGAATGACAGGTAACGAGTCTGCACTCTTCTGTTTTCTAACCACTTCTGTGCAGCAGTACTGCTGTTGCTGCTGCTGCTGTTACTAGGCTGCTGCTTCTTTCTCTGCTTGCTGCTACTGTCCTGTTGCTGTTGCTGCTGCCACACCTGCTACAACCACGGCCATTGTCACTGGCCTCCTGCTACTGACACCGTTAATGTTACAAGTGTTGTCGTTGTCATGGCTGGTTTGAAGTGTTGCGTGTCTAACTTCACATGCCTCTTCAGATTGTGCTGTGTACCTTTCAAAGACATCCCCCTTTCTTTTATTTCCCTTTTTCTTTTCTTTGCCACTTTTTTTCTTTAGATTCGTTTGATCTTTCTTGCTGGGTTTGTTTTTATTTCTCTCCGTTCTGCTTAATTGTGGTTCCTTTCGCTTGTCTTGGTTAATATCTGTATTGCGTTTTGGTACATTTGAAATAGCGTATATGCGTACGTATGTCCGGGCCGTATACAGATGCGCAGACATGTAACGATGATTGTAATATTTTATTAACATAAAAATTCATGACACAGAAAACAAGGATGATGACTGCGAACTGATGATAATTATGAACAGATACTGCCAACCGACGTCGACGATGATGACGATTGCTGCCAACGATGATGATGAGTGCCAAACTGACAACACTGATGATGATTATTGCTAACTGGTGGTTATTATGCTGATGACTGCTGTCTGTTGATGAATGATGATTACGATGACTGCTGTTTATGATGATGACGTTGATGGTTACTAACTGATCGTGGTGACGATGGCGCTGAAGGTATGGGACCTGCTGGAGTACAGCTGTCTGCTGACACTGCCGTGGCACTTGCTGCTGGTGCCAGGAGACTTGCGCTGTATCCGCTTCAGCAGCGTCAGCAACTCTGTGGCCGTCGTCGGAGACAACGACATCGCCATCCTCAGACTGAAATCGTCAGTGGGGAAGCTCCGGGGTGTGGCGATGAGATGTGATAGGGGGTGCGGGGAACTAGGAGGGGATGGGGGGGTCCAGGGAGAAAAGGCAGATAATCAAAATCAAATCAGATTATGGTACTTAGAGCCTCGCCGACCACTAAGGCCATCTCGAGGCTATCGACACGTTAGCATCTCTACTTCAATTCATCGCAGATGATTATGAGTGTTAGGTTTGCGTTAGAGTGGGAACGTGCACGGAAAAGGCGGGAGGAACTGGAATCGTGAAAAGTATGTGCATAATTTGGATATGAGTTTTATTAACTCGGTAAATGAAATGGTTCTTGAATACAAGCATAACAGAAATTAGAAAAAAAAAGACATACAAAAAACCCCACCACCAACAACAACATGTATATAAGATAAAGGTGATGGGTAGATCATGGCGATGTTGATGTCGATGAATATCTTGATGTTACTGATGTTTGCTGTGGTAGAAACTGATTGCTACTTTGATGCATTATGAGTAATATATCCAAAGAAATGATGTTGAGGGTTTTTTGGCAATGGTTGTAGTCGTGTTACATAACTCTTTAATTTACGCCCAGCTGTTTTATCATAGTGATGATAGGAGAGCATTTCAAATTCAGTGTGTGAAAATGATTAATGAATATTTTCCTTTTTTGAAGCACATCACACCTTTCAGGTAGTTATTTACTGATAAACCTATTTCTACGAATAGTAATGGACCAAGAAAGATGGCTGCAATTAAGTAATGTGTGTTATATATATATATATATATATATATATATATATATAACCAACTTACATCGACGAATAGTAATTGACCAAGGAAGATGACTGCAAGTATGTGATATTTTATGTAAATTGCTATAGTTAAAGGAACTGAACTTCATTTTGTAACATCTTTCTTTCTGTGTGTAAATTCTGTATCAAAATTCAAAGTTCCGTTTTGTTTGTCTGACATGGCAAAATGTGTTCTGGAATGGGAGAGAAAAAAAAAAAAAAGAGATTCGGCTGGTTTGGTAGTCACAGTTAGTCCGTTATTTAGCGGACTGGCTGCTTCGTTTGTTTGTTTGTTTTGAGCAACGTTATCCAGTAAAGGGTTTCGTTTGTTCGTTAAGAATCCCACTGTGATTTTGAAGTGAGTGCTGCCCTGTCTGGTTTCAGAGAAGATGATTTGATGATATGCCACTCTCACGACCACCCCGTCAAGTGCATCGCCTTCAATTCGGTCTTCAACCAGATCATCTCGGCCTGCAGCGGCTCGGTACTCACTCTGTCCTTCTTTCTGTCTGTCTCTCTCTCTCTGTCTGTCTATTCTTTCTCTCTCTCTCTCTCTCTCTCTCTCTCTCTTTCTCTCTCTCTCTCGGTCTGTTTACCTATCTTTCCGTGTCCCCCTGTCTCTGTCTCTTTGTTTCTGTACTTCTCTTGCTCTCACTTTCTCGATGTGGGTAGGGGGCGTGCGCAATGTGTCTGTGCCTTATGTCTGTTGTGTGTTAAGTGTTTGTATGTGTGTGTGTGTGTGTGGTACAAGATAGAGAATGCAAGAATACATTATTATATCTAAAAGAGAAATAGTCGACATGTCCGTTGATAAGAAGGCGACACATAAAACAGGTATCAATTTTCACAGACGAACACAACGTTTGATCATTCTTCCACATTACAAGCGGAACACTGATCCATAATGAATATATGCTTAACAGCGGGGGTGGAGGCGTGTGGGGGTGGAGCGTGTGTGTGGGGATGTATGTGCATGTGTTTACGCGTGTGTGTGTGTGTGTGTGTGTGTGTGTGTGTGTGTGTGCAGACGGTGAAGACGTGGAGCCTGGAGACAGGCCGCATGGAGGTGGAGTTCCTGGACGCCCATGAGCGCCACGCCATCAACGACATCACCCTGGACTCCGCCATGAAAAGGTGGTGACCCGTCCCTTTTCAGGGCAGACTTTTTCTTTTTACTTCTTTTTTTTTTTTGGCATACGTACAACATGTGTAACATATGCAACAAGAAAAGAAAAAAGGAGCACATACATAGCACATGTAATGAAGCTAATGTCATTATTACAAAATGTTAAAGTTTGTGGGGGAGAAATTCTTAAGAGTACCCAAATGAGCTTGAAGTCTTTCGGTTAACGTAGTTTTAATTTTTTGTGTGCTTCTTCTGTCTGGAATTCGCTGCACGTCAGTCTTTGGCACCAAACCAACACTCCCTCTGGTCAAAACCCAGCGAAAACGTCATTTGTTTTGTACTTGTGATGTTTTTTCGCCGCTGTTTATTTGAGATGCTTTCTGCTCATAGGTTCATGTGTGTGTGGTTGAGTGTGGTTAGTCATTTTCGAGCGTGGCTTCATGTGATTGCCAGCGCATTGAGTCTACCTTGACTGAGAGAAATGCGCTGTATAAATGCCATGAGTATTATCATTATCATTCTCTCAGCTTGATTGCATCATGCAGATCAACATCCTGTTTAGCTTTGGCTCCAGAAGGTCAGGTTGTTCCCATGTTGGGCTCATTGAATCCGCATCTCCTCTTTGTCTTCCATATACATTTCCTGCAATGGTTGGAATTGTGTGTTAGTCAGGGACACATTGTATTCCTATCAGTTCTGTTCTTGACAGTTCAGATGCAGTCGTCTTACAACCTGAATGTCGTGCTTTTGTTAACAGGGTGCAAAGTGTGTAATTTTCCGTATCCTCGTTTCAGACACATACCTGTGCTGTACTTTTGCGGAGAAGTACTTCACTAACTAAGCTTTGTGGGCGAGAATACGTGCGCCCGTACGCCAGCGTGTGTTTTTGTATGTATGTGTGTGTGTGTGTGTGTTTGTGAGTGCACATGTGCGTTTGTATGTGTGTGTGTACATGCCCGTGTTGAGAAATCTTTTTTTGTTGTTGTCATTTTACTTGTTGGTTTAGTCATTGAGTTGTTGACTGGTGGGATGACTTGCTGATTGACAACTTCCTTCCTTCCTTCATTTGTTTATTCATTCATTCATTCATTTATTCATGGATACTGAAGTATGTTGTGACACGCCAGGCTGGTCACAGTGGCCACAGACGGCACGGCCAAGATGTGGAACTACAACACGGGGCTGTGTGTGAGGACCCTTCAGCCAGGTAACTGCCACATACCCTGTTCCACTTCCTACCATACCAGTTATTCACCAAATGTTCCACTTCCTACCATACCAGTTATTCACCAGATGTTCCACTTCCTACCATACCAGTTATTCACCAGATGTTCCACTTCCTACCATACCAGTCATTCACCAAATGTTCCACTTCCTACCATACCAGTTATTCACCAAATGTTCAACTTCTTACCATACCAAATATTCCCCAGATGTTCCACTTCCTACCATACTAAATATTCCACCAATGTTCCACTTCCTACCATACCACATATTCCCCAGATGTTCCACTTCCTACCATACCAAATGTTCACCAGATGTTTCGCTGGCGCGAACGTTTTGTCGCACACAGGCTTAGGCACACACACACACACACACACACACACACACACACACACACACACACACACACGTCGCACCCCAGCTGAGTTCTCTTTCTTTCTCCTTCTATCTTTCCCAATTGGTCTGTGTGTCTGCATTCATCCTGTTGTTGCTCCCGAAACGTTTCCTCCCTAATACCATGCTTTTCTCTGTGGCCTACAAACATCTCATCTGTAAACAGCATCCCCACACACAAAGCCCACCCAGCCTGTCTAAACCCACTAAGAGCAAACAATGGGAACGAGAGTTATAAAATGTAACCAGGATATTAGTGTTCCATGAGGGGTCGGGGTGGGGGGATACCTCTCAAGGCACATCCACACAGGGGAACGAGTGTCAGCCTGCAGATTTGGATGGGACAGTACAACGGCTGTAATGGGATACCTGGTTGGCGGAGCCATCTGATCTCTTCTTTCACCGTCGTGGTGTATTGTCATTGTGGGTTTCATCGCGCTTTCTTTCCTGTGGATTGTTCACTTTAGTGCCGTGGGAGAGAGCATTTTAAATTTTGACTTGTGTGTGTGTGTGGTGTGTGTGCGTGTGTGTGTGTGTGTGTGTGTGTGTGCGTGCGTGCGTGCGCGTGTGTGTGTGCGTTTTGTGTGTGTGTGTGTGTGTGTTTGAGAGAGAAACTTTGATGTTGGCAATTTCTTAGCCACCGCAGGTAGTAGAGACACACAACATGACGGGGTTGCAGTTATTGATAAAACTTGACTCAGTTTTGGTTGATGAGACGGTGCGGTTCCAGGACGGAGTTCAAAGGACATGGTCATGACGTGGCAAACTGACAAAGGTCTCCTGGCACGACGCTGCTTATGTCTGCCATCCATTAGTCGTTACACCTTGTCTGATGCAGTGAATGGCCTTGGTCAGAGCATTAATCCCTGTGAAAGACAGAGGTCTTCTTCTTCGTTCGTGGGCTGCAACTCCCACCTTCACTCGTATGTACACGAGTGGGCCTTTTTCGTGTATGACTGTTTTTACCCCGCCATGTAGGCAGCCATACTCCGCTTTCGGGGGGGTGCATGCTGGGTATGTTCATGTTTCCATAACCCACCGAACGCTGACATGGATTACAGGATCTTTAACGTGCGTGGTGTATTTGATCTTCTGCTTGTGTACACACACGAAGGGGGTTCAGGCACTTGCAGGTCTGCTCATATGTTGACCTGGGAGATCGGAAAAATCTCTATCCTTTACCCGCCAGGTGCTGTTAACGAGACTCGAACCCGGGACCCTCAGATTGACAGTCCAGCGCTTTAACCACTCGGCTATTGCGCCCGTCAGACAGAAGTCAAAGATCAAAATTATAATCCGGCATATCATTGGCATTGCCTTGTATTATTAATTTTTGGTCGCATCTGATTCTCTGTGTGAAATTCGGGTTCGTCTCCCCGGGGCGGGGCAGGCGCTTCGCTACAGTACAGTGCGCCACCCTTTATATACATATATATATATTTTTTTTTCTGAAAGTGTATTTAATTTTGTTTTACAATTAATATGGGTTTTTCTACATAATTTTGCCAGGGAATACTCTCTTGTTACCGTGAGTTCTTTTATGTGGGCGAAGAGCATGCTATCGTCTATCGTCTCAGCCAAATTACTAGCGTCCAGACTACTCAAGGTCTAGTCGGAGGGAATGGGTTGGGGGATGGGGGAGTGGGTAGGGGGGGGGGGATAATTCTCGCGAGTGTGAGATTCGACCCCGATGCTTCGTAGGCGGATGCGTTACCATTAGGCCACCATTCCACTTTGATATAAAAGACGGCGTCATAGAATAGAGTTCGGGTCTTACGTTCAGTTTTCATGAAAATGATTGCAGTGGTAAGATGGGAAAAAAAAACAACTGATCATAAAGGGCAGATGTTGAAACTCGATGAAATACATTAACTAATCGGAAAAGATTGAAAACAAGGCAAATTTTGCTTCCTGATTTTTATGATTGTGATAGAAATTGTTTTGAAAGTCTGATATCATCAAAGATGAGGGTTTTAACATGGTGACATTGAACCTACTGGATACGTAGGTTCCGTTGGCAGTAGATGCTTTGCGTTCCTCCGCCATATTTCAGTTTTGTCATTTCATGGATGGGATTCAGTGAACCCTAAATGCCCCTGCCTCTCTTGATTGCGTAAATGTTTGCCTGTCTCTGCTTGTCTCATCATTTTTCTCAGTCAGTCTGCTTGTTCCTTGTCAGGCATTACAGCTGTGGTATCCCAACGAGGTTTGCTTAGAATTGAATCGTATAGAAAAATGGAATGTTGCACATGAGCATGAGGGACAAAGAGTGGGGATAAGAGAGAGGGAGAGAGAGAGAGAAGACAACAATATGCAGACACTGCAGTGTTGAGAAAGATTCTGCTGTTTCAGCTCCAGGGAGTCTGGAACTCACCACAGCGACCTACATCGATATGCGGAATGTCAAGTGAGTGTAGAAGATTGTGTGTGTGTGTGTGTGTGTACGTGTATGTGTGCAGTCACTAGCTGATTTGTTTTATTTTCGTAATGAATTCACTGAAACAGCGTACCATAAGCAGGAAAAGCCATCATCATGATAGGCATACTATCATATCTTCTTCTCTCTCAACTCTGTGAAGAGTCATTAGGGCACCGCACAGAAGAACTGTTCACCGTGTTCCTGACGGTCTCTAGATTGTGTGTTTCTTTCTCTTTCTCTTTTTTTTTGGGGGGGGGGGGGGGGGGGCGGGGGGGGGGGGTTGTGTTTTTTTGTTCTTGTTTTTTTTTGTCACAGTGTATTTCTCTGTGTGAAAGTTGGACTGCTGTTCCCAGGGAGAGCGCGTCGCTACATTAAGAGCGCTACCCATTTTTTGTGTTTTTTTTTTTTTTGTTGCATGGTGCACTCGGGACCTCGGTTTATCGTCTCATCCGAATGACTAGCGTCCAGGCCACCACTCAAGGTGTAGTGGAGGGGGAGAACATATTGGCTACTGAGCCGTGATTCGAACCAGCGCGCTCAGATTCACTCGCTTCCTAGGCGGACGCGTTACATCTAAGCCATCACTCCAGTGGGGATGAGAGAGCGAGAGAGAGAGGAGGGGGGGTGAGGGGGGGGACAAAGAAAACAACAGCAGACACGGGGGCGTTGAGAAAGATTCTGTCGTTTCAGATTCAGCTATGTCAAAGCCTGGGTCTCTGCAGATGTTTTTCCCGTCCTTTCTACAATGTTGTCAATCCATTGTCTCTTTGGGTTTTTGCATTGTTTTGTTTTGTTATTTTACTGTCTCCTAGTAAAACCCATTGCCATGTATTGCGTTAGAATGTATTTCATTTTAGTGCAACGCAACGCAAATTAACAGTTATATATAGTATACAAAAAAGCCTACAAAGCAGCACGCAGTACAACACAAAGAAATATTATGAAATAACAGAAAAACACACACATTAAGTTACAATGAAATATAGTGCAACATAGTGCAATTCGCAAAAAGACATGATAGGCCTACAGTACACAACAGCACGAAGAAAGTAAGATGAAATACAATCAAACATAAAATAGCACACAGTTGGTCAGAGTGAAATACAACAAAACATTGTACTGCACGCAGTAAGTCAAATTAAACGATAATGAAACATAATGAATACACAGCAAGAACACAGCACAGTGAGCACCACAACACAGATCCCCGCCTAACGAGACAGTGACACGGGTGGGTGGGTGAGACAGGTACATCCTGACAGGAGGCTGGAACCACCGCCTCAACCTGTACATTGACGACACCCCGGAGACCATTCCTTTTGAAGTGCCCCTCATACCGTCTTGGAGGGACGACCTGGTTGGTACTGTCTGACACCACTGTCTGCCTGCCTCTGGGCACTGCGAGAGAAAGAGAGAGAGATGATGGGAGGGGGGGAGAGAGGTGGAAACTGGGAAAAACTAAGGCTTGGATTAATTTAATTGTCATGAGAACCCTTACGTGTCTAGTCGTAGTAGTGGTATCTGTGAATATACTTAGCGTTTCCAGACCACCATTATGAATTGTCATCTGGACGTTTCGTACAATGCGTGTGCTCTTCAGGTTAACGTGTATTCATACAGTATGATTGTAGAATGCGTATGCGCGCGTCTGGGTGTATGTGTGAGTGCATGTGTGTGTTGTTGTTTTTTTTCTGCCAAGGTGCAGAAAAAACCCATCTTAGATCAACAGATTATAGATTTTTTTTTAACTGCACAGGTACGTGGTCACCAGTCGGACATCCTGTGCTCCGACTTCTCTCAGCGGGACAAGGCAGCCACCGGGGACTATGAGGGCCAGGTGATGGTGTGGAACGTGGAAACCGGGTACCGAGTCAACGTCCTCCGCCCTCCCCCACCCGAGGGATGGAGCCAAGAGAAACGTAGGTTCCACGACTATTTGGGATCCTTTTTTTTTCCACGCCATTGGTCCGTTCCTGATTCATGATTCAAGGATTTCCAGAGATCCCCAACCCTGCCGAATCCGATTCGCCATGACAAGATGGAATCCGAAACACCCTGGCCTGACACGATCCAACGAAACCCCGTCCAGGCCCAAACAAGCAGAACTCATTCCGATTCAGACCCCGATCCACATTCCCCACAACTCCCTTCAAGGGCTGCAGTTTCAGGTCCATTGAACCGTCTCTGAAGGAGAGAGCAAGTCGTTGTGTCCCATTCGACTTGTTGTCTCCTGTCCCATGTGTCTCCGTAGTGGTGGTGGCTTGCCCCCACAGCATAGCAGTTAGAGATACTATATACGATCCAGTGGTATACATATATTTGTCTCAGTGAACAGCAGGCGTTAATCCATTGTCTCACGAGACGGACAGGGGGTTTCGCTACCACAATTGCTCAGCTTTATTTGCAAACTATATTAGCTATTAGTTCTGCTACGTTCGTTGCTCATTTCATCAGTTTCATTCATAGAGAGTTCGAGTGAAAGAGGAAGCGAGAAGGAGAGTTGTGAAGGATGTATAGAGTGATGCAGGATGAGATTGAAGGAGGATGAGAACAGTGACGGAGCATGACGACAGTGACGGAGGATGACGACAGTGACGGAGGATGACGACAGTGACGGAGGATGACGACAGTGACGGAGGATGACGACAGTGACGGAGCATGACGACAGTGACGGAGGATGACGACAGTGACGGAGGATGAGGACAGTGACGGAGGATGAGGACAGTGACGGAGGATGACGACAGTGACGGAGCATGACGACAGTGACTGAGGATGACGACAGCGACGCATGATGACGACAGCGACGCGGGATGACGACAGTTGACAGAAGATGACCCATGATGGTTTTCAGTGGAGGACGACAGAGGGGTGACGTGCCTGCACTTCCTCAAGCTGAGGTCCCGACTGCGGCGAGGGGGCAACCTGGTGGTGGGGGGGCCCTATGGCCAGGTGTCCATCTGGAACATCAACTTCACCAAGATGGCCTCCTCTGCCATGGCTATCTTCCCTGTCGTGCGTACCTTTTTGCTGGTTTGACTGTGTGCTGTTTGTGGTCATTTTCTGTCGTTTTTTGTTGTTGGAGAGATAGTAGAGAGAAAAAGAGAGAGAGAGTGTGTGTGTGTGCGTGATGTGTGTGTGTGAGTACATTTAAAGGGCATCAATAATCCTAATTACATCAAAACAATTATCGAAGTAATACTTAATCAGTTCATGTCACTGAAGGCAGGGAAGTGTTAACAGTATGCTCACAGAGCGAGAACAACACAGACTAGTAAGTGGTAACCGTATGTACACAGAGCGAGAACAACACAGACCAGTGAAGTGGTAACCGTATGCACACAGAGCGAGAACAACACAGACTAGTAAGTGGTAACTGTATGCACACAGAGCGAGAACAACACAGTAAAGTGATACCTGTATGCACACAGAGCGAGAACAACACAGACAACGAAGTGGTAACTGTATGCACACAGAGCGAGAACAACACAGACTAGTAAGTGGTAACTGTATGCACACAGAGCGAGAACAACACAGACAGTGAAGTGATAACTGTGTACACACAGAGCGAGAACAACACAGACCAGTGAAGTGATAACTGTATGCACACAGAGCGAGAACAACGCAGACTGGTTAAGTGGTAACTGTATGCACACAGAGCAAGAACAACACAGACAGTGAAGCGATAACTGTATGCACACAGAGCGAGAACAACACAGTGAAGTGATAACTGTATTCACACAGAGCGAGAACAACACAGACAACGAAGTGGTAACTGTATGCACACAGAGCGAGAACAACACAGTGAAGTGATAACTGTATGCACACAGAGCGAGAACAACACAGACAGTGAAGTGATAACTGTATGCACACAGAGCGAGAACAACACAGACAGTGAAGTGATACCTGTATGCACACAGAGCGAGAACAACACAGACGGTGAAGTGATAACTGTATTCACACAGAGCGAGAACAACACAGACCAGTGAAGTGGTAACTGTATTCACACAGAGCGAGAAAAACACAGACAGTGAAGTGATAACTGTATTCACACAGAGCGAGAAAAGCACAGACGGTGAAGTGATAACTGTATTCACACAGAGCGAGAACAACACAGTGAAGTGATACCTGTATGCACACAGAGCGAGAACAACACAGACAACGAAGTGATAACTGTATTCACACAGAGCGAGAACAACACAGACCAGTGAAGTGGTAACTGTATTCACACAGAGCAAGAACAACAAGGATCAAAAAGTGATAACTGTATGCACACAGAGCAAGAACAACAAAGATCAAAAAGTGATAACTGTATGCACACAGAGCAAGAACAACACAGACCAGTGAAGTGGTAACTGTATTCACACAGAGCGAGAACAACACAGACAGTGAAGTGATAACTGTGTACACACAGAGCGGGAACAACACAGACCAGTGAAGTGATAACTGTATGCACACAGAGCGAGAACAACACAGACAGTGAAGTGATAACTGTGTACACACAGAGCGGGAACAACACAGACCAGTGAAGTGATAACTGTGTACACACAGAGCGAGAACAACACAGACTGGTTAAGTGGTAACTGTATTCACACAGAGCGAGAACAATACAAACAGTGAAGTGGTAACTGTATTCACACAGAGCGAGAAAAACACAGACAGTGAAGTGATAACTGTATTCACACAGAGCGAGAAAAACACAGACGGTGAAGTGATAACTGTATTCACACAGAGCGAGAAAAACACAGACGGTGAAGTGATAACTGTATGCACACAGAGCGAGAAAAACACAGACGGTGAAGTGATAACTGTATTCACACAGAGCGAGAAAAACACAGACGGTGAAGTGATAACTGTATTCACACAGAGCGAGAACAACACAGACAGTGAAGTGATAACTGTATTCACACAGAGCGAGAACAACACAGACAACGAAGTGGTAACTGTATGCACACAGAGCGAGAACAACACAGACAATGAAGTGGTAACTGTATTCACACAGAGCGAGAACAACACAGACAGTGAAGTGGTAACTGTATTCACACAGAGCGAGAACAACACAGACCAGTGAAGTGATGACTGTATGCACACATAGCGAGAACAACGCAGAGTGGATAAGTGATAACTGTATTCACACAGAGCGAGAACAACACAGACCAGTGAAGTGGTAACTGTATTCACACAGAGCAAGAACAACACATACGGGGAAGTGGTAACTGTATGCACACAGAGCAAGAACAACAAAGATCAAAAAGTGATAACTGTATTCACACAGAGCAAGAACAACAAAGATCAAAAAGTGATAACTGTATTCACACAGAGCGAGAACAACACAGACCAGTGAAGTGGTAACTGTATGCACACAGAGCAAGAACAACACATACGGGGAAGTGGTAACTGTATGCGTTACAAAGTACAAAAAAATAATGTTACTGCACTCTTGCGTCAACTTCATAGGTTGCCCATTCAGTACAGAATTCAGTACAAAATTACCATATTAGCTCATCGATACTTCAAAGGTTCTCTCCCATCTTACTAATCTTCTGTCCTTCACATTTACACTCCATCCCGTTCTCTCTGGTCTTCTGGAGAAAATCTCCTTCGAGTCCCCAAAGACTCTTCAAAGACATTTGGCCAAAGGGCTTTTCAGTATCAAGCACTGTTGTCTGGAATTCTCTTCCTCCGGAACTCCTGCACTCACCAACTCTGCCCTCTTTAAAAAGAAAACGTAAAACCCACCTGTTCAAAATGGCCTTTGGTTGTGATGAAGCATTGCACTTTGTCTGTCTCCTCCCACGCTTTACACTTGCCGTGTTTCCCCTGCATCCATTGGAGTATTCCTGTTGTGTGTGTGTGCTTGTAGGTCGGTGTTTGCTCCGTGCGTGTGTGTGTGTGTGTGTGTGCGCGTGCGTGTGTGTGTGTGGGTCTGTGGGTGTATTTTGTGCCTTTTCCTGCGATTTTTCATATCTCCAATTTGTAGTATGGTATTGGTGTACATATATTTTGTTTTTCCACTTCTATGTCCTCATGTGCTCTTGTGTGGTATATAGCGCAATTGTATAATTATGTATTGTCTCATGTGAGGCGCTTAGAGCCCATTATATGGGTGGTTTGCGCCATATTGGCACAATACATCATTATTGATTATTATTATCATCATCATCATCATGTCATCATTATCATTATTATTATTATTGTCATTATCATTATTATTATTATTATTATCATGCACACAGAGCGAGTACAACACGGACAAGGAGGTGGTCAGTGTGACGGCCCTGGACAGTGACGCCAACAACAGTGTGCTGGTCACGGGGGACAGCAGGGGGTGCGTGGCTCTGTGGGACCTGCAGACCTACACCCTGGACCACCACGAGGACCAGCCGCCCACACGTGAGTGCCATGTCCGATACTGACCATCAGAACAGCATCGGAGGCAATTTCCTGCCCCGAGTGTCTGGGTTACACTTTGATAAAAGCGGAGAGCGTCTTGCTTAATTTACATCTCCACTCTCTAGGACAAGATGGTTTTAGGACAGTCGGCGCTGGGGATGCTTCCCAAAGGCCAGCTAGTTCTCAAGACTGCAGCAAGCACTACGACCCAGCGTAATTTTGCTTCCTAGTTTGAGAGTTATAGTCCTTCACAAAAGACTAAGCTGTACATGCATTCCCATTGAAATGGAGAAACTATTGATGATACACCTCTCACTTTGCTGTTGACCCGGCTGTAAGCTTATGTCAGTCTGTGATTTAAGCCGAGTGTTGAGCCCTGTGAGATGAGTGGTGTTGAACATACAACGATCACCGTGATAAATAACATAGTTGTCGGTCAGGTCTTGATTAACATTATGGTTATAGTATGTGTGTGTACGGTGTGTTTGTTTGTGTACGAGTCAAAGTCAAAAGTCAGTCAAAATTGTATTTCACAATGGTAATTGAATAAGTAACAACCGCTTTCTTTTTCTTTTCTTTTTCTTTTTATTTATTTATTTTTTTATCTTTTTTTTTTACATCAAGCCATTTGAAAGAAAGAAAGAAAAAAAGTGTGTGTGTGTGTGTGTGACGTTAACAAAGAGCAAGACAAGCTGTTTCTGTCTCTGTATTGTCAGTCTGCTTGTCCAGTCCACCTGATCTGTCCATCCACCTTTGGTTGCATGTCTCTCTGCAGCGTTGTCTGTACGCAGGTTTCATTTAGTGTTACGGCATCGCCTGACTACATGCGCATTGTGAGGTGGTTCCCGTTGACAGTTGTCCGTGTCAGGGATAGACTGGTTCAATTACACACACTGACGTGCCTTTAGTATGAAACTGTTGGTATGCTGTACTGATTTTTTTTTCAAAATCTTTTTGGACAGCCTTTGGTCGCCCTTCACCGTCGGCTTGGCTTAAAACAATTGGTTGCCCATCTGTCTGTGTGCACATGGTGTGACAGAAATGTTATCTTAATCCAAATGAGAAAGTGGCGAAACAATCATTGCTTTTCATGCAACAAACACAGAAACGATTATTGCTTTTCATACAACACAGAAACGATTATTGCTTTTCATACAACACAGAAACGATTAGTGCTTTTCATACAACACAGAAACGATTAGTGCTTTTCATACAACACAGAAACGATTAGTGCTTTTCAAATAACAGACACAAAAAGATTGGCAAAATACGTATACATTCTCACACAACATACACACATGTGAACCCAACTCTTTTAAATGATCATGACACACGTGTGTGCTGCTGCCCCCCCCCCCCCCCTCCCCCCACCCTCCTCTTCTCCCAGGCCTGGCGACGTGGATGGCGCACGCCTTGAGGGTGACGGGGGTGAAGGTGGCGACGGAGCGCCTCCTGGTGGTCAGCTGCTCCACGGACCGCACCGTGCGTGTCTGGACCCGTCAGGGACACTACATTGGTCAGTAGGCTCTGTCATACACATTTCTCTGTTTGCCTTGTCTGTGGGCCGGATAGTCTGCCTGTGTTACATATCTCTGTGCCTTGTCTGTGGGCCGGATAGTCTGCCTGTGTTACATATCTCTGTGCCTTGTCTATGGGCCGGATAGTCTGCCTGTGTTACATATCTCTGTGCCTTGTCTATGGGCCGGATAGTCTGCCTGTGTTACATATCTCTGTGCCTTGTCTGTTGGCCGGATAGTCTGCCTGTGTTACATATCTCTGTGCCTTGTCTATGGGCCGGATAGTCTGCCTGTGTTACATATCTCTGTGCCTTGTCTGTTTGCCGGATAGTCTGCCTGTGTTACATATCTCTGTACCTTGTCTATGGACCGGATAGTCTGCCTGTGTTACATATCTCTGTGCCTTGTCTATGGGCCGGATAGTCTGCTTGTGTTACATATCTCTGTGCCTTGTCTGTGGGCCGGATAGTCTGCCTGTGTTACATATCTCTGTGCCTTGTCTATGGGCCGGATAGTCTGCCTGTGTTACATATCTGTGTGCTGGATAGTCTGCCTGTGTTACATATCTCTGTGCCTTGTTTATGAGCCGGATAGTCTGCTTGTGTTACATATCTCTGTGCCTTGTCTGTGGGCCGGATAGTCTGCCTGTGTTACATATCTCTGTGCCTTGTCTATGGGCCGGATAGTCTGCCTGTGTTACATATCTCTGTGCCTTGTCTATGGGCCGGATAGTCTGCCTGTGTTACATATCTCTGTGCCTTGTCTGTTTGCCGGATAGTCTGCTTGTGTTACATATCTCTGTGCCTTGTCTATGGGCCGGATAGTCTGCCTGTGTTACATATCTCTGTGCCTTGTCTGTTTGCCGGATAGTCTGCCTGTGTTACATATCTCTGTACCTTGTCTATGGACCGGATAGTCTGCCTGTGTTACATATCTCTGTGCCTTGTCTATGGGCCGGATAGTCTGCTTGTGTTACATATCTCTGTGCCTTGTCTATGGGCCGGATAGTCTGCCTGTGTTACATATCTCTATGCCTTGTCTGTGGGCCGGATAGTCTGCCTGTGTTACATATCTCTGTGCCTTGTCTTGGGCCGGATAGTCTGCCTGTGTTTTATTGTCTTATCAGAGTTCCTTAGTTTAGCGTCCTGTGTCTTCACGTGTAAACGATTTACTTGCATACTTGTCTCTGTGTCTGTTTCCAGCGGGTATTAACGATTGTCAGTTTTTTTGGACAGTGGTCGCTTTTTTATCTGTTCTATCCCCTCTTCACACACACACACACACACACACACACACATATATATATATATATATATATATATATATATATATATATATATATATATAGCGCCCTTTCTGTCTGAGAGCTCAGGGCATTTACATGAAAGAAAAATATTACAAATTACAAATCAATCATGACCACTCTATCTCAAACCCACCTCCCTCCCCCTCCCCCCTCCGCCCACACACACATCTCCCTTTCCCACTTTTCATGCATCCAAAGTGACCTGACGCGGGTGGTGTTGGAGAACAAGGAAGCTGAGAATACTTACAGATAGTTTTTAAAAAGATGAGTTTTTAGTGATGAACGAAAAGCAGAGAGAGAATCAGATGCACGGATATGATGAGGAGGGTTGTTCCAGGAGCAGCACATGAGGTCTATGATGACGTGTTCATCCTCTTGGTAGTCACGGCCTGTGGGACTTCCTTACAGGCACGTTCGGCCAGAAGCTGGATTGGACAGTGGGCGACGAGACGACGTACCAACACCCGCGAATTCCCAAAGACATCGAAGACTTAACCAGGCAATCGCAGCTACACGTGCAGCAAGACACGGGACAGGTGGAGGAGGTGAGTGGGTGCAGCGGTGGAATGGCGGGGTGCTGGTGACGGCGTGTTAGCGTGGTGGGAGGTGGAGTGCAGTGCAGGTGGATCCTGTTGGGGTTGTGGTGTGGGGGAAGGGGGTGGGGCCCACTGACTTGTACATAGTAACTACAGAAGTCTGTGTGGGGAGGGGATAAAGGCTGCGGAGGTTGACCAGCTGCTAATAGTTTTAAGCGGTCAGGGTTTTTTTTTAGTTAAAAATAATATTAACTTCAGCTGAGTATGGTAATTCCGTTGATGCATTCATTGCCAGCGCGAAGCAGCAAAATCCTCCATTTTAATCATACATCAGTTTGAATGTACTATGAGAAGTGTGTGTGTGAAGGGGGGGGGGGTTGTTTGTTTTGTTTTTTCACCGATCTCATATCAAACATAAAATTTTAAGAAATAATTCAGGGTATGCTATTCAAAAGTCTGTTGTGTTTTACACTCAGTTTGAAGGGGTTTTTTTTTTTTCATTTTTTCACATTCGCCCAAGTTGTCTTTTTGTCGATAAAATTAGGGTCCTCAGTGACTAAGGGTGTATTCCTTTTGTGTATATCATAAATTACTGGATCGCATCGATAGTTTGCGAGAACACATTACTGAAAGGAGACTAAGGACGCCGCCGAATTTTACTCAGAGAATGATTTGTGCAAAGGCATAATGTTCACGACCGTCTAAATCAACATATCGACTTGCACATACACACAGGCATGGAGCGGTAAAAAGTCACCCTGAAAATTAACTCGAATAAAGCAGGTGCATCTACTGATATCGCGAGAATCTCAATCTTGTCATTCCGGTTTCCGAATACATCAGTGCTATCGTAAAAAGGGAGGACAATTCGTAGTTTTTGAAGATTCCGACAGTTAGTACTTTATTGGCGTTCGTGCTGAAGATATAATGTTAACAGTTTCGAACAGGCTTGGATATAACCGTCACTGACTTTGATAGTGTACACACATCAGATCACCCAGATTAGAGTCACGGAAAAGTCAGATTGATCGAAAATGTGAGTGGGAGAACGCGTCTGATCCTCCGATCATAACGTTTCAAAAGGAAACTCGTCAGGAGTGATCATTGTGTCCATAGAGACCAAAAATGCGTTTGGAGTTTTTGTTATGACTAACCGTAGTCTGGAAGTCGTGTTGAAGACATGGAAAGTTTGAAACTTTGACAGACCTAATGGATGAAATGCCAACTGCTGTAGGCTGCTTAATACGGCATTGTTCCGTTTCCAGCACGCGACTTTCGGTTCTACAACACTCTCCTACTTGATGGTAGCAAAACTTATGATTGGGATAGATATATATGTAAGCCCCCTCTCATTTTCACACTTCGTTCTATGTTGCTTTTTTTGCTTGTATGTTTTGTCGTTGTTGTTGTTGTTTTGTTTTGTTGTTCAGGACTCACACATGAACTGTTGGAGCAATCACTGCTTCGACTTCCATTTATATTTCTTCTGCTTCTGATGCTGTTTCTATTTCTGCTGCTGCTTCGAATACTACTGTTACTGCTTCTTCCATAGTAACTGCTTCCGCTGCTTTCACAGTGACTATAGCTGCTATTGTCTGCTGCTACAGCTACATCGATTATCACTGGAAAACAAATACAAAAACACCCGGCAGGAAAACAACAACAAAATGGGTGGCGCTCTTAGTGTAGCGACGCGCTCTCCCTGGGGAGAGCAGCCCGAATTTCACACAGAGGAATCTTGTGACTAAAAAGAGTAATACAATACAATACAAGAGTAATACAATACAATACAATACAATACAATACTGTTGCTGTTGCTTCTATTGATATTGCTTCTGTTGGTTCTCCCCTTGCTCGTCCAACTGCATGCCGCCACGCTGCTGCCAGGACGAGGAGCAGGGTGCGAGGTCGTGGAGAGACGGCGGGGACCCGTTTGCCACGGGCCTCAACTACTTCGCCCGCAAGAAGGCCGTCCTGTCCAAGAAAGGGAGGTCAGTGGGTGTTCCTCTGGATGACTGAGTGGCTGGAGTGGTTGATGGATGGATGGAGCGATTGATTGATTAACCCCCCATACATGCTGCTGACGATTTCTGTCTCTGTGTCTCACTCTGCGTCTCCTTCTCTGTCTGTCTGTCTGTCTGTCTTTCTTAAGTCTCTTTCTCGTTTTGTCACATTTTACAATGTTGTTGATGATGATGATGATTCGTCTTAGTGGTAGTAGTAGAAGTAGCAGTGTTAAAAAATGTTGTTGTGTCGTTATCGTTATTGTTATTGTTGTCAGAAGGACAGATCGGAAGACTAGGCAATGCCTAAAATCTTTATCCTTAAGTAATAAAGTTTTTGAATCAAGAATCTTGAACTCCCTCTCTCTCTGATTTCTCTCTCTCTTGTCAGTTGAGCCGTTTAACATTCACTGCAGACTTGTATCAAACAGATCGGTGTGCCAGAGTGTATTATTTTTCTTCGGGAAACGACACACATTATTGTTGTCGTGATTCAAACCTATGCCATATTGATAGTCATGATTACGCAAATGCTGAGGAAAGAATTAATGCTCGAATGATAGTGGTATTTTGTTTAAATGACGTCCATTTCACTGTGATATTGAAGTTGTAGTAGCAGGGTGTACGATAGTAGTAGTAGTAGTAGTAGTAGTAATGTATGCGCGTATGTTTTTTTGTGTGTGTGCACGCAAGCGTGAGAGAGGAGGGAGAGAAAGGTGCAAAAAATACAATGCATAGAATAAAACAGTATAAACTTCAATACAGAATTACACAGGCACCAAACATCTTTCGAAACTTTACTTAGCATAGTCTCAGCCGAACACAAACCCGTCCTGACCGAAACATAAGCCAGACCGAAACCAAACAAAATTCACAAAGCATACCAAACTCATAGTGGAGTGATGGCGTAGAGGTAACGCGTCCGCCTAGGAAGCGAGAGAATCTGAAGGCGCTGGTTCTATTCACGGCTCAGCCGCCGTATTTTCTCCCCCTCCACTAGACCTTGAGTGGTGGTCTGGACGCTAGTCATTCGGATGAGACGATAAACCGAGCTCCCGTGTGCAGCATGCACTCAGCGCACGTTAAAGAACCCACGGCAACAAAAGGGTTGTCCCTGGCAAAATTTTGTAGAAAAATCCACTTCGATAGGAAAAACAAATAAAACTGCACGCAGGAAATTTGTTGTGATAAAAAGAAATACAAATACAACAAATACAAAACTAACCAACATCCAACCAAACGTAGGAAGAAAAAAGAAAGAAAGAAAATACTATTTAAAAAGTACTCAGACAACCAACCCAAAGCAGTTATTTAACCAACCCTACCCAGTCTGAACAATCAACTCGATACTAGATTTTCAAAAAGCCCCACCCCTCGCCTCAGCCTGAAGTAATTGACCAACCCTACTCAACCCAAACAACCGGATTCTGGATTTTCTAACGTCCTTTCTCCCCCACCCATGTCCATCCCAACCCTTCTCCCTCCATTCCCCGTCACTCTCTCCTAACACCCTACTACCCCACCCCCCTCCTCACCCCCACCTCACCCCACCCACACCCTTCCCTCCTCCTTCTCCCTCCCCTTCCCACGCCCTCCTCTCTCCCCCCCTCCCCCTCCTCCTCCTCCCCCCCGGTTCCCCGTCCCCTGCCCCCCATCTCCCCCAACCACAGGCACCTGAACGACGAGGACCTGTCTGTGTACTCGTGCACGGGCGGGGTGGTTCCCTACCAGTCCCTCCGGCAGTACCCCATGCAGGACTCCCCCCCGGCCCTGCCGGATGACCTCAAGGCCGGGACGACAAGCTCTGCTACCAAGGCCACCAGGCGCAGCACTTTGGCCGACATCGCCTCTGACTTCTCCGGGCCTTAGGGTGTTCGTTTGGTGCTAGGGGGAGGGTGGGGGGGGAGTTGGGGTGTGGAGATGGTGGATGATGAACGTGGTGGTGGTGGTGGTGGGGCTGATAATCAACATCATCATCATCATCTTCGTAATAATAACAATAACAACAATAAAATGATGATAGCTGTTTGTAGCGCGCGTGCAAACACACACACACACATACACATAGACGCACGCACACACACACACACACACACACACATGCACATGCACATGCACATGCACACACACACAGCGCGCGTGCACCTACAGAATTCTGATTTTGTACTTCCTCCGTTACATATTGACTTAGCAGCTCCGGCAATCACAAACATGCACACACCTGCATACACGCATGCCCCCCTCGCTCCCTCAAAAACACGCACACACACGCATACAAACACATAAATACGCATATACGCACGCACTGACAGGATTCTGATTTGGTTCTACCTCGATCACACACACTGCAGCTCCGGCAAACACAACCACGCACACACATGCACACGCCTACATTATACATATACATGCCCCTCCCCCATTCATCCTCACACACATACACACACACACACACACACTCATACATCACAATTCTTTTTGCCCTGCCTTTTCTTCTCTTACACTCCCCCTTCCTTGCTCGATCTTGGTATTTACGTTGCACACACACACACACACACACACACACACACACACACATACACACACACACACAGCGCGCGCGCTTTATTTTCTTTCACAACATGGACGTCAGTGTTTTGCCGTTTCCACTGAAGTATCTGCACGTTGCTCTCATTAAAAAGAAATAATGTCCTTTTTGTGTGTACGACTCGATTTTACAACAGCAACAAAATATTTGCATGTCTCTTTTATCTAAAAAAGGAAGTTCATTATCCGGATGCCTCGAATATAAACAAAAACAAAACAAAAACACGTGCATATTTCAGGTATGCATGTTTCAATCTTTGAACTATTTCGGTTTGTTAGTTGGTTATGTTTTGTGTGGACTTCGATAGCTTAATTCAAGTCGAAGTCCTTTGCACGCTTTCGGCTTCAGAGAAGAAAAAAAAGGTTTATCCACAGCTTGGCGTCACGAGGGGGTGCTCATGACTCCAGGTGTGATTGATCCCTATTTAATTGACAGCAAAGCATTGTTGAGGTGTCGCTTTTCAGTTCGTCGCACGTTTAGGCTTGCGCTTGTCTTTCCTAACAGCTTGTTACTTTCATTTTTGTCGTATTAAAGTTTCGTGCTTTCAAAGACACGTGTTTTGTAGTGACACTCCTTTAACGCAGTTACATTCGAATTAAAGGGGGGTTGGGGGCGGGGAGGGGGTGGGGCAGTGGTGTGGGGAGATGAGAAGAAAATGTTCCAGAAACGTATGTCTCGAGTGAAAGCAGTCTGCAGCGTTTCTAACGTATGTCTCTCTCTGTCAAGGTCTTCTGTGTGTGTGTGTGTGTGTGTATGTGTGTGTGCCCTTTTGTTTACATTAGTTTCCAAGTTCCATTTAGCCATGTGAGATAAGAGAGAGAGAGAGAGAGAGAGAGCTGTATGGCACACCGATAACAGTTCTCAGTCTCTTACCTACCACTCCTGTTCTCCCTCTCTCCAACCCTCGCATGCATGTGCAAGCGCGAAAAGCCAACTCGCGGCGCGATCTTAGTCAGCATCTTTAAATCATTTCAGCCTTTCGAGGAGAAATCTGGTGTAAGGGAAATATAAAATAGCATTAGGACCAGGAGACTCCCCGAAGCAGGTAAAGTTCCTTAGTTGCTGTGTTTATGGCCATAGCTACAGGCGTCAGTCGCCATTCTTTAACGTGGCACCCAAACCACGGCTCCTACTGTTATTGTCCCCCAAATGACTCACTCCCACTGTAACTTCGAGGCTGTCAAAGCTGGGGTCGAAAAAGACGGGTCTGAACATCCTATCACTTTTATGCCCTCAGTCTTGTGTGGGGGGCTCATTTTCGTTAAAATGTTCGACTAATGATTTTGTATAATCATGCTCGTATTTTGGAGGCAATCATGCTTTCGTCAGTTTGTTAGTCGGCTGCTCTACTGAGATGCTTTGGGTGTATTTACATTCATTTATATTTGCTCCAAGCTCACATGACACAAAAACGTCATATTTAGATATAAAAGTTGTAGCAACTGTTTGTTTTAAAAATCAGAGGAATCATTCAGGAGTGCATGGACCTTCTTTCTTTAAATGGCGGGCCACCAACATTCCATTTCACAATTTACGGTGTCAACCGGTTAACCCCTTTGAGTGCAAGTCCCTGGTACTTAGGAGACTACTCCTCAGTCTACCACTATCGATTCAGTGCGTAACCTACTTGTCAACTCATTGTTACCAAGGCTACTAGAGCAGAGTTGCCTTTTCGCGCTGTTGACTACTCGTCGATCTACAAGATCTGAGTTGGCCAACATATGCAACTCTGAAAATCAGTTCCTCCATCAGAGGAAGGAGACATTGCTTTATCGTCTCCTTGCTCTGTCGTCCTGCTTGTTTTATTTTACTTTATCTGATCTTATTTATCTATTTGATTTTTTTTTTTTACAAGATTATCATCTATTCAAGGGCATGTTAAACGGTTTTCTGCTCCATTGAGAACGTTGCTGAAATTAAATCATTTCAGCATTAGGACATGAAGGTTTCTTCAAACCAGGCATAATCTTATCAGGATCAAGACTTGTCTCTTAGCGACTGGCTGGGTCCAATGAAAACGTTGTGCTTTCTACAAGTCAGTTTTAGAAAGTTTGCTACACAATATAAATCTGTTTGGGGCGTTGTATTTGGCTAAAAACGCTTCAAAAGGACAGTTTTGCTGACAGTCAGTGCCTCGTCGCTGCAGTATTGTGCATCGTGAAAGTGCTGTTTTCCCGGCCAGCCTTTCTTTTTCTCATTAATGATAATTATCCTCTTCCTGTCTCATGTTTCCAAATGCTCCTTTTTTCAGTTTCTGTGTGCATTCTGAAGCGGTCGTTTTGGTTGTTGTTGTTTTTTAAACAAACTCCTTTTTCACTCAGAAGCACACCCTCTCCAGTGTGTTCGTTTTTCATTTGAAATCGGGTTTGTTTGTTTGTTGTTGCTGTTGTTGTTTTTGCTCTCACTTCTTTCCCGACCTTTTCACATCCACGAGTATTCCTTTATAAGTCTCTTTGTTTGTTTTGTTGTTGTTGTTGTTTCCTTAAATGTATGATCTAAAGTTCCAGTCGTCATGTGATGTTTTGATTTACCAAGCGACCAGTTTGATCAGAACGTCGCCCCCAGGTGCAGACACACCCCGCACTTCAAATGAAGGTTATAGCGTAGTGAACACCAGCTGCCTCTGTTCACAGCCATAATTTCCAACAACCCTTTTGTCAGCCGGGATTCAAACGGGACACAGGCGGGGGCTGTAGCCGGTGAACCCCGCCGGGTGAAAAACAGAACGCTCCTACCTGCTTTCTTTTGGAGCTGCCTGTCCCTCTCACGCTGTCTCTTACCTGGAGTCAACCCCCACTACCCACCCACCCTGGTCCCTTTCCTCCTTTAGTTAGTAGGTCTGTCAGAGACTTGAAACGAGCCTGACCGATGGATTTATACCTGGATGTTAACGTACGGGGTTCTGATTGTCGACTCACGGTTATTGTCGAGCGGTTCAAGTTTATGACTGAATGTTGTTGATAAGCTCTCAGTGTCAGCTTTCTTGTCTGTGACCGTACTTAACTACGTTCCTGGTGTGCTGCTGCACAAGTTTGATAGGTGTCTTTTTATCTGTAGTGACCCTACAGCTAAAATTGGAAGGTGGCTCGTGTGAGATAGATTACGCGGCAGGTGGAATTCCTGGCCACGCTTTTTCCCTCGCCGCAGGGCAAGTGGTTCACGTTGGGACTGGTGGTGGGATCACCTGTGTACCGCACAGCGCTTCTCACGTTACCCAGTCTCTGGTGTTCTCCCTCTCGGGTTTTTTTGAATTCGCGCACACCTCCTCCTCCTCCTTGCTTGACTCCTCCCTGCCCAGCATGCGCACTCGCAACTTCCGATCAGTGCACGCTGTCAGCTGATAGTGTCGTCTGCACGTTGTGTGTTATTCGTCTGGCGATCCTGCGAACTGAACGGCTTGGAATGATCTGCCACAGCTCTTACCGACAATCTCGGTGACAGTTTTAGGTATGTTTCCATGCTGAGTAACGGCGGACTCTTATCAGTGAAATGTGATTCGAAATCTTACCGTTTGAACAACGACTCAATTCTTTATCGGTGAAATGGGATGTTTACAAAGTCAACGAGAGTGTGTTCGGCAGTGAAGGAAATCTGGAACTATCGAACGCATGGAGTTATATTCATTATCTGGCTTGACCTGACAGTCACTGAAATGTGATTTTACAACCATTGACGCAAATCAGGCATGTGCGTGACAGTGTAAGAAGGCCTGAAAGAGTGGAATTTTACTTCTTGCCAAGGACTGATTCACCATGGATTCCATAAAGGAGGTGGAAGAACTGGAGAAGTTCTCCCCCACCTCAGATCGTCGGCCCTTTGAGGTGATCCTCCGTGGGGGGAAACCCTGGGGCTTCAGCCTGGCTGGGGGAGAGGGCGAGGACTCGGCTTTACATATTTCTCAGGTGAGTGATATCAGGCGGGGGTGTGGTTTCGATTGGTTTGATTGATTTCGTTGTCGTTGCACCGTTGGCTGGTTTGAAGTTTTGGTTGTTTGTCTCACTGTGTCTGCCTGTCTCTCTCTCGCTCTCTCTCTCTCATGCATACATATGCATAACACATACACACGTACGCGGACATGCACGCACGCACGCACGCGCACACACACACACACACACACAACATACATACATACATACATGCATTCATACAAACATACACACACGTATGCAAGCATACACACATACACATGTATGCACACACACACACACACACACACACACACACACACACACACACAATCACACACGCACATGCTTATGCACACACACACGCACGCACACACACACACACACACACACACACACACACACACACACACACACACACGTGGGCACCTACGCACGCACGCACTCACATATGAAGTCAGGCATAAAGCGTTCACGATGCCAGGAATTACCAGCAAATTTTGGCGAGTTTTGCACAAAACGAAACGGCTGTAGCTTGTTGCCTATGTTGAACTCCCGTGTGGAGGAGCAAGCAGACACACACACACGCACGTACACTTTACACGCACGCACACACACGGGTTCAATGGGCTGAAGAGGTAAGCATGGGGCCATACAGTGGGGTGCCATCCACTTCAAGGATGTACATGATAATGTTGATCAAGTTTGAGGCCTCAAGATATGTTAAGATAGGAAACATTGAGCGTCGTCGCGTGTAACGCAAGGGAAATAAATTGTTTTCATTGCGACTCTCGATGATAGTCATGGAATTAAAATATGTCAAACTTTATAGCTGGTCATGCCCTGTTCTCCTGGTGACACCACATTGAACCAATAAAAAAAAATCATTTTATGAATCAATATAGGTTTCTCACCAAGAATGATGAATCACTATGACCGAGATGCCACTGCTGATTTATTCTAAGGCTAGAATTGTTGATACGATCGTACCTTCGGTTTGATAATCATATGTATAGTTTTGAAACTACTGATAAGATCGTGCTTGTTTTGGTTTGTTTTTTGTTTTTGTTTGTTTGTTGTTGTTTTTGTTGTCGTTGTTGTTGTTTTTCCTTGTTTATATTTATATTTGAAAATTAGTGGACTTGTAGCAGTGGAATTTTGGACGGAATGATCGTTATTCCTACTTTCCACTCCAACCTAAGTGTGCGTGTATGTTTCTCGATCTGTCTCAATATCTCTGCCTTTGTTTTTGCCTTTGTTTTTGTCAATCATGTGCATGCTTGTTAACACATACGCGTGCGCGCATGTGCATGTACATGCAAGCGCAAGCACAGTCGCCCTGTCTGCTCTTTCTGTCTGTGTAGACTATCTACCTGTCTCTGTATCATTGTTACTATCTCTCTTTGTGTCTTTTTTGCTCCACAACTAAAATGAGTGATTGTGAGGAGCGGGCAACGAGAAGAGGAATGTTTTAAAATGACAGAAACCTATCCAATAGCTACATCCCGTTTCCCTCATTCGTATTCAGTCTGTGCTTTCTACCTCAGCCAGTGGAAAGGTAGTGTATAATTTTCTGCTCAAAGCGGATTTCGCAGTATGAAATTAGGGCTGAATTCCCCGAAGGCAACGCGTTGTAATAGTCCGAGAAGACCCCCCCCCCCCCCCTTTTTTTTTTTTTTTTTTTTTTTTGCAGGTGACACCAGTTTTATTGCTGTTTCCTCTCTGTGTATTCATTTATGGATATTTAATTACAATAGATTTTTCTGTAGAACTATGTACAGTTCGTTGACTGCCATTGGTCCTTCACGCTCATTGAGCACACTGCACACAGATCCTCCGTTTTTCGGCTCTTCCGGGGCATGATAATACCCAGACATTCACTCAAACCTCAGTTGAAGAGGGGAGGGGTAAATTGTATACGAAAGCGAATAGACTTTAAAAAGCTAAAAGTATTTAATTTGATTTCTTTTCATTATTGAAAACAATAATTCTTAAGTCTCAACAGATTCATTTTACTTTTATTTCTTTTTCTTTTCTTTTTTTTTTTTTACAATTTCTTTAGGTGCGTTCACAGGTCGAGTTGAAATTCAGCGAATTATTACCTTTTGTTGTAATTCTCTCCACACCTCTGTCTCTGTTTCTGTCTCTCTGTCTGCTCTCTCTCTCTCTCTCTCTCTCTCTCTCTCCGTGTCCACTTCACTCAAGCAGTGTGAAACGCTCTTTCTGCCTTTTTTTCTTCTTTATTTGTGTGTGTTTTGAGAGAGAGAGGAGGGGGGGAGAAGGGGGGGGGGCGAAGTTCCTTAATTCTAAAGACACCCCTTTCTGACATAACCGGGTGGTGTGTTGACTCTACGCCCGTCGGTTTTTTTTCCTCTTTGGTGTTCACTTTCTGACTGACTGCCGATCATGGTCTCCTTTTCGATCAGCCCTTCCCTAGCCAGTTTGTGTTGACCCTGGGGATCACAGCGGGCTGAGTTCGGGAGTGAGCGAGCACCAGATATATATATACTACAGATCACCATGTTGTGTGGGGATATCGGGGCAGGCCTTGGAGGGGAGTATGACGTTGTGAGACACACACACACACACACACACACACACATACACACACACGCACACGACACATACACACACGCACACGACACATACACACACACACACACACTCACACTCACACTCCCCTCTCTCACATTCCAATAGTTCTCAGGTTAAGTCCCCTTGCCCCTTAGACATGAGGACTTAAATCGCGTTCGTGTTGCGTGGGATTTGAACCCCCTGTGACGTGAGTTTTAAGGTGTGCTGATTTACAGGTTGGACAGTTTGGGGGTAACAGATGGACTGGCAAACAGGCAGAAACACACGCACAGACACACACACACACACACTCAATTACACACACACACACACACACACACACACACACACACACACACTACACACCACAAACGAACAGTCACACATGCAAAAGAACAAATAGATATACGCAAGCACACGCGCATACACGCACGTAAACCTTCATAACCACGTGCACAAACATCCTCACACAGACAGATACACACGCACATGCACACACACACACACACACACACACACACACACACTCCTAAAGATATAGGAAAAGCAAGGCTTTCCCCCTACCCGAGGACATGTTAACATTTTAAAACAGAGACTTGCCAGGGCAATCTGAACCACAAGTAGCCTCTGTTCACAACATTCCTTGCTCTCTGTCTGCTCATATAACAACTGTCACCACAGCTAGACCACTCCTGTGACCGCGTCCCTGTGGAGAAAAAAAAAATCCCCCCCAAACCCCAGTGACTCGAATCGTCTTTCGCTCCTGTCCTTTTCAGCAGATTGTTACCGGATTTTTTCCTCCAGACCATGGCGTCCAGAGACCTCCTTTATGTGTGTCACGAGAACTCATTATCTTTTACTGACAGCTGGACCGGAAAGTAGCAGCCTGCCAGTTCTTTGCTTCGTGTTTTATCTGCGGATCAAAGCTCTCTGTTTCTCAGACGTTCGTTCGTTCGTTCCTTCAGGTGGGGTGGTGGTGGTGGCGGGGTCCGGTGGTTCTTTTCAACACTTGTCTTCTTTTGGGTTGTGTCCAGCAGCCAAATACCAAACATAACGCTGTTCATAAAGAAAGGGGGGGCCGTATGAAATAGAAAGTTATGTGTCTGAAAAGTTGTTTAAGGGTTAAAGAAGAAAAGAAGGGGCAAAACAGCAAAGAAAAGAAAAATATTTCTGTTTTTGAGAATGAAGAAAACAACAGCAAATAACAACGGAAAAACCGTATGCACAAACGGACTCTCTCTCTCTCTCTCTGTGTCTCTCTCCCTCTCTCCCTCTCCCCTCTCTCTCTCTCTCTCTCTCTCTCTCTCACACACACACACACACACACGCACAGTCTAAATGGGAACATGCCGTTTAGAAGTGTGAAGTTTATGTGCTTGAACGTTTCTTTGACTTTGAAGTTTAAGAAGAAATAAAAGGTAAGAAATGCACCAACATGCACGCACGCACGCACACACACGCACGCACGCACACACACGCGCGCGCGCGAATGGTAAGTCACGATGACAACAGCAATGTAAAGAATGCTTTGACTTAAAATAGCGTCAATTTCGGGAGTGCAGTTTACTTTTGTGCTGAAAGGTCTGTTAAGCTGTTGACATGCCGGCCAGGCTTGGAGAGAGTGGGAGAGACGGCGTGCGCCGCCTTTTAATTGGCAGTTCGCATTTCTGTAGCGGTTTTTGTATGTGTGTGTGTGTGTGTTTGAGGGGGAAAGAGAGAGGGGTGGGAGCTGGGGGGGGGGGGCGTGGGCTACCCAGTCAGACATGGACACCCAGCCCAAAATGACACCACATGTATGCATGGGAAGATCTGTTTGCCATTGTCTGTCTCTGTTTCTCTGTATTTCTCTCTCTCTCTCTCTCTCTCTCTCTCTCTCTCTCTGAGTGTTCAGCGTGTGTCCTCTCTCTCTCTTATTTCATAAACGCGAATCCGTACGCGTGCGCGCGCTACCTCACTCGCTCACACACACACACACACACACACACACACACACACACACACACACACACATTCACACGCGTTAGAGCGCGCGCATACACATTCACACAGACGCGTGTGTACTCTCGCGAGCACTCACACGCGCGTATACCTATGGGCTTACACACGCATACCTCACACACATTGGCGCACAGACACATACATGTATACACACTCACATAGACGGGCGGGGGGGGGGGGGGGGGGGGGGGGGAGAAAGAGAATTCCGTCTATTCAGGCCTCAGTCAAAACCCTGGCATACGCTGAGACTTGTTGATCGGACGCGACTTGTGTTTACCTGTGAAAAGTATGTAGCTGCAATGGATAGGAAGGGTCCTGTCTGGGGTTAAAGCAGGCATATGTTAAAGGGCTGGAGTCCACTCAGCAGTGAATGAAGGCACTGGAGCTTATGAAAACCTTTACTGTGCTCCCAAAGGTGGTTTTTCTTGTTTTCTGGGTCAAAAAGGCCTACTTGAACGCTGTACCAATGTTACAGTGGTCCTATTTCTGCTTGTTTTTCTTCTTCTTTCTGTGCAGCCAATGAAGCGTATTGGTATTGCCGCACGACTCTAGAACTGGGAATAGATACTTTACGATTGCAGAACAGACAAGCCTTTCCTTACGATTCCAGAACACGGAAAACAGTTTTTAGATTTATTTTATCTTATTTTTTTACGAGTTGAGTGGTGGCCTAATAGTAACGTGTCCGCCTAGGAAAGGAGAGAATCTGAGCACACAGGTTCGAATCCCAAAGTAGCCGGTGGTCTGGACGCTAGCATTCGGATGGGATGATAAACCGAAGTCTCGCGTGCAGCATACACTTTGCGCTCGTAAAATGGTTGTTCCTGGCGAAATTCGATAGAAATACCACTTTGATAGGAAAGCAAATGCACTTGAAAGGAGACAAAGTAGATGTTACTCTCACTGTAACGACGTGCTCTCCCTGGGAAGAGCAGCGCGGAATTTCATACAGGAAACTCTGTTCTGACAAAAGAGGAATACAATACAGTACAATACATTACAATACAATGCAATACAGTATAATACATTATACTACACTACAACACAACACAACACAACACAATACAATACAATACAATACAATACAATACAATACTTAAGAGTGTGGTCCTATAGTTGCTTTCCAACCAAAGACCAGCACTGCCATGGCTGGTCGGAGCGATGTATGTGGCATGTCAGTGGTGGGCCTGGGAAGAAACTGTGGTTGCAATAGACACGATTGACACTGGTGGGGGTTAAGCAGGCAGATCGAAACACTCCACCCTGAGTGGGAGTGAGGGAGTGCACAACGCCACACGAACACCTTCACCGTGTTTCACAGGATACAAGCACCTTTTCCGGGTCACCAGGACCATAGGGGTGCCGTCTAAATGTAGCCAGGGTGCTTTTGTCGTGGTGTAGTTTTTCCTCCTCCATTCTTTGCAGTTTGTTTGGGGTTGTTGTCTAGTTGCTGAAAGCTCACCCACGTTCAAAGAGGTGTTGCATGTGTGTGATTTCCAGCTTGGAAACCTCTGCGTATCTCTCTTTGTGATTCTCTTTGTCCTTCTCTCTCTGTTTGTCTCTGTCTTTCTCTGTCTCTCTGTCTCTGTCTCTCTATCTATCTATCTATCTGCCTATCTATCTATCTCTGACTCTCTGTACCACCTACTCCCCTTTCACCACTTTAGCCCTCTTTTCTTTTGCAAACTTTCGCGATGTTAGCTTGATATGAATACTTATATAGCGCCTATCCTCGGTCGTAGACCAGGCTCTAAGCGTTTTACAAACACGGAATCATTTGCACAACAGGCTGCCTACCTGGGTGGAGCCGACTGATGGCTGACATTTGGGCGTTCATCATTCGCTTCCTGTGTCATTCGATCAGGTTTCAGTCGCACACATGTACTCATACAGACATGCAACATTTTACACGTGTACGACCGTTTTGTTTATTTACCCCGCCATGTAGGCAGCCATACTCCGTTTTCGGGTGTGCATGCTGGATATGTTCTTGTTTCCATAACCCACCGAACCGCTGACATGGAAAACAGGATCTTTAACGTGCGTATTTGATCTTCTGCGTGCGGATACACACGAAGGGGTTTCAGGCACTAACAGGTCTGCACATGTTGACCTGGAAGATCGGAAAAGTCTCCACCTTTTACCCACCAGGCGCCGTTACCGAGATTCGAACCCGGGATCCTCAGATTGAAAGTCCAACGCTTTAATCACTCGGCTATTGCGCCCGAATGTGAACTCGACACAGGCTAAGCACATGATTGATTTACTTGCACGGATTGGAGGGGGATTTGATTATTTCGACAGTTTTTGGAAGCTGAGATCTTGTGCTCTCAAGACTCCGCCGCTCAGACCGCCAAACAAGATGTATGGGAAAAAAGAATAAGGTACGCATTAAGCAGGTGCTATTGTGCACAGACCTGTTCCCAACACCTGTAAAACGACAGAAAATCACAACATTTGGTCATTGAGACAGGCATTTAAATCAAATCGGAAGGCCAGAGAAAGTTGGGATTCACCTGGATCGGCTGTGGTGTTTCGAGAGAAGGATCGCGATTGGTGATTTCATTGTTTGATATCCGAGTGCATTTTTAGATCCATTATTTCACGAACGCCCTTTTCAACTTTTTCTTCTCGTCGCTACGGTGATCTGCATTGGATACTGCACTGACAAATAACACCATTCTCCTCATGTAACTGGGAACCAATAGACTGTCTCAATGAAGCAGATTTGTGAAGAATGCGGGATTGTATTTCGCAGTGAAATAAGAAAAGGATAAACAAAAATAAATAAAGAGTAAAATTAGCTAATTGAAAAAAGAAAAGAAAGAACAAAAATCATAAAAAGAAAAAGTGGCTTCAAAAACGTTTGCATTCTTTTTATTTATGGATAAACGCACACGTACATAAGAGAGCACATACACCCAGGTGCAGTTGAACTTTCAATATAGTCATATCTGTCAATGTCGTTTAGTCAAAATGAATTTATCAACAAGCTGGAAAGCTTTGCCATCTCTGCAATAACCCCCCCCCCCCCCACCTCCCGCTCTTCCCCCATGCCCCTCTTCAGCCAATCCCCGCACTGTTCTCCCCCCACCCACCCCCACTCCTTCCCCACCCCCTCTACTACAGTTGATGTAGAAGGAACCAGGTATAACCCAGGAATCCATCGTCTCATTTGGTAATTAATGGCTGGTTGAGGGACATTAAAAATAAGATAAAATATGATTTACAGTGTGAAGACAGAGGAGAACAACCCTCCCCAGCCCCCGCCCCCGCTCTCTCTCTCTCTCTCTCTCTCTCTCTCTCTCTCTCTCTCTCTCTCTCTCTCTCTCTCTCACACACACACACACACACACACACACACACACACACACACCTTGTTCTGTTGCTGTATGATTGCCCCCTTCGGTAAGGACCTTGGCCTAAAGTGAATAAAACATTTCGCATTCTCTCTCACACATACACGCATACAACACACACACAACACAAATAGGAAAAAGAGAAAGAAAACAGAGAGACAACCTTTGCCTTCTTGATGAGAGAGCTACGGCATGGTGTGATTGCTTATTTGAATGGTTCTATTTTGGGTCGTCAGCCTGTGAAAAACAGCGTGGGAGCAGTAAGTAGAGAGATGGCAAAACTCCGCAGGGGGCAGATACCAGTGATAGCTCCAAACTACTAGGGAGCAGCGAGTGCACTGGAGTACACGACAACCTCGGGTGTGCTTGGGGAGACGTCTTTATGCTTTGCTGGGTCAGGGGAACCCACATGGGTATTTCAACGAGTTGAAGGAGTCGGGTACAGTATGTAAATAGAGGGTAGGGGTGGGGGGGCTCGCTTGTTTTGTTTTTATTTTTCACTTGGTTGTTTGGCTTTATAGTTGGCTGGTTAGCTTTTGTTGTTGTTGTTATTGGTTAAAACAAATATCTGTTCAGATAAATTGTAAAAAAGCACACATAAACAGCAGACCAACAAGCTAACAGCATATATCGTGCTCAAGCAAGTGATGAATTATTTTTTCGTTTAGTTTGGTTGACAGCTGGTGAACGTTAGGCCGACACGTGCACTGCAGCAGTAATGTTGAAACAAATATTTTCCAGTTGTTGCTGACGTCAGTGTTTCTTTGAACGGCCATTACTGTTGTTTTTTGTTTCAAGTCGTACTGGTTGTTTTTATTGAAGGAGTCCCATGACTTTGGGAAGCTAAAGACAGTATCAGATTCTCAAGGAGGCGTCACTGCGTTCGGACAAATCCATATACGATACATACATCTGCTCGGCAGATGCCTGACAGGAGCATGAGAGCATGCCCATGTATTTATACACCTACCAGAGTGGATTTCATCAACATAATTTTGCCGCCATACCAGAGGACAACATTTATATTGCTTCAGGTTCTTTTTCAATGCGCCAAGTGTGTGCTGAACACTGAGGACTTCGATTTATCGTCTCATCCAAATAACTATACGCTCAGTTTGATTTTCCAGTCAAGTATGGTAGTAGAAAGAACAAGACCTGGATTCAAACCCAGATCGTCACGGACACTGTATTGGCAGATAAACGTCTTAACCATTCTACCAGCTTCCTCCTTTCACTGTGTGCATGCGGTTGGAGGGAATGAGACTGGGGTAGGGGTGGGGATAGAGAGTTCTTTAGTTTGTCGCTTTGTAGTAGTCTTTTTTCATAAGTTTCTCATGTGATTTTCAGTGAATTTCTCGTTGATATCATTCTTGTTAACAGTTCTGTGTTCATGTATTCTTTGATGTAACCCTACCCCCTCCCCCCCTCTCCCCCACATCCCTCTTTTTTTCCATCTTTTTATACCCCAGGGCTGGGTGGAAAAAAGCATGTTTTGCTTATCTCATTACCCTGGTAAAATAAAATTTGGTTTCGTTTCTCCTTGAAGCACAAGATTATATATATATACAAACTCACCCATGCCCTTTGTGATTGTGATACAGCGCAGTGCAATACCTTCAACGCAATACAACGCAGTTCCCCACAACACGATACAGAACAAAGCAACTCAGTATTATTATTATCATACAATACAATAGAGTCCCAGTACACTACATTCCAGTCTGACGTTGAGTTTCCATTGTTTGCGCAGATCGAGGAAGGAAGCAAAGCCGGAGATTCGGCGTTGCTGGTCGGGGATATGGTTCTGGGTGTGAATGGAATATCGTGCGGAGGGATACAGGCTGCCCAGCAACTCGTCGACAGTGCCTTCAGAACCCTCACCCTCAAAGTGCTCAGGTAAGGGCAACAACTCTGGTTGGGTGTTGTTTTGTTGGTGTGTGTGTGTGTTGTTGTTGTTGTTGTTTTTTCTTCCCATTTATTTTCAGAACGGTTAGATTCGTACATGGTTGATATGTAATCTTTCTTACCTGTAGAAATTCATTTTCTTCTCTTTCTTCTCTCCTCTTCTCTTCGCTCGTTCTTTCCGTGCTTGAGCCTCGAGGCAAAAGGCTATGCATGTTTTTTTTGTTTTTGTTTTTTGTTTTTTCTAATCATATATATACATATATATTATTTATGTTAATTGTTTGTTTGTTTGCCTTATTTGTGTATTCATTCCATTTATTTCATTTTTTTACATAACGCCATATTGTAGCCGCAGAATAAAGATAAGATATTCGATATGCACGCCTGTTGCACGCATCAAAAACACAAACATGTGATTCCTCCAGCTTTACGTGTAGCAGGGGCACGCATGCATGATTACAGGCGCGAAAGCAGTCTCTCTGTCTGTCTGTCTCTCTGTCTATGTCTCTCTTTCTCCCTCCCCTCCCCACCTCTCTCCCACCCTCCCTCCCTCTCTCTCAACACACGCGCGCACACACTCTCTTTATCTCTCTCCCAGCGCAACACACAACACACGCATACCCACCCACAAACACACACACACACACACTATTCTGGAACAGATACTGAAATCACAACACCAAACCACGACTTCAGTTCTTCGAAACCTAGAATCATCCATTCAAAACTTAGTAACATCAATGGCAGACCTGCAACACCCCCAACAAAATCAAGCACTAGTTGCTCAGATTGTGGAAGGTATCAGAAGAATAGGTTTTAATGGGAAAAACGAAAATGCACATCGTGGTGCCAAAGAAAGTCCAAAACCAACAAAAGGTGTCTCCACTCAGACAGAAGAAAATGAAAAGGTACCATCACTGAAGTCTTCATTTAAGTCGTTATTTGGCAGAAAGCCCACACCAAGACCAGCAGAAACACCTAAAAGCAAACAGGACTCTGGTACACCACCTTCCTGCAAAGACAAAGCTGAGCACATTTCATCAACACCGAGTGACAGCTCCGCCCCTTACTGGCGACACACGGATTTCAACGAGAAGTCAGTTCTCATGACTGCCAGTGACCCATCAACTCCTTTTGCGGCTACCAGCAAGGACAGAAACACACCACTTGCCTCTAACGACAAGCTCACAGCTACAACCCCAGTTGTCGAAACCAGTGATTCCAATTGTTACAAAACAAATTATCAAACACAGAAGACAGCCAAACACAAAATTCAAAATAAAAGTCTACACCACGCCAAATATCCTGAACACAACAGAAACTCGAATGAGATAAAGAACAACGCTGGAAGAGAAGATGCGAGTTGTGACAAGAGTGAAACTGTTTCAAGTAGTGACTCTGAAAGTGAGGCAATAAACAGTGAGAAGGAAGATGATTTTTTGCACGAAGAGAAAGAACAAGACCACCACCAGCTCCCACGAATCATCATATACCATGATTCCGTCCTCAGGGACGTTGTTGCCATCAGACTCGGGCGATCATACGGCTTGAAAATACAGAAGAAGAAAGCGTATAACGCTAGTTACCACACACTAGACATCATCAGTGAAACAACGTCACCTGATGCTGCACTACTGCACACTGGTATCAATGATCTGAAGAAGAAAAGCGCAGAAACAGTGACAGCCGAACTCGTTACAACCGTCTCCAAACTGCAGGACAACTACCCGGATTCTAAGATCATAATCAGCAAAGTGACAGAAACAAAATCAGAAGAACTCACACACAAAGCCAATTTGCTGAACGCCTTAATTTACACCAGGCTGCATGACAACGCAAACATCTCGTTCCTCGGTCATGAAAACGTAAGGACAGATATGCATCTACAAGATGATATCCATCCCAACAGAAAAGGAGCAAGCTTGCTGGCGGCGAACATTGGCCGGTACTTTGACCACATGTTCTGGGAAAGGCCAAAAAAGAAACTTCGTCAAAACTATTGGAAAAGACGAACAGAAAACAATCCAGAGAGCCGCAAGGAATACCAACCAAGCCGACGCAGATTTATTGTAAGACAAGATCCAAGACGCTACGTGAGAGATGCACCAAGACGCAACAACGACTACACGGTGGGCTACAGAGGTACCAACAGACGGGACAACATACCACATTTCAACACGCAAGGCGACTACAATCACAGCAGAAGGCCCTACAGAGGTACGAGGACACACCGCCCCGTCCAGCCGTACGACAACGCAGCACAACACCACTTCAGTTATCAACGGCGATACGACTTCATCCCCTACAACAGAGACACAACGACATACAGTGGCTACAAACAGGGACAACGGTTCAGAGACAGCTGGTTCAACAGTACGGAACAGAACAACTACCATTTTGATTATTGATCATAACAATGTTTGACTGGCAAGGAGATTTAGGCAATGACGATTGCTCATCAAAAAGTTCCTTAAAGACAACAAAAAACAAAACCATTCACATATATTTCTTCTCTTTTTTGTTGTTGGTGTTATAACCACTCGTTAGTGTTAATTTTTCTTTTCTTTTGTATATATATTTTTTTAATCTAATTGTTATGTTAAAAAAGTCATTGAACATACTTTCATGGAACCTCAAAGGGTACAAAGAGACAATAGATGGACTTACCACAAATAAATTAGCACATGATTGGGTAATAAAACACTTCAGTAAATATGATATTATCTTTTTACAAGAAACCCATCTAGATAAAGACATTGCAAGTAACATCTTCATTCCAAATTTTGCACCTGGAATTCATTATGTACGTCAAAAACGTAAAAAAGCAGTAAGTTCGTCAGGGGGGATATCAATTTACATTAAAGAAGATTTAAGAAAGAACATCAAAATACTGCCAAGCAGTAACAGCGACATTGTGTGGATAAAGATACCAAGCACCAATGGCAACGACGACACTTTTGTGGGATGTGTCTACATCCCTCCAGAAACATCCTCTTTTGGAAAAGATAATACCACGGACATCTGGGATAAGTTAGAAGAAAACGTCGAAGAAATCAACGAAAGGGGAAACATCATACTTTGTGGAGATTTCAATGCACGAACAGCTGTGATACCAGATTTCATTCAAATGGAACATGAAAACAACAGATGTAACTTACCTTATAATGATCATTGTGATTTGATATATAACAGAAATTCAATGGATGGCTATGTACAAAAAGCTGGTAGAAGACTGGCGTCCATATGCACTGATAATAATTTGTGTATCCTCAATGGAAGAACACTGGGTGATTTAGATGGACACTTTACATGCTATAGTCCAAATGGCTGTAGTGTTGTTGATTATTTTATTTGTTCTACCACCATGAAAAAAGACATCTTACATATGAAAGTTCATCCCCTTAAATCTTTTTCAGATCACTGTCCGATGGAATTAAGTTTTTTCGTAACTGGATTTTCGATAAAATCAGAAAGGAATTCAGTATCAGTTAAAACGTCACGAAAAGAAACATTTAAAGCTGAAGACGTCACACACCGATACTTATGGGATGCCTTCTCAGACGAGAAATATTTAAGAGCTTTCAACATGCCATGGATAAAAACCCAACTTGTTCAAATAGAACAAAGATTAGATACGTATATTGAAAATGATACCGGGATTTCTAAACTAGCACTAAACAATACTATTAATGATTTTACACAAATGATGAAATTTGCGGATAATGTAAGTCTTAGGAAGAAAACAACCGTTCGTAAGCGCAAAAGAAAAAACATTAAAAAATGGTTTGATTGTGAATGTTATGAACACAGGAAAGATCTTAGATCGATACTGAATGCCATAAACAGGCATCCATATAATAAATCCCTATGCAAAAAATATTTTTCCAAACGTAAGATCTATAACAGACTGTTAAGACGAAAGAAAAGAATGTACACAAACGATCTTGCGAATAAAATCAGCGACGTCCTTTATAAAGATCCAAACACTGCTTGGAAAACATTAAAAAGTTTACAAACTGCAGGCGAGAATGCCACACGCAAATATCAGTTGAATACATCCATATGGATTTCACATCTGGAAAAGCTCATTGGCAAAGAGGTGAATGTAGAAGAAAAACAAAGGCAAAAAATCAGAAACGAACTTAAAAACAGTCTAACAGATGAGAGTCTGCTTT
>NC_134882.1:31713448-31725948 GCF_041734735.1 Babylonia areolata
TACCTACACTCGCAGCATACAGCAGTGCTCATGTATACCCACACTCGCAGCATACAGCAGTGCTCATGATGCCCACACTCGCAGCATACAGCAGTGCTCATGATACCCACACTCGCAGCATATAGCGGTGTCGGTGATGCCCATACATACAGCATGTAGCGGAGCTCAAGATACCCGTACACGCAGCACACAACTTTCATTATTATAACTTTACTGCATTACTGTGTACTGCGCATGTGGGTATGTTCAGCACTGAGTTCTTTCTGACAATCAGTATTGGGGGGCGATTTGTACGTGCATACAAACCTGACGTGTGTGTCACAAGGTGGTAACATATTCAGTACAATACTCTGTGTGTGTGTGTGTGTGCTATTAATGTGATCGGCTTGGTTTTCTAGGGGTGGGGAAGGGTATACGCTGTGAATGAACGGGTATCCTAACACTGACAGAGTAGTTAATGCATGCCCGCAAGGGGGCCGGTGTGGGCAGGGGAGGGGGGTTGAGGGAGGGGGGGTGATTTTGGTCCTTTGCCTAAACTCTGCCCCCTTCAAACACACATGACTGAACCTTGAGGACAGTTAGTGACTTTGGTTGATTTTTTTTTTTTTTCTACATTTCATTTCTTTTTCTATGTTCTTATTCACTTTTATTTCATTTTTATTTCAGAATGATTTACTTATTCATTCTATCTTATTTATTCTTTATTTTTCTGAAGGCCTGACTAAGTGCGTTGGGTTACGCTACTGGTCAGGCATCTGTTCAGCAGATGTGGTGTAGCCAATATGGATTTGTCCGGACGCTGTGACGCCTCCTTGTGTAACTGAACTGCCAAAAATGTACATCCCGAAACCAGGTATCCAGGCGATTAAACCGCGTTGCCTGACCGTTTATACCAGGAGCGCTTGCATTTAAACTGCAGAAGTGGTGAGTCTTGAGAGGAGATTTATTGGCATGTGATATTGGATATATCAGATAAGGTTAACGGCACGTTTTATAACAGGATTAAACTTGTCAGTGGCGGCACCTCCAAACAAAGTATGTGGAGCTTTAAGTTACCCTGAACAGGTTGGTTTCAGTTACTTGCCTTGGGTTTTGTTTCTCAAATCGTGTGCTGCATGAGGCTTAGCTTAGCAGTCGTTTTGTGGTTCTCCAGACCATGAAGTAGGAGGGCATCTGTTTTCTTTCATTCACTCATTTGTTCGTTCACGTTTAAATACAAATGTGTTCGAGAATCGAGAAATATTTACCAAAATTCATCTTTTGAGCACCGATATTTGGACATGATGGATAAACATATGCATTTCGTAGGTAAAAGTCAACCATAAACTCTGTTGGCATGATATCATTGATGTATTAGTCACGGATATGAAATATACATCTTCCGTTTGTACATGCATGTAGATAGGTCGCCAATGGTTGGAAGCTGTCATGGAGGCATGACTCAATGCAGTAATTCGACTTTACGTCAGTCTTTTTTTTTTTTTTTTTTTTTTTTTTTTTTTAACTGACTTAATTTGGGGGTTTTTTTTTAACTGAATCCCCCCTGATGGATTACAATATGATTTGTTCAACTGCTGGTGTCAGACTTTTGAGTAACACACGTTTTTGCCATCGGGAATGTGTCATTTACAGAGTTATATATATACATATGTATATGTATATTATATATATATGTGTGTGTATGTGTGTGTGTGTGTGTGTTGGAAATTTGCCAGTTGCAGAATATCATGACGTTTTTGCAATTGTAATGTGCCGGATTCGTTTTTTAATTTTTCAGCTCTAACTGGAAAATTATTGCCTACTTTGTCGTCAGTTCTGCATTTGATCGTTCCATTCTCTTGTCAAGTTACTTTCATACATGTTTGTTACGAGAGCACAAGACGATTTTGTTTTCTGATCGTTTTTCTGTCCAAAGGAAACGGATTTAGCATTTGGATGCGTTTTTACCCAAAAAAATGATAATAGAAAATGAAATAAAAAAAATCATAATAATGATGATGATGAAAATGGAGGTAATCAAGACTCAAATCACAGCGAGAGAAAAATTAGCTTGTACGAGTGTTTTGTGTGTGTGTGCGTGTGTGTGTGTGTGTGTGTGCGCGCGCGCGCGCAGCCTGCGTAAAGCGTATGGAAAGAGAGAGATCGGGAGGGATGGAGAAAGTGAAGAGATGGAAGGGGTCGAAGGGGAGGGAGTTCGAAACCAGACACACGAACAGAGAGGAAGAAAACACAAAAACCCAAACGCCGCCAGAGTTACAACTCCAGACACGCAGACCCGATCCTCTCGTCCTCAAACAAACGGGCGGTCTAACCGCTCCAACGAAAAGGTGTTGCTGACCCAGGAAGTGTGCATGTCCTTTTTTGTGCAGACAGTGCCGGCACATTGCCGTGTGTGAAATTCGCCGTCCCCCTCCGAGATTGTCCTGCTCGCTTCCTTCCGCACCCCCCTCCCCTGTGTTTGCCCGTGCAATATTTGGGCAGGGGGGATTAGCGGAACAAGTGTTTGAGACTGTGGCAGTGCACTGCAGTCCTGTCAACGATTGTTTCCCTCCCTCCTTCCCTCCCTCCCCCTCCGACCTTCCCTGACAGTTGGTCGTGCGGTGTGTCAACGGCTGTCTTCGTCACTCCGTACCTTTCCTTTTTTTTTTCTTCTTTTTTTAAAAAATCCATTCCTCTTCCAGCATAATGCGCGCCTCCTTACTCAAGAGGCGGGTGGGGTATAGGGTCCACATTGTAGGTCTGGCTGTCTTGTCTGTGCCCCACTACCCAGCAGATCGGGATTATACTGGACTTTGCACGCAGATTTACCCCCCTCCGGGATCTTTTTGGTTGCGCCTGGCCAAATTTGGAATGGGTCCGTTTCCTGAGTAAAGAATTATAGCAAATTAAGAAAACTGAAGCGATTATCCGATGAAAAAATCGCACCTCAGCTGTTGGCAGTGACGCGAAATGTAACAGTTGATTGCTGGACCAAATCTGAACGAATACACATTGTTCACACACACACACACACACACACACACACACACACACACACACACACCGCCTCCACCACCACCACCACCCCACCCCACTAACATGCCACACTGATTCACGTATATTCCCCCTCATCCCTGTCACGCTGTATACAGTTTGTATCTCTTTATCTTTATGAAGTTAAATTGATTGCTCAGTTGACAGTGTCTGTATGTCTCATTCTGCTGCCCGACTCGTCCTCAGAAAGAAAAGATCTGAGCACATCACTCCTCTTTTGCAACATCTCCACTGGCTCCCTGTCTCACACCGAATAAAGTACAAGATCAGCACTCTGTGTTATAGATGCATTCACAAAACTGCCCCTTCCTATCTCTGCGGCTGCCTTCACCTCTACACTCCATCTCGCTCACTACGATCGGCTTCGGATCCACTCTGTTTACGCATACCCAGATTCAAACACTCGACTGTTGGCCGCCATTCTTTCTCTGTCTCAGGACCTTGCGATTGGAATGAACTTCCTCTTTCGCTTCGTCAAGTCTCCACACTCAGCTCTTTCAAGTCTGGCCTCAAAACCCACCTCTTCCCAAAATAGCCTCCCTTGCCTGCCCTTCCTTGTCTTTAGTTTCTACAGTTTTAGAGTTATGCATGCGTGTGAATGACTGGTGCGAAAGCGCTTTGATTTGTGTCTGCACAAGATTCAGCGCTATATAAATACCATTATTATTATTATTATTATTATTATTATTATTGTGTGTGCGAAGAGACGCGTGTGTGTGTGTGTGTGTGTGTGTGTGTGTGTGTGCACGTGGTACATGTTACCGCTGAGTGACCGGATTCCAGCGTTATCCGCTTTGCACTTGACTCCTCGACCTTTTCTCCCTCACTCCTCTCACTTTTCCCGCATCACCCACCACGCTCCTCTTTCACCTCTTCGTCGCTCAGCATGGGATCGATACAGTGATCACCTTGGTGTATAGATCACGTACCTTCTGTCACTGGTGTCCACTCAGGTGGCCTGTTTTACCTTGCACACTGTTGTTTCAGTCTTGCTTGTGCTTTTCCAAGGGTTGGACACTTGGCGGTTTTTGTGTGTGTGTGTGTGTGGTGGTTTTTTTAAAGTGTCAGTTCTGTGCCAGGTTTAAAGAGATTAGTTATCCAAGATGGGTATCGTTCTTTATGGTATCAGTTGTCAAAAGCTTGGTATTTTGTTCGTCTTCGTTTTCTGGTCATTGGGTCCAGTGAGCAGTACCTGTTCGTTTTTGGTTGTGGGTTTTTGTTTTTTTTTGTTGTTTTTCTCACAAAAATGAGACCATGAGATTTGAACATATTTTGTTCTCAGCTTTTTCTTTCTTTTTCTTAAAAAAATATCTCTTTTTTAAGCGCGTTGAATGATCGACCAAGGTGCCTTCTTGATAACGTTTGTGGGACTGTTATGGCCGTCAATCGAAACGTTAGTTTTTGTTCAGAGCAGTTCATGTTGTCTTGAGTACTGACACCAACTATCAACCGAGAATATGTCGCGACCGTATAGTAAAACAGACAAAAAATATGCTGGGTTTTTATTTTTGCGAAAGAAAAAAAAGACTTGATAGTTAAGATTCTTTGCCATTGAATATATTGATTATCATTAACAGCTAACCAGAAGTGTTCCAGCTGAGAATAATTATCACCTCCTATGTGACAAGAAAAATGATTGTATGTGCTAGGTTGTATGTGCTAGGTGTTGTAACTGTGATCATTTATTTATTGGGTAGGCCATCTGACCAAACGATGTTATCTGGTCATCTGGTGCGTCACTGGCGTTGGTTCAATTATTGTTAGTTGAACGGTGTTGATATGTTTGCACCAACAGTAAAGTGCTTCTGAATTATGCTTGCGTGAGAATGACTGGTGCGAAAGCGCTTTGATTTGTTTATGCACAAGATTTAGCGCTATACAAGTACCATTATTATTATTATTATTATTAATCTTTGTAATTGTTTTGACAGTAGCAGCCACACCGGCAGTAAAGTAGAAGTAGTAGTAGTGGATGAATAATCCAGTACCGGATGGTTGTTATCATCATTGTTGATGTTGGTAATGGCGGTGCTCTTGTTCTTGTTGTAGTAGGATTCTTGGCGATTTCGTTCCTTGTTTTATATATATATATAAATCGAAGCACAGTGGCACGTGATACGGTATTTGCCATGCTTCGTCAATGGTGTATCGATGACAAACGAGAAAGAGGGGTGTGGGGAGGGGGTGGGATAGGGGGTAGACAGATCTTTCCACATTTCCTTATGAGCTGACGTAAGGTAAATGTGAACTTTCATCCTGAGTGAAGACGCACGCTGTCATTTGAAGCGACTTGTATGTTTGTTTTTAAATATTGTTCGTTTGTTTGTTTGTTTTCTTCTCCTGTCCATCGGGGTTGGCCACGGATGTATCCCTCCACTCCAGGAGAACTATACGATAGGTCTGACTGCATGCATAATTGACCAGATAACAGATGATTGTTCCGTTAATCTGAACTAAAACGTCAAAAACAATAAGAAATATCTTTTTTAAAAAGCCGAACTAAATGGATACATTATAACTTTACGGTCGGATTTTTTTTTTTTAAGATGATGGGCTTAATTCCACTTTTTCCACTTAATTCACTATTACAAAACGTTTTCCTTTTCTGCATAAATTAACGAAATGTAAGTACTTCTTGTGTTCGTGAAAAGTCTTTTTGAATCAGAAACATTTCGTCAGTAATCATACTGCCACGGAGCGTAAGCAGTCACAGACAACGATTGGCTGAAAGTGCTGGTCTGTACGTGCAGTGGTCTTTGGTCAGTATTGGTTGTCGGCATTACAAATCTTCAGGGGAAGAACAAGTTGAGAAAATGCGTGGCTTCGCCGTTATCCACTCCAGCAGTGACGCAGCTAATTACGTCATCAGTACCTGGTCCAGTGGCGGCAGTCGTCGTGTGCTTGCTAGATCGTCGTCGTCAGTATCATTGTCCTCGTTGTCGTCATCATGGTCAAGGTCTTCCTCGCCTGTTCTTGTGAATCACAGTGCGAGGTACTGTCGGTGTTGTGGGTTTTCTGTCTGTCTGTCTGTCTGTCTCTTATATTTTTTATGATGATGATGGTCCGTTGATTAGTATTATAATTATCAGTAGTTGTAGTAGTAGTAGTAGTGGTGGTGGTAGTATTTACTATTGTTATTATTGTTGTATCTTATCGTTACTGTTTTTGTTGTCACAAGGACAGATTGGAAGACTAGGCAATGCCTAAAATCTTTATCCTTGAGTAATAAAGTTTTTGAATCTCTCTCTCTCTCTCTCTCTCTCTCTCTCTCTCTCTCCTCCCTCACTCCCCTCCTCCCTCTCTCTCGCTCTCTCTCTCTCTCTCCTCCCTCACTCCCCTCCTCCCTCTCTCGCTCTTTCTTTTCCTTTGTCTCTGTCTCCTCTATCTGTCACTGTCGTTCGCTCCCAGTCTCGCGCACTCACACATTGCGATATTAGTAAGGCAGCATGATGATTATGATACGTGTAAATCATCTCTACGTAGATCAATATCCAATCTTTGCCGAGTCATTTCAGTCATGACCAACGAGTATTCTGTCTGCACTTTTTTCTCAGTACCATATGTTTGTGTGGTACTGCCCGTCCGAGCGGGAGGCAGGCTATCTGTCGAGTGCTACTCGTGTTCGTGATGAAGATCTGTTTTATTCTTAGAAGTAGATACCCGCAATCAGAAAACATGTACAGGCCAATAAAGCCAAGGTCAATTGATAATCCCCTCACCCCCCCCTCTGTCTCTCTCTTCTCTCTCTCTCCCGCACACACACACACGCACACACACACACACCTCTGTCTCTCTTTCTCATCATGATTCTTAGTAATCACATTAGTTAATTCATCATGACTCTGGGCTCTTATGTCTCTGTCCTTCTCTATTTCTGTCTTTCTGTCACACACACACACACACACACACACACACACACACACACACACACACACACACACATTTTAGAACAAGATGATGAGGGCAGAAAGCCAAATGATTTTAATCGTAACAAAACACTTATTTTGTCCGTGCTGTTTTTTCCCCCTGGTAGTCTACAGCAGCACTGCACCGCTTGTCCATGGTGTGACGTGTCTGTCGAGTGCCTCCAATCTTAGCGAAGCCAGATCATGGGCGTACAGTCGTGATAGGTTTGGATTCCCACGACTCGTAATCATCGGAAGTGGATATACATATGTATATTTTTATCATTCTTTGCCACCCTCTCCCTATCTCTGTCTCTCTCTGTCTCTCTCTCCACACACACACACACACACACACACACACATATATATATATATATATATATATATATATATATACATATACATATGTATATACATATATACATGTATATATATATATATATATATATATGATTATATATATATATATGTGTGTGTGTGTGTGTGTGTCTGTCTGTCCGTCTCAGTCTCTCTACCTCTCTCTCTCTGTTTCTTTCTCACACACACACACACACACACTCATACACACAACACACACACACACTCTCTCTCTCTCACACACACACACACATACACACAACACACACACTCTCTCTCTCTCTCTCTCTCTCTCTCTCACACACACACACACACACACACACACATACTATCTCTGTGTCTGTCTGTCTGTCTCTCTCACACACACACACACACACACACACACACACACACACACACACACACACACACACACACACACACACACACACACACACAACTGAGTACGAGACTCTTTCATCATGCCTGTAGAAGGTACAGGCTCATTGATCATTGAGGACGCATGACAGACAGACGTGTTTGAGAAACACGTCATGACTATCGAGCACACACAAGTTCATCATGACACGAGAGTTTTTTTTATATGTTGTGTGTGTGTGCGTGTGTGTATGTGTATGTGTGTGTGCGTGTTTAAACCCCCCCACCCCCTCACCTTGTCTGGATATTTGTCTGTCTGTCCTCTGCTTTGCTCTGTGTCTGTCTGTCTGTCCTTTTGTTGTCTGTCATTCTCTGATTGGTTCTGTGTCTGTTTCTCTGCCTGTCTTAATCATAGATCTGTCTTACTGTCTGTGGATTGGTGGGAGAGGGAGGGAAGGAGGAGCGCTCATGTGTGTGTGCGTTCATTTGCGTGTTGGTGTTCCTCTTTGTGTTGTGTATGTGCATGTGTGTGCTTGAGAGACTGATATTGAGATCGAGATCTTCCGAATATCTAATATATATATATATATATATATATATATATATATTATTCTCAAAAACATCGTTCCTAACGTGCTCCTAACGACCGCAAGGGAAAAAAAGACAAAACAAACCAACCAACCAACCAACCCACACACCCACCCACCTCCCAGCAGCAGACGGAACGTCACGTACAAACAAGGGGATCCCCCTTCCCCCCTAACCCCTCCCCCCGCACCCCCCTTCCCCCCCATGCCACCTCCCTACCTCCGTGCACTTGAGTCAGCCAGACCTCACCGCCCCTTCAAAACCTTCAGCCCTGAAAACAACGGTATGAACATGCAGAACGCCCCTCAAACAGCTGCCCCGGCCCTCGATAGTTTGAACAGACGGGAGGCCAAAGAAAACGTTTCCCCGAATGCCGAGAGCTCTGGCCAATCTTCCGACACAAAGAAGTCACTGTCCGCTGGCTCAGACAAGTGTTTGGCGAGAATTTAAAAGAGTTCTGTGAAGGGTTTGCTGGCTGCTTTGGCTAAGCGTAGGGCACAGAAGGGGTTTGGATCGTTAGGGTTGTTAAAGAGGGGGAGAGAGAGATATATATAGTGGAGGGGGTCGCGGGGGGGAGGGGCACAGAGATGCACTCACAGACACGCTCGTGCGCGCACGCGCGCACACACAACGGCACACACGCGCGCGCACGCACATACACACACTAACACTCATCCGCGCTCGCGCGCATACAAACGGCACACACAAACGCTAATGATCTTCTTTTAACGACAGTATAGGAGATGTAGAGGGACGGAGGTGGAGAGATCGGGGGGGGGGGGCGGGGGGGGGGGGGGGGGGGCGCTTCTAGCCGATATGAAAATTGAGGTACTTGGACATAGGGGCATGATTGTGTGTGTTTGGTTAGGTTGGGGTTTTTTGCGGGTTTTTTTTTTTTTCTCTCTCTCTCTCTCTGTCTGTCTCTTTATCTCTGTCTCTCGCTGTCTCTGCCTGTCTCTCTCCCTCTTTCTCCTTCTCCGTCACCTCTCTCTCTCTCTCTCCCTTCGTCTCTCTCACCCCTGTCTGTCACGCGCTCCCAGACACGCCCACCCGTACACCGTATACCCAAATAACGGACGCTCACGTAAGGAGATACAGATAGGCAGACTGACATTTGAGAGAGAAAATATCAGACAGACAGAAAGACAGACAGACAGACATTTTAAGAGAGAGAACCACAGAGCAGACCACAATGTTTTGTTCAGAATATAGGTTATCAGTGTCAACCATAAACAATCTCCATAAAACAAACGAGTGAGTGGCGTCACTTGTTCCCGCCATTCACCTTGCTCCAGATGTGTCAAGTTCTTTGCCGTGTCTCTCATGTCTTCATTCAGCGATAAGTCTTCTGTCAGCGTTGATACAGTCATCTTGTAATCGAACAGTGTCTCGTTACGATCATATATTTGTCCCTTTTATCTTTGTCAGGGGAAGCAATTTGACGGTCTTCTGTGCCATATCGTTTTCGAACGCTTTCACTTTTTGTTTTTCTTCTTTTTGGGGAGGGGGGTGGGGGGGATGTGCCTATAAGTTATACTTTCCCATTTTAATTTTGGTGTATTTGCTGTGTTATTTCTATTTGAAGTTGCTCAGATTCAGCTTAAACTGTTAAGGGGGAAAAATGCTGTTCGGTTTTAACGTTGTAATCCGTGACACAGCCGGCCTAGGAGTGTGGGTGTGTTGTGACGCACGCACGAATACACACACACACGCATGCGCGCGCGCGCACACACACACACACACACACACACACAGTACGCACACACTCTCACGCACGCGCGCGCGCGCACACACATACACACACACGCATACACACACATGCACGCACGCACGCATGCATGAGCAAACAAGCAACCAACCAATCAAGAAATCACCAACCAACCACTCAACAAAGCAGTCGAAACGCCGACCAGTGGGGCATTGCTCTCAGACACTTCCTCGTCCCTTTAGAAGAAAAAAAATACAAAAAGAGGAAATGTTTGATTTATGTCATGCGCATTTTTGTTTCTTTTATATCAGTTTCTGACAGCAAAAATTTTGCTTTTTTGTTGTTGTTGTCGTTGCTTCGTCGATCTGAAATGGTGAAAATATATTTGGTTACATCAGCATGATAATAATTATGGTGAGGATAAACGAAACAAAGGAAGCTTTCAATTATTAGCCTTGCCTGTGGTTGTTGGGTTGTTCCTCTGTGGTGTGTTTGGTTGTGTGTGTGTGTGTGTGTGATGACTGTGTGTGAGGTTGTGTGTGTGTGATGATTGTGTGTGTGGTTGTGTGTTTGTGATGACTGTGGAGATGGTAGTGATCTTTGTGAATATGTGATTTCTCCTTCAGAGATTGTTAATATCACTTTTACAACGTCCCTTATTGTGTCCCTCCCGTTCGGCTAGCTTATAGATATAACATGTTACAAATGAAATACAGATACAGAGCTCGACGATGAATGACCCACACTAAGGGCTCTCTATCAAGGGAAGCGACTCACGTCAGCTTTTAGTGCGAGTGTGATTAAATGGGTTGCGTTTCTTGTTTTAGTAGCGAAACGATGAAGGGGGAAAAAGAAAGAAAATTATAAATAAATCATTAAAAGGAAAGAAAAGAGAGAACAAAAAATGATGAATAAATCAGTCATTTTTTTTAACCGTTGCGACTGTTTAGTTGGTTGTTATTTTGTTGCGGTTGTCTGATTTCGCTCATTCCATATATTTCGTTCAGTTGTCTTCTCTTTTTTTTTCTTCTTTTACTTTTTTCTTTTCTTTCTTTCTTTTTTTCTTTCTTCTTCTTTTACTTTTTTCTTTCACTTTTTTCTTTTCTTTCTTTCATTTTTTTTCTTCTTTTACTTTTTCCTTTCCTTTCTTTCTTTCTTTCTTTTTTAGTTTTTTTTTTTTTTAATGAAGAATTGAGACTTGTATCGAGTTACTGTTCCAACCCGTGCACCATCATCATTGTCGTCATCAAAACCATCATCTGCAAAATGCGTTTTATGGTCGTTTTGGTTTGGGTTACTTTTATGATTATCATCATTTTTCATTGAGTATCACGAACATTATTATTGTTGAACCGGACACGAGGGCACACAGTCTCACTGGTTTGCTTTGTGTATACTTTTGATCTTCAGTTTCAAGTGGTTGTGTTAAAAAAAAAAAATTTTAATTAAAAAATAAACTTAAGCACAGGTAGCATCAATTATAAGTTGAAATATAAACGAAGCAGTTCACGTGAAGAAATGAGGCCAGGGAAGGAGCGAAACAATGAAACAGGAAAATTTGGGGATAATGAGGAGAGGATGGAGGGGAAAGTGTGATTTTATTCACATAATCATATTAAGCGCACTGTAACCTTGACCCCGTCCCCTCCACTCGCCAGTGTTCGCACGCACGCACGCACGCACGCACACACACACACACACACACACACACACACACACACACACATCATTCACGGTGAAAAGGCGCCAGCTTTAAACTACGATACAAGGGACCAACAAAACGACCACGAACGTCAGAGAAAACACCTTGCGATCAGTACACCTCACAACTCACTACACTTAAATTGGATTTCTCTTCGATTTTATTCCTCCACACGTAGCTGAGATCAACCGGGCCATTTGACGGGGAGCGAGAGCAAGAGAAAGGGGACCAAAGAAGGTAATATAGTTTATGCAAAACCGCAAGCAGGTGCACAGGTGATAAAGTGCAGCTTTGTTTCAGCTTGCAGCGACACGCTGTACTTTCTTGCAAAAAGTCCATTGCCGGAAAGGAGGAAAAAAGAAGAATAAATAACGCCGGGTTCAACAGTTAAGCGGAGCGGGGCAGGCTAGAAAGAACGGAGCAGTACGCAATATCATATATATATATATATATATATATATATAGGTGTCGGGCCTCGTGCGTCAGGCGTCCAAGCTCACGTGTGCGAGCGCGTGCTGGTGAATAGTTTGTGACACTGAGATGCTTGAATGTGCGCCGCGTGTGCGTACATGCACACCACGAGTACGTAAGCACACACGCACGCACGCACACTCACTCAGTTACTCACGCACGTACTCACACACACACACACACACACACACACACACACACACACGCCGCTTGTACATGTGTATTCATTGTTGAAGCATATGCATGCAAACACTTATTCAGTCACTCACAACTTATATATCTTGTATACACTGCCGCGCGCATATTGAGATTTCTCACACACATTCTCTCTCTCTCTCTCTCTCTCTCTCTCTCTCACACACACACACACACACACACA
>NC_134882.1:31733448-31758448 GCF_041734735.1 Babylonia areolata
GCACACACTCACATACACACACACACACACACAACACACACACACACACACACACACACACACACACACACACACACACACACACACACACAGCATGCATGCGCGATGCACAGACACACATTCCCCTGTACAGAACCGTAGCATGCATCGGTGTTCGGATCTTTTTTTTTTTTTTTTTTTTTTAATCGTCCAGACTCATTTCTTTGAGAGGGCGTAAGAGAGGGGAGGTGTAAATAAGGAAAAGAAAAACATTCTGTAGCACGATGACCCTTCCCTTCCCCATTTCCATAAGTACTTTGTGGACGTACCGTAAGGGGGGGTACACAAAGACAACAAGAAAAGACCACAGTGGTGTGACAGTGGGCTGGCTGGGCGACACGCATGGGATTAGGGTTGTGTATGAGCCGCGCATATACACACTACATTTTTACTTCTGGCTGGATTAGTTTAACAGGATCTTTCTCTTTCCCCCCACTCCCAACCCCACCCGAACACTTTTTTCTTCTTCTTCTTCTTCTTTATTTTATTTTTTACCTGTCGTAGGCAGGCAAGCATGACTGACTGCAGTCCACTCCTGATCTGGATGTTGTGTACACGTGTGCACAGTGGAATAAGGCCCGTCTGCACTGCACACCACACCTGGTTTTTCAGTTGGAGATAATGGACGGAAGAAAGGGAATGATATACAGTCGTCGGGTGTTGTAATCTTGGTTTCAGAATGTTTTATCGATTCTTCTTTTTTTTTTTCTCAGAAATCGGAATTAACATAGTTTTGTGAATTTGAGTAGAGGTTCATGTCGTTTGTTCAGAGATAGAAATTGTTGGATTAGTTTTGGATACATATTTCACGTTAGACTGATTTATCATTTTGTTCGGACGCTGATAAGATTTTATACTGTCTTGTTTCTGGTCAAGCTTCTTCTTTTTCTTCTTCTTTGTGTGTGTTTGTGTGTGCGTGTTGCTGGCATTTTTATACTTTACATAGACATGCTCCAAAGAATTTGATGTTTGGTTGTCAGACAATAAGTGTACATTGTTTAGAGAATTTATTATTCGGTTGTTTGGCGTCAACAATTGCACGAAAAAATTTGTTCCCATAAACAACGATGGTTGCATGTGATAAAGTATCCGTCCACAAAGACAGCAGTCAACGACTAGACGTGAACTGTTTTCGGGCACAGACTCAGAATGGCGTCTCCGTCCTTCCAGAATGCAAGTGTTCTAGCTTTTATGATTGATTGATGTGATCAACAAAGTAAATTTGATGATTCAGATCAAATCAAACCAGTAGAATTCGACAGAACTTTATTGATCCGGTTGGAAATTATTCACGCTTGTTTGCTTTTTGTACGTTTCAGACGACATTAAAAAAAACCCACAAAAATACACCTACGTTGTCTTGTGTCCTTGTTTTCTCTTTCGGTACTAAGCCCACATGGTGGGTAGGTTACCACACGGTTTCAACACCTACTTGTTCTTTTTTTTTCTTTTTCTTTTTCTAGCACCAGTAATCGCTCGACTTTCTCTTGCCAGCGTCAAGGGTACCCCTTGCAGACTGTAGTTCAGGAACTTGTCTGACCATTAATATTTCTGATTACAGCGGCAATTGCTGCTAATGCTTCAAATCGTGCCCGGTACCTTTATGGTGAAACGTGACCATGGTCTGGAACAGACCGACAGGAAAGTGAATGGAGGGGGGTGGGCCACAACAGAAAAACACTCCCGTGCTGTGGTTCAGTTCCCTGCTGTGTCATGCGAGGCTTTTCACGCTGTTTCAATGAATGTGTGTGCGACTGCCAGCGTTTTGGAGGGAGAGGTGGTGGAATCTTTCAGGTCCGATAACAACACTGTGTGGATTTCGATATTCAACGAAGAGAGTTTGGATGGTTTCGATCTTCTAGGAATTTTTTAAGCTGCGTGTGTACCCGGTATATGTGTGTAAACAAAAAAATATGATCAAAGTTAATATGTCTGAGACAAAAAGGAGACGTAATTGTAAAAGGAAACAGGCAAAGCAACGATGTCGAGTGTTTTTCATGGCTTAGTGGTTGTAAGGTGCAAAAGGTGAGACTTGGTAGTGTGCAATATATATATATATATATATATATATATATATATGTATGTATGTATAAAGTAAGTCAGTTGTATGCATGTATTTTATATTTTTTCAATCTCATTACAAAAACACTACTTATGAAGTGAAATAAATGATACAGATATAAAATGGACGAAGAAAGCTCTGCGTAGACAGTCCAGACTACCTTTTCGTAAATTACAGGGTTTTATTACACAGGTTTCTTTATCCATTTGATTCCTCTCCATGTGTATAATACAATGTTACCAAGGTAAGTTTTAGCCACAAGAACATTCTAGCTATTTCAAAAAAGGCCTATATCTACAATATGCTATTTATGGTTTTGTGTTACTCTACGATTATATAATAGTACTTTTTTTTCTTTTTATTTCTGGATACAGTATGGTCATATACTTCACACCAAGTGAACAAACAGACAGATATTTATACGGAGTCATTTCAGCATTCCAGTCAACAGAACGTTGTCAAGGAAATGATGTTGACATAGTCCAGACTGTTTGGGTCAGTTTGTGACAAGAGGGGTTCTCTTAATATTGACTTGACCAATCTTTGACGTCTCTCGGAGTACGGAGAATGGACCCGTAGTGACCACTTGGTGTCGCCTTTCATTCTATGACGATTGTTCGTCAATTATTAGTCCCATGCGTCGCCACAGTTGAAGACACACTGAGAGGACTGGACTATATAGCTATTCTGCTTCCAACGTATATTGAACTACAGATATCGTGGACGGACTTTTTTTTTTTTTTTTTTTTTTTTAAGACAGGCAAACGTCTTTTTGAAGGTATGGAGTTTGGTGGGAATAGAATTGAAGTAGTGACATAAATAAAGTTCATTTCTTTCGTGCGGTGAAGGGAGCGGCCATTCCGAAACAGTCTGTTGTCCTTCTGAGTCCGGGATTATACGAACATCAGCTCTAATATTTGAGACAACAAATAATCAAACTTTTAGGTGAATCATTTTCTCCTTCGAGGACGTCGCATTTTACTTCTTGGCGACGCGTTTCCGTAGTGTTCATTTATTCATTTGCATTACGGTATCTTTGCTTGTCCAATATCTATCCATTCTCTGAAAACTTGTCATTTGATTGTTTGTTTGTTTGTTAGAATGTCAGTCAGTCATCAGTTCTCCAGTTAGAAGTTTAGTTCGTCAGTTAGTTCGTGAGTGAACGCATTCGTCAGTTTCCATTTAGTTATCATGTTGCTTATTTTCCCAAGACAGTTTCGGGAAAAAAAAAAAAAAAAAAATCACTGGCACTGGAGAAGAAAAGCAGCCTTCACGTAACCGCTCCACAAATGATTATTATGATGGTCAAAAGAAGGAAAGGGAATGATGGGTTGGGGATGCGAAGGGAGAAAGTAAGCTTTCTTTTTGTTTTGTAATTGACCTGCTCTCAAGATGTGTAACACAGAAGAACTAGCATCGACCCACACGCTTGAGGAGAGCAGCCGCCCGGAGATTATGGTTTCCAACAGGGCAGTAGAGCAGAGATCCGCGCTATGGGGTGGAATGGACCAGTTCACCCAAGCGCGTTCACCCATGGAGGGGTGGATTTAGCCACAGTCACCAGGGATTGGGGCTACTGTTCAAAGGACCGACACTGCAGGGTTGGATATGGACCATTACTTTTGCTTGTTTTGTGATACCTGTTGAGATCTTTTCTTCGTCTGATCGTTCGTTCGTTCATTCGATGTTTGTTCTTCTGTGTTACACATCTTGAGAGCAGGTCAACTACAAAACAAAAAGAAAGCTTACTTTCTGCCTTCGCACCCCCAACCCATCATTCCTTCTTTTGATCACCGTGGTATTTGTGGAGTGGTTCCGTGAAGGCTGTTTTTCTTCTCCAATGCCAGTCTCACAAACGTGAGAGAAAGCAGATGAAAATATGAACGTACACAATGGATGCACACGATTACTGGAGATAGCCTTGGATACGTGTGTTTCTCCCGCGGTTTCTTGCCACACTGGAGCAGTTTGTTTGTTTGTTTGTTTTGTTTTGTTTTGTTTTTTAACAGAAGAGGCTGAGTAGTGTGGTACCAGGATGTGATCGGTGGCGAAGTTTGACAGGAGTTGTTCGTGTGTTAGATGCGTGTTTTCTTTCTTTCATGGTCTACATGTAGCTTTGGACATTTACTTTTTTCAGTTTTGATTCACGGTTTCACCTCTCTTCCTATACCGTGAGACATAGCAGACTGTAGAATGGCGACTTTGATTTTTTTATGGGAATTTACTTGATAATAGAAATTTGAGGATAATCCGTTTTTCAGGCCTTAAAATGTCGCACATTACTAACAGCATGGAAGTTATATCTGTTGCATTAAGTACAGTTTTATTGTCAAATGTCTCAACTGCATCTACCATCTTTTTATACTTTTCTCGTGATAATGAGCACTACTTCTATCCCTGCGACTAAGAAAATGTTATTATTGAACTTACAAGTGTGTAGCTAAGGACAATATTTATGTGTTTGGGGGCAGTTTCAGTGCAACTTTCATACGATACCAAGAAAGTTGGAAGTGAGTTCTGTGTTTTACCAATTGGTCTTACATTCTGTTTATGCGTCAGCAAAAAACACACAAAAAACAAAACAAAAAACAAACAAAAAAATGCATGTGAAATCCTTTTTCTGGTAGTGAGAAGGTGAAGTGACCAGCTAAGTCAGCCAGAGACAGAAATCAATGAGTCCTTGCATAAAAGACGTACCCGTAGGTACTGTGAAGTGATTATCACATTATAAGACGAAAGCGAAGAAGTGGTTACAGTGCTCTGTGAAAAGCACCACGCAAATAATTTATGACACCAGAGTGAGCAACGGTTTCCAGCACAGGGATACTTAAAAAGGAAAGACAGATGGTTAATACCATTATGAATAGATGGTAATACCAGTGTGTTAAAACAGAAGAGATTGTGCGAAACGAAGCAGGAGACTTTAACATCAATATCAAAACATCGAGATTGTGCTTTGCACAGACAAATGTGGAAATGATAACACTATTGTGAAAACACTACAGGAGTTGTACAAAACAAAGCAAAGAGATAATAACACAAATGTGAAGAAATCATAGGATTTTTTTTTTTAAATCAAAGATGATGATAATACTTGTGTGAACACATCGCAGGGGTTGTACAAAACAAAGCAAAGAGATGGTAACATCAGTGTGAAGACATCACAGAGGTTGTGGGGGAAAAAAAAACACCCCCCAAAAAAACAAACAAAGCAAACATGTGATAGTAAATTTGTGAGAACATCGCAGGAATTGTACAAAACAAAGCAAGGAGATAATAACAGAAGTGTGAGAACATCGCAAGAGTTATGCAAAACAGAGCGAAGACATGATTACACCAGTGTGAAAACATCGCAGGAGTTGTACAGAGCAAAGCAAAGAGATGATAGTACCTGACTGAAAACATCGCAGGCGTTGCGCGAAACAAAGCAAAGAAATGGTGACACCAATGTGAAAACATCATAGGAATTGTACAAAACAAAGCAAAGAGATGAGAAAACCACTGTGAAAACATGGGTCCTATGCAACGTCGACGGAACAAGGCTCTGAGAGTGAAGAATTTAACAGCGTAAGAGGAGAGTGACAAAAATCAGTCCGGTGTGGCAGCAGCCATGTCGTCTGTCCGCCGTCGCTTCGCTTACCCGCCCATGGGTGTGGCCTTGGACCTTAGGAACCGTTCCAACTGGACTCAGCCCGGGACTATTTCTACGGCCGCCGCCACCACCACCACCACCACCACCTCCACCTCTGACACTTCCCCACCTGCTAACGTCAGGTAAGAGTGTGATTACCTCGTCGTTTATAATATTTCCCCTCTGTAAACAGCAACAATAAAGACAACAACAACAAAAACAACCACAATGATTAAAATGATTGTAATAAATAATAATAAGAAGAAGAGCAACAGCAACAGCCACAACAACAATAATAACAGTAATAATAATTCATTATCATCATCACTACTTATCGTTTTAATACTTATAGAACAAACAGCAGCAATAGTAACGACAGCGACGATAAATACAGTGATCTAAATGATAGCAACAATAATGATGAAATTGATAATAAGTGAATATGCAGTTGAAAAACAGTCCGAAATAGTAACAACAGTAACAGCAGTAGTAGTAGCAGCTGCAGCAGCAGTAGTAATAGAAGTAGTAGTAACAGCGGCAGGAACAACAGAAGCACTAGAGAAAGAAAGAAGATGATGGCGAATACCCATACTAAAAAAAAAAAAAAAAAAAAAACACCCTAGATGGTTTCGCAGCCCAGTCACGACACATGTTAATATACTGTACTCAGTGGGTCTCGGCAATAATCTGCCCCCCGTGCTACAGTAGGCCGACAAGTGTTTTGGGAACCGGACAGAAGAGACATTTTTGTGACTTGTGTCCCAACAATACTTACGGTGTGCTCGTATGTCTGTGTCATCTTGGCACCAAGACACGGCTGACCACAGACATGATTTTAGAGTTAAGACTTCATGCCTGTGTCAGTTGACCCTTGTCTCAGCCTCTAGCATTCGGCGTGTGTGATTTATTGGTGGAACAGTGAGGATGAAGGAAAAGAGATACGGGGAAAGGGGACAAAAGAGAGAATAGCACACACATGCGCGCGCACACACACACACACACACACACGCACACACACACACACATGACGCAGTCTTCAGCTTCAGCACAAGCATAAAAGAAAATAACAGAAATGAAAGAAAATACAATTCCTGTTGCATGACACGTCCAACAGTTAATAACGTAATGGGTATTAAAAGATTTTTTTTAAGTTAAAGCTCAACAAAACAAAAAATTCTTCGTTTATGCTTCAATAATAAACGTGGTTTCCTTTTTTTTCTTTTTTTTTTTCTTTTTTTTTTCCGCGTATCCGACGTGACAGTGATTCAGCGTGAAGGCACGCTGTTTGGCTTTGTGTGAAGGCATGGACTGGGGGACATTCCTTCCCCAAGAAAAGAACATAACGTACCGGCTTGAGAGGGCCGTGAAAGCAGTTGACATTCTTATTAGTTCCAACTTTGTGGTGGTGGTGGTGGTTATGGTGGTGGTCGAAAGTTGGCAGCGTACGTGACAGTTATATTTTAACACTCGTATACATGCAAGCATGAATGCACGTGGACACACATTGTCATTCACACGCGCGAGTTCATATATACACACTTATTTGATAAACATTTGGCTCGTTAAGATAGTGCCCGTCACTAAAACTCAGGCTACTTCTCTCTCTCTCTCTCTCTGTGTATGTGTGTGTGTATGGTCCCCCACACTGTCCCATTTTCTTGACCTTTCACAACCCCACCTCCTCCCACTCCCTCTTTTGTCAATTTCATTAACTCACGTCTGCATCTTTGACGTCCTCCTCACACGAGAGATTTCAGAACCAGACAGTTTTTTTTTTTTTTTTTTTTGAAGAACCACTGTCTGTGTTTTATCTTACACACTCAAGTGCCGAAATGCGCATTTGAATGATCCGAAGTGTGTGTGTACTGGTGGTGTTTTTGTTTTCATGCGGGAAAAAAATGTGCACCCAGAGAGAAAGAGAGAGAGAGAGAACTTGCTGAAACGTGGAACCAAGTTGACCAATAATTCTGTCCCGTGAAAGACCCGCGATGATACGGCAGGTACCCAAATGCACAGCGAAAACGGATCACACACTGACACACACATACACACACACGCGCGCGCGCACGCACACATACACACAGAGAGAAAGAGAAGAAAGCACGCTCAACCCACACCAAAAGGTGTCAATATTGACTGATCCTCATAAAACTGCTTCCCCCGGCCTGTTTTACACGGACGATTTATCACCAAGAACGCATCCAGCAGGGGTGTTAGCCGATACCGTGCTGTCAGAAAGAAACAGCTGCTTTTGGCAGGATACTCTTTGGTACCGAGAGAAAATGGTAAATCGAAGTTGAAAGCAAGATATATAGATAGATACATAGATACATCCGTCCCCTTCCTGCACACGCGCGCACACACACACACACGCACACGCACACGCACACACACATTCGTTCACCCGCCGCTTCCTCCTCCACCTCCACACATACAAAAGTACAAAAGGAGTGAGAGAGAGAGAACTCAGAACTGTTTTGATGTACATCGGCCTTGGGTCACAATACAAAGGAGGGCTTGGGTCGGGAAGGGGACAAAACAGAGGTTCATTGATGAACATTCTGCATGCAGAGGAATTGTGAGAGAGAGAGAGAGATACCTGCATAATAAAAATACTATATTGAAAAAAAAATGGGGGAGGGAAAAGACCGAACAAAACCGAGTAAGTATGAAGTCGGCGGCAATCACAAAGTGACGTAGCCAGCAGCATTTGACGTCATGATTGCGTCATCGTGACGCCGGTTGTACGTCACACTCCTTTCTCTATAATTATTCCGCATGTCATCTTTTCCCCCGGAGTCACATCCGATTTCATAACGGCGCTTTCTTTCCCCGCCAGCTGGTCTGAGCGCTGGAGCATGAATAACTGGCTGGAGCTGCGTTGTCTTGGTCTCCCTGATCCTACTTCCCACCAGCAATATCCTTCTCCGCATCCGCACAGTAGACAACCCCCACCCGCAACCAACGTTTGAAAAAAACAACAAAACAAAAACAAACAAAACAAAAAACCACAACAACAACCACAACAACAACAAAAACCGTTAAGACTGACGGCACTTTTTTTTTTCTTCTTCTTTTTTCTTTTTTTTTTGGGGGGGGGGGGGGGGGGGGCAGGGAGTAGGGGGGGATGCGGTTGGGAGAGAAATTTGTCTTGCTGGTGCTGGGTCTGCGTTTTTCAACTTCAAAGAACTGAAGAACAACGATAAGGGTTGAAACAGAATGTCCTATTTTGAAGTAATGTAATAGTTAATAGTACACTGAGTAAAGAAAACAAGAGTTTGTTTTGTTTTAGTTACAAAACGTTTGGTGGGGCCATTAAGAGTGAAAAACACCAGTACAGATTCAGTTTAATCACCGAGTTGTCTTTCATGTTTTCTCTTTTCTTATATGACTGTTTCAAGGCAACGCGGAAACTCTCAGATCCGCATGGATTGTCTTGGTTAAAAAATCATATATACATCTGGTCATTCTGTACAACATGGTCGGATGGACAAATGATATCATATTCCTTTTTTCGGCAAGTTTACAGACGACATAGTCTTCAAAAATGACAACAATAATGATCATGGTAACGCAAAGAAAACGATGTGGGCATGATGGACAAGAAATGACAGAGTATATACTGAAGCCCCTTTGAACCAGTTCGTCGACATCAACGACCACCTGCCGTGAGAGACGTTCATCCAGAAAGAGCTACTGTCTGATCTGGAGAAAAACGCACACGCGAACACACACACACACACACACACACACACACACACACACACACACACACACAACGAAAGAGATAGGGGGGTGGGGTGGAGTGGAGGATCTCACGAGATGACAGCCGTTGTGACAGCAGCGTCCAGAAGCGGTTAATGGGGGAAAGGGACAGACGGTGGCAGGCAGGTGTGGCCCTTGATGTTTGCGTTGTGTTGTCTCATTACTGCCACTTCAGTCAGTATGCAGCAGAGAGACACAGCCCGTTCAGCTGGAAACGTCGCGCTGTTCCTTGCCATCCCCGCTGTGCCCACCATCTCCAGCAAAAACCAGGGTCTGGGGTTCAGCGGTTAGAGGCCTGACAGATGGCCACATGTCCCGGTCCACGCCCAAGGCTTGATTTTTAAAATGAAGTTCGGTCCGCGGTTGTGTCAGATTAGTTCAGTCGGGCACGTCATCAGAATTGCATGTCGAAGATAGATTGTTAGTTTGAATCCTGGTTGTGGCTTTTTTTTCTGTTTCTATTGTAAAAGGATGTCAGCGTTATGATGTTATTGTTTGTTATGATACGTGCAGGTTTTCCGTCCTCGCCACGCGGGATCCAGAGGATAATAATAGATGATAAGATAGATAAATAAATGGATAAATGGAAATTGAGAAACAGTTGAACGGATTTTAGTTTGATTCAGCTTCACCCTTTTCGTCCCAGGGAAAATATCGGCAATGGACGACATATTGAGCCTGGACATGTCTGGGAGAAAATCTCAAAGCAGTTCTCGCACCGAACAATGCGAACGTTTGTCTGAATACAGAACGGTTTTCTTCCTTTCCGAATCCTCTTGATGAGTGGAAGAGAATGTTCATGATATCCTACACATCTGAAGCTGGAGGTCCTCTCATTCTGAAGGATGTTTACTTGTCCGCCGTTTGCTGTGTCTGTCGTGAAGCCAGAAATAGCCGCCACACGCATTCCGCCCCTCACAGACCCTCCAGGGAACATTCTCCCGCACATTCCTTGTCCCTGTCTCGCTTCTGAACATCTCGCCTCGCTTCTGAAGTTGTCTTGCTTGCAAACATTTTTCGGGGCACAGTTTGGGATTACGTTGCGAGCTTGTTGCCAGAAAAAAGTCGCAGCTGACCACACAGACTACGGTTGTTGGGGGTTCTCCTGGTGATGGGTGTGCATTGTGTGGACATGTCCTGGCCAGGAGGGCAGCCATGTCTGGGCAGTGGGAACAAGGCGAATAATGCTGCTGGAATTTCGGGGTTTGGTTTGGAAGTGGTTCCTTGCCAGTTCGTGGTGTGTTGAAGGTGTGGTTTTAGAGGTGATGAGTCTTCCCTTCTCTGCCATCTCCTCCCTTCCCATTCTTTTTGTTCCCTCCCCCTCCCTCGCACCGCCACCCCCCAAGCTGTGTATCCAGAAAGCGTCTTCTTTCATCATTTTGCTGATAGCGCTTTCCTCTCCATGCGCGTTTCAGTCTTCTTATTATGTTCCTGAATTCAGTTATTTTGAGTGCATCATCTGAGTTCTCAGAGGAAAAACGAGAGAGTGATGGCTAATGATGGTGAACAGTCTGGGACAAACATCATCAGTCTTTTCTGAGTTCTCAATTGAAAAACGAGAGAGTGATGGCTAATGATGGTGAACAGTCTGGGACAAACATCATCAGTCTTTTCTGAGTTCTCAATTGAAAAACGAGAGAGTGATGGCTAATGATGGTGAACAGTCTGGGACAAACATCATCAGTCTTTTCTGAGTTCTCAATTGAAAAACGAGAGAGTGCTGGCTAATGATGGTCAGCAGTCTGGGACAAACATCATGTCTTTTCTGTGTTCTCAATTGAAAAACGAGAGAGTGCTGGCTAATGATGGTCATCAGTCTGGGACAAACATCATGTCTTTTCTGTGTTCTCAATAGAAAAACGATGGTGAACAGTCTAGGACAAGGGACAGCTGAAAGTGTTGTTAACTGTGGGTGATGTAACGATAGACGTCAGATGTAGCGTAGCACCCACAATTTCATGCATGTATGCAAACTTTAAAAGTCTCACGCACGCATAAAGAGACAACGTGATCAGAGACGGAAGAAGGTTATGCAGGTGCTTTGGTTTCCCGCGAGGCAGGTCCATCCTGCTCGGTCACCAGCAAGGAACAGCTGTTACGCTCTGTGGAGGACTGATCGGGCCTCGTACGACTTTGAAGATTCACGTGGACACTCACAGAGGTATGATGGGCGGAAGGAAAGAAACAGTTCTGATTCGTGGCATGTTGAAATCGTAGCAAAGAAGGATATTGGTGTTGGGGGGCCACAATATCAAATAATAAACAGTAGTAAGTAACCCACAGGGCATTAATTAGTTGATTTATGTCTGTGAATTCTTGAAATCAATCTCTCTCTCTCTCTCTCTCTCTCTCTCTCTCCACTTCCCCCCCACCCTACGAAGAGAAACACATACGTAAATACAGTTGTGGTACTACTTGCAGAATTTGAACTCAGATCCTGGGCAAGAATATCAAAAGTGTCTATTTCTCGTCAGTTTTGGTGGTGGTGGTTTATGTTTGTTTGCATTAATTTTGTTGTTGTTATGTTTTTGTATCTGCATGACTAAAGTGGCTCATGTGTGTAACCAAACTTTTTATTGGTATGTGTAAATATAAGAACAGAAAAGAGAGGAAAAAAAACAAGTGAAAATCGGCACAGATACATACACATAAAGCACAGACGACAATAAATCTGTACAGTTATGTCCTATTTTTCTGTGTTGCTTCCTTAACCCTTTTTTTTTTTTTTTTTTTTTTTTTTTTAGTGAACAGACAAAGCTTTCGTTAGCAGCGTCATTAACTGTGCACAATCTTAGCTGCCCTCGTAACAAGTTGTGACGACAAAGACGAACACTGGGCCTTCATACAGGGCGCTTCTCACCGTGTAAGCTGTGTCACGAACTGTCACAGAGTTGAAACATGACATGTGACGGCCGCCATTACACATCGTGACGAACAGAGGCAAACTCTTGTCGGAGTTTCCGCTCCGCTTGAGAATCTTTGTTGCCGTTTGGGAATGTAGACAGTGTCTTTCAGCGGTGAAGAGTTTGTACTGTTTGGAGATGTTGTGCTGTTTTTTGGAAGACTCAAAAGGATTTTCACGTGTGTTTTTTTTTTTTTTTTAATAATTTTTTTAAACCATTTTTGTATGTTGGAAATGTCAAGAATGTGAAGAATAATTTGTGCTGTTGGACTTACTAGAGTTGTGACCGTTTCTCATCGTGGATTTACTGAGGATAGAGCTTGGAGTGTTTGGGTGGTTGTGGAAGAGTGGAGTGTTACCCCATCGAGTGTTTAACCATCATGACCTATCCTGAGGGAGCAAGGTCACTGTGGTTGGAGGCCGTTTTGTGAGTACACAATAAGTTTTCCTTCCCTTTTTCAGCGTGGTTGTGTTTGGAAGGTACACAGGGAGACTGACCGTCACTGATGGAAAGTGGTGGAATGGCGCGCGCGAAGTGTTTGCCTGTCTCGAAGAACCACCATCACCAACCACACACACACACACACACACCCTACCACCTCACCACATCCTGATTCCCACCACCCGCTTTTGTTGCTGTTATTGTTGTTTTGTTTTTGACGCTTAAAGACTGAAAACAACTGCAATTTTTGCATGTGTACGTGTCTCTGTGTGTGTATGTATGATTTCCCCTCTCACTCGCTCTGTGTCACTCGGTGGTTCGCACACACACACACACACACACACACACACACACACACACACACACACACACACACACACACACACACACACACACACACACACACAAGCAGAGATAGATGAAGGTGTCCGTGTCTTGTGGACATGCAGAGGGACACCCCCTAAAGGGCACGTGCCCATCAGAGACCAGGAGGATGACCCATAAACTTGATCTGAATTGCCGCAATTACCCCTCCACGTACTGTGTAAAATGGCCACCCAAAGTAAGCGTCACCCAAACTCACCACACGGCATTAATATTTGAAAAGTTAAGATTAAGCGACCATAAGCTTCCCGGTCATAATCCACAGTATAGCCAGGCACAGCAAGAAAGGGGAAAAACTGAGCTTCTTTTGAGATACAGGTAAAAATAGTGACCATTGCCTATTCAGTTATTTCACTTCCACTTATAATGGTAGCTGTAACACGCTCTTGCCAAAACTTTCCAGCGTCACCAAAATGCTTTCAGTTTGTTTGAATTGTTCCATAATGGACTGATAAAAAGTATGCTTAAAGTGTCACGACTGATGGGAATGAATAATGTTTTCATTGTTTTATCGAATATTTGCTTACTAAGCTTTAAGCACATTCCACAGGCATAAATGGCAAGTAATTGTGAAATATATTTTTTGTTACTCATAGAGGAAATCAGACCTTTGTACTGAAGCCACCGGTGTTGTGTTTACGATATTGTTTTGCTAAAAATAATCCCATTGGGTTTGGAGTCTCATAAAAAATATGTCGAATGTTCGCCGGATCACTCTTTAAAAAAAACCAAAAAAAAAAAAAAAAAACCCAGTGACATAAAAAGGAATAAAGAAGTAAAGAATCAGATAAATCGGTGTGTTACATAAGCCAGGTGTGTAAGTCTTTGTGTAAGTCTTAAAGTAATGCATGAAACTGGTGACTGGCAGAAACCTGCTTTTAATCATTATCAACTTATTTGTTTATTCTTGTTTGTTTTACTTCGTTCCTTTGCCATTTTGCTGGCTTGGTTGGTTGGTTGGTTTGCTTTTTGATCAAAGCAACAAGTCATACATATAAAACGTTCGTACCAATTCCAAGACTGCATCAACTAACGGGAAAACTCAACGAAATCTTGTCAGCTCTACCAGAAAAGGCGGAGAGCTTCAACGGCCTAGTCATAATATAAACCTCCCGTTTTACAGGCGTTGCCTGCGACAGCTATGGCCACGTGTTGAAGCTGGCTGTATATAGTGTAGAGGAATGGATGTTCACAGGTGATACGAAGGATTGTATCACTGCAGTCTTGACCGATAGAATCATGCGCAGGCGGACAGGTCACGTCACTGCAGGCTCAGTCACGAAGGCAGGCAACGGGCCAACATATCTGAACGGAAGATCCTTCCACATTCCTTTTATTTATGTTTTTTTCCTTGTCACGCAGACATATTTTTGTTCGAGATTGTGTCTACATATAATGTATGTCTGACTGCCTGATGGATTAGTTGCTAATCTCTCTTTTTTTTTCTAAACCATGCATAGAATGTGTGTGTGTGTGTGTGTGTGTGTCACACACACACACACGCACACACACACACACGCACACACACACACCACAAAGCTCTACATGTTTTCGTGTGCAAAATGTAAATGTTATATATCATATGAGAAAGCGATACAAAAAAGCGAGAGACAGAGGAAGGAGGGGAAAGATTCCTCGTTAATACCCAATCATGCGCAGTCACATGCACGTAACATTCAATGCAGACATTTTTTCTTTCAAATAAGAGATATGTGAATGGTGCGCATTGACATTCTGACACTTGCGTTTGCTTGACATGTTAATCAATCACGAAGGCAGGCAACGGGCCAACATATTTGAACGGAAGATCTTTTCTTCCTTTCTTTCTTTTGTCGTTTATTTCGTCATTTGTACAGACACACACAAAAGAAGTATGCGTGTGCACATATTAATAACTCGTGCGCGTGCACTGTCGTGCCGTGAGCGCGCAGACATACGTACAAACGCGTGTCATCCACATTTATTTTGCACAACAGCACGCAAACATAATAAATGTTATGCATGTCTGTTTCCGGCATATCTGCTTGTTTGTGTGTCTCTTTACTTGCCTGTCTGGTTTACTTGTGTATGGCATAGACTTGCTTAGTATGTGCATTGGTTCATCTGTCTGATTTACTCGTGTATGGCATTGGGCTGCTTTTTTAGTATGTGTGTTGGTTGATCTGTCCTCAATTATGTCTGTAATTTGCCTTCTTTCTTTACATATCCCGTTTTTGGAGGAGGGCAATGCTTGAAATGCCATCTCAGCTTACAGTCATAATCATCAAGATTTTTCATTTCCTCACATATCTCTCTCTTCCCTTCTCTGTGTCTCTCCCTACCCTCTCTCCCTCACCTTTCTGTCCGTCTGTCTGTCTGTCTGTCTCTCTCTCTCTCTCTCTCTCTCTCTCTCTCTCTTTCTCTCTCCTCCCCCTCCCGTCCCGCCCCCGACCCCCATTCTCTCTTTCCATTCTCTCTCCCTCCCCCGTGAATTAATTGACCTTCTGCTGACAGAAGCTGTAAAAATGTCCGTGTAAAATTCCTCTTTTACAATGGGGGAAATAATTCTGCGGTGATTGTTTCGTGAAAGTATTGGCGAATGATGCATCACGGAAAGAAACCTGGTGACCACTTTGTGGTAAGAAAACACACACGCACAGAGAGAGAGAGAGAGATGCATGTGTGTGTGTGTTTGTAAGCGTATGCATTTTAAAACCACGTTTCAAATAACAACAAACTAGGTTGGTGTGTTTTCCTGGGAAGATGAATGGTGAATCAATGACAGGAATTAAACATTGATAATATGAATTACAAATCAGTGAAGTTCAACTCTCCAGTGTTCTGTCTTTGTGGTAGCGTATGAATTACAAATCAGTGAAGTTCAACTCTCCAGTGTTCTGTCTTTGTGGTAGCGTATGAATTACAAATCAGTGAAGTTCAACTCTCCAGTGTTCTGTCTTTGTGGTAGCGTATGAATTACAAATCAGTGAAGTTCAACTCTCCAGTGTTCTGTCTTTGTGGTAGCGTATGAATTACAAATCAGTGAAGTTCAACTCTCCAGTGTTCTGTCTTTGTGGTAGCGTATGAATTACAGATCAGTGAAGTTCAACTCTCCAGTGTTCTGTCTTTGTGGTAGCGTATGAATTACAAATCAGTGAAGTTCAACTCTCCAGTGTTCTGTCTTTGTGGTAGCGTATGAATTACAAATCAGTGAAGTTCAACTCTCCAGTGTTCTGTCTTTGTGGTAGCGTCTGTCTTTTATGTCTGTCTGTCCTATACCCAAACCCAGCACCTCTCCCCCACCCACCCCCACCCCACCTTCCCCCAACACACACAAGCACATAACCCCCCCACCCCCTACCCCCCCTCCTGCTATTCTTTACCCCCCCCCCCCTCTCGCTTTTGCCCGATTTCCACCCCTGTCTGTCTGTCTGTCTGTCTGTCTCTCTCTCTCTCTCTCTCTCTCTCTCTGTCTATCTATCTATCTCTCCATTCTGGCATTACGCTAACTTTACGACTCAGGGAGTTCCGGGGTTGATTAAAATATTGATGAACAATGCTCCCCGGCGGTTAGAACGTCCTGGTCGAAGTCTTACTGCTTCAGATGTCTGATGTCGCTCGCTCGCTCGCTCACCCAGTCACATGACTGTGTAATGGTATTCTGCTGTGTCGTATTCTGCTGTTGTATATGTTGTATTTCTTCTATCGTCTTTTGTATGTTTTCTTCTTCTTCTTCTTCTTTTTCTGCATTCGTGAGCTGCATTTCCCTCGTTCACTCGTATGTACACGAGTGGGCTCTTACGTGTATGACCGTTTTTACCCCGACATGTAGGCAGCCATAATCCATGTCAGCGTTTGGTGGGTTATGGAAACAAGAACATATCCAGCATGCACACCCCCGAAAACGGAGTATGGCTGCCTACATGTCAGGGTAAAAACGGTCATACACGTAAAAGCCCACTCGTGTACATACGAGTGAACGTGGGAGTTGCAGCCCACGAAAGAAGAACTGCCATCAGTAAGGGGGGCTTAGTAGGAGGTCCCCTGCGTATTTGTTAAATCAGAACAGGCATTAGTGAACACGACCGAAGTGACTCGGCAACAGTGCAGGGTCACATCTGATGAGTTGCCTCCTGGCGTCTTAACATCAATAGCTAGCTCCCTGTTGACTTACAGCGCAAATCTGCGGCAACCCCCAAAGCCGGGTGTGGCTGTGTAGGGGAGACTCGGAATGAGCGGCGTGGGAGTGGATGCTACCGAAAACGGTACAGATGGGACAACAACAACAACAACAAAAGGAAAAAAAAGTGGGGGTTGGAGGGGGAGCAATGGACGTTGCTCTCTCTCTCTCTCTCTCTCTCTCTCTCTCTCTCTCTCTCTCTGTCCATGCGTGAGTTTTCGTACCCGCGCGATCGTTTAGTAAACATTTTGCAGTTCCCAACTTGTTTCATTTCTTTCATCAGACTCCTTATTTGAGGCAATGGCGAGACCAACCCGAAGCAGCTTTCAAACGGCACCCTTTTAATAAAACCGGAGATTAGAAAAGAGAGATAAACCACTTGCAGAAATTGATGAAGCCAGGCAGCCTGCGCCGCGACACGCATTCATTATTCATGAGCTGCCTTTGCCCCGCCCAAACTAAAGGAAAGCGTCAGTCGAACGCAGTCTCCTGAGTGATTTTATAATTTGTATTACACCTTTTTTCCCTTTTCTGTTTGCTTCATCCCACGCAGATGTCAAACTCAATTTTGTTGTGAATAACATTCCTAAATATTTATATGTATTGGTTACTTTTATTTCCCTATCACCACAGCACCATTTTTCACGAATCGAAAGATGACCTCCATTGCGGAAAACTATAATATTGGTCTTATCGAGATTCACTGTTTGTTGTAGTCTGTCTGTTTCTTGCTTAAGGGCATTTAATTGATTTTGTAACCCTATGGGTGTGTCAGATAAGAGAACAACATCATCAGCAAATAGCATTAAGAGCAAATCTGTTGCGCCAGGTATCATTTGTATTCCATGTCTCTCCTTCTTTGATAACTCCACTGCCAATTCACCGATGAAAAAGGAAAACAGCTGTGAGCTTAGCATACAGCCTTGTTTAACCCCTCTTGGACACTGAAAGAAGTCTGAATAAATACCTTTGTCACGAACACATACAAGTACAGAATCGTAGATGCTTTTAACAGCCATGTAAAACTCCGGAGAGAGAGAGACAGAGACTTAGAGAGAGAGATAGAGCACAATACAACGGTCTGCTCAGGCAACATGAAGCGTTCGTATATATATGAATTATATATATGATTATGTACACATAGATAGATTTAGATTTACATACTGATAGATCTGTATGAAATTATGTATGTATGTATTCATGTATGCATGTATGTATGTATAGACAGATGTTAGAAGAGAGACAGAGCTGAATATGTGTTTTATGTTTTGATATATATATGATGTAAACCAGAAAGTGTGAAAAAAAAGTAGCGTTACGAAAACGCAGTTCAGTAATTAATTTATGACTGTCTCTCTCATGTGCAGCATTGCGCTGGGGGGGGGGGGGGGGGGGGGGGGAGTTGGTGGTGGGGGGAGCTGCTTTATTTTCTTTTTATATTATCTACATTCAAGCAGATGCAAACGTGCTAAAAACCAAGCAAAAAATGAATCGTTTTTTTTTCGACGGGCGCAATAGCCGAGTGGTTAAAGCGTTGGACTTTCAATCTGAGGGTCCCGGGTTCGAATCACGGTGGCGGCGCCTGGTGGGTTAAGGGTGGAGATTTTTACGATCTCCCAGGTCAACATATATGTGCAGACCTGCTAGTGCCTGAACCCCCTTCGTGTGTATATGCAAGCAGAAGATCAAATACGCACGTTAAAGATCCTGTAATCCATGTCAGCGTTCGGTGGGTTATGGAAACAAGAACATACCCAGCATGCACACCCCCGAAAGCGGAGTATGGCTGCCTACATGGCGGGGTAAAAACGGTCATACACGTAAAATCCCACTCGTGTGCATACGAGTGAACGTGGGAGTTGCAGCCCACGAACGCAGAAGAAGAAGAAGAATCGGTTTTCATTGTATACAGCGAATCTTACTACACGTGGGAAATTCCAGGCATAACTTTCTCTTTACTGCAGCTGAACCGTCAGAACCGACCAATTTCCTTCAGGTGCGGAAGGAGATGGTGATTTACCCCCACACTTCCGCACTTCAGCACTGTTATAGACAGTAAGAAGGGGCCTGCCGCGAGTGGTTTATCTCTCTTTTCGATCTTTTCTAATCTCCGATAAAAACCCCAATCAGCCGTCTCACCCCCAGTTCGCTAGCAAAGCATAGTTCGCGCTGAGCTTTTTGACTGTGTGTGACACTGCCACCAGGTATACTGTGAACCATCTCCTTTTTTTCTCTCACTCTCTCTCGTCTGCATGTTTCGTGTCGTGCGTAGGGTGTTTATGTCTGAAATGGGGGGAAGTTAAAATTGGTCCACCCTTCCACATATATGGCAAAGAAGGGCTAGTCGGGTGAGTGACTCGATCAGCACACACAGGCCAGTACAGGACAACATCGGGCGGACACTTGGTTTGTTCCCTCCCACTACTGGATGTGTGCGAGTGCGTTGAAGTGTGGGCGTGTGTAGGGGACACAGCGCGCTTTTTTCTTTTTTCTTTTTTTTTTCTTTTTTTTTTTTTCACTGACACAATAACATGGAGGGGACTGCGGGTTCTGGTTTTCTGTTCTCCCCCACTTGAGGTGTTCAGAAGTGTGTGTGTGTGTGCGTGTGTGTGTGTGTGTGTGTGTGTGTGGAATATGTATTGAATATAAAGCAAAACCGTTCTCTCGTCCAGTCTCTGTGTACTTTTCTTTGGTCAATGGTTACAGCACTATTGATGTACGTCAGAATATCTAGCACTAGCATTTTCCTGATTGTGTGCTTGTTTATTTGGTTGAAGAGAATCTTGAATCTGAGTAAACAGCTATTTTCAGATCAATGATTATAGGAACAAAATTTATAGTGTTCAACACATGACATTTGTAACTATCGATTTGACAGCTCGTGAACCTTACATAAATAGAATGTTAAATAGAATTGAGTGCTACTGCTGGCATGCTCGTTCCAGCATTCTCGAAATGCTGCATGACCGTGTGCTGATGTCCTACAAAGAGTGATTTAGTGAATCTGACTTATAGTATACGTCGATGCCTATATTTGAATCAAGTTATCTGAATAATTAAAAAGAAAAAGAAAAGAAATGAATAAAATGTCAAGCCATCTCATTGAAAAAAAAAAGTGTTTACCGACTGTGTGTTTGACCACGATGGTGGATATTTATATTGTCCTTTTTTCACCCTTAATGATATGTTAGCAATTATCACTGATAATAATGATAATAACCATAGCATTGTCAGCCTGTCTGTTAACAATCAATGGGGATAAAAAATAATTTTTTGAAAATTAAAAAACACTGTAGCAAAGTGAAGAAAACATATCATGCATCGACCAGCGTTGCATGCATGCTCGACTAAAACAATGTTTTGGCACACACAAAAAAAATAAAGAAATCGAGCATCAAAAGCGCCCAACGACAGTAAACAGAAACCTGTGTAAACCTTGCCCACCTGTAGAGTGTCTTACCTGGGCACCACCACCCCAGCCCTTTACCGAAGGTGCGCGGATCCTCGCTCCAGCTTTTTAATTAGCTCGGGCCAAGATGGCGGCGCAGCGACGACAAGGGCTTCAGGTGAGCGAAGAGAGAGCGTGGCACAAGAGACAGCCGTCCTCCTGATCCTACCGGACAATGCACGGTCCCCAGGTAAGGGTACGGGGCGGGAGGGGTTGGGGGTGGCAGGGTCAGTAAAGGGGCGGGAAGAAAGGGGGCAAGTGTAAGCGAGGGAAGAGGGAGACCCCAAACGCGTCAGTAAAGCCAGCAACAACACACACACACACATTGTGTGCGTGACTGCAAGTTTCGGTGGGGATGTACCTGTGTTCGTACCTTCGCAAGTCAAGTGTGTGTAGCTTCGCGATTGTCCCTGCTGTGTTCATTTTGATTTCGCGGTTGAGCTCGTGTTGTGTTTACCTTACCTGTACGTGTGTGTGATCTATGTCAGTGCTGTGTCGTTGCTGATAGTGTGACAGTTTGATCGGATGTTTACATGGAGCGCTATCGTCGTCGTCGTCTGCCATCTTTCGGCGACGCGCTGTCACAGTGAGTTGTGTACTTTTCGCTCCTTCTCTCCATCCATCTCAGGAAGTGTTGGATCTTTAACCAGTGGTTTGGGTCAGTTATCTGGACAACAGCAACACAAAACAAGCCATTGCAATGCCGCGGAGGGTATTTGATTGAACACTTGGAGTTAAAAATGTAGATACCAGTTGTGGTCACTTGTAACCGTTTTGAGCCGTGCACACAACGTGTTGGAAGGCGTGTAGTTTGCTGTTTCAGCTACTGAAAACATGCGTCAATATGTTCTGTGTTTGATAAGCGTGCCAGTGTGTGTGTGTGTGTGTACTTGCGGTGTGTGTGTGTGTGTGTGTGTGTAGATGAGCAAACAAGCTTTTGTATGTTCATTCGTTCATTTAGTATGTTTGTGTATGGGGAGAGAGCGCGAATTTTCGCACTCGCACATGTGCACACACATTACTCGATGCTCTTGTATGTAAGAGCACGCTAAGTCCAGAGAAACATGCAGAGAGTATCTCGTTATTATCATTTTATTCTCCAGTACTACGAAAGAACAATTGCCCAGTGTGGAGAGAACCACGTTCGTGTTTATAAATAGCATCCCAGAAAACATGACATTGTCCCGCTTATGGTTTGAAAACAGCGTGGTCTGTTTTGAGTACAGGTGTCAACGACAGCCACTACGCCAAAGCTGATGTTTGCATTCATGGAGTTAGCTATTTCAAGTATGTCTTCCGTGTGAGAAGAGATTTCTGGGCAAACGTGTGTACATTTTTTTCTGCTTTGAACAAAAAAAGTGATGCCTCTTTCTGCATAAAGTGGTGATGTTCAAGTACACGATCGCATATGGTTTGTGTGTGTGTGTGGAGAGAGAGAGAGAGAGAGAGAGAGAGAGAGAGATTAAAGAAAACATTATTTTGTTTTCACAGGCATTTCTGTTTTTCAGAGCGAGAGAGAGATTTTTAAAGAAAACATTATTTTGTTTTCACAGGCATTTCTTATTTTCATCCAGGAATGGGCAGTTATATTTGCTGAAAAGCTTCGGATACATCTTTCAATTGGGTGTGGGAAGGGGCGTGTGTTGTGATGGGGAAAAAAATCTTGGTTCTGTTTTTTTCTGTCAAAATTTACTTGTCTCCCAATCTCATGATCAGTCTCCCAATGTCATGGCCACTCTCTCTCTCTCTCTCTCTCTCTCTCTCTCTCTCTCTCTCTCTCTCTCTCTCTCTCTCTCTCTCTCTCTCTCTCTCATACACTTAATACATTGATTCACTCACTCACACGCAATTTATGCGCAGAGAAAATGAGAGAGTAAAGAACAATTTCCAGAAGAGGGTTGGTGGTGAAAAAGAGGAATTGGAAGAACTTATATGTAAATTTATTCATTGATATTCTTCTCTACAGTTTTGAAAATGACAAAGGTTCGCACAGCACACTTGTCGTGGTGCAAATTTGTGTGTACATATTATGTAAACACTCGAGAAAAAACAACTTTTAGACAAATATATTACATGCAATGGCATGCTGTGAAGAATATATTTTTAGAGAAATCCTGTGTTTTGAAAGCATGCGTATGAATTGCCTGATCTGTCGGGAGCATATTTTTCTCTGTGTGTGTGTGTGTGTGTGTGTGTGTGAAAGAGACGGGGAAAAAAATGTTTGTATGTGAAAGAGAGAGAGAGAAAGTAGTGTGTTCAAGGTTCTTACAATTTCGTTTATGTGTGCCGTCAGTCCATTTCTAACTGTGTCTGGTCCCCACCCCACCTCCCCCATTGCCCCCTCTCTCTTTCTCTCTCTCTCTCTCTCTCCACCCCTCACTCTCACTCTCACTCTCACTCCCCGTCCGCTTTACCGAGCACACACTGTCAAAAACCATGATACACGCTTTAAATACAACTGATTTAAAACATCAATCCTAAAGCAGATTATAAGTTAAACTCGCTTGACCTGTCGGGACTGAGGTCAGCATTTTGTGTGTGTGTGTGCGTGCGTGTGTGTGTGGGAGCGGGGTAGGGGTGGGTGGGAGGAGTGAATATGTTTGATAATCATGGATAAAGCTGCTGTCCGTCCGAATGAAAATTACTGCTACTGATGCAGTAATTGCTGAATACTTAGAATGCAGACACCCCCTCACCTCCTATCTCTCCACCTACACACACACACACACACACACACACACACACACACACACACACACACACACACACACACGCCTTGTGCATATAATCCAAAATCGAAATTCGAGAGAATCATTTTGTGTATGGTGTAGAAATGATCATCTGCATTGTAACTGCTTTTGCCATTCCATTCCATTCATTCTCCTGCCCGGGATGGGCGTAGAGGAGACATGAGGGACGATTCCGTAGTCAGACGACGCCATCCGGTTCTATCTTCTGCCTGTCGTATCAGCGTAGCGCTATCCATATTGGTCCATTCCTTGATGTTGTCCATCCAGCATTTGGCTTGCTCCCTCTTCGCCTACCACCCTCTAGCGTTCCCTGTAGAACTGTCTTTTGCAGTGAATTGTGGCGTGTCACATGCCCGAACCATGACAGCTTCCTCCTTTTGACCACTGCTAAGAGCGGTTCCAGTGGACCCGCTAGCATAGTTATTTGGCTCTTGACAAAGTCATTGGTCTTTCTGTCCTTCCATGAGATTCCAAGCAATCGTCTGAAGCATTTTCTCTCAAACGTCTGGACTTTCCTAGTAGTCTCTGCTGTTTACGTCCAACTTTCAACTGCTTTTGAGGGGTCTGTTAATTAATGCCTGGTCAAGATTGCTTTCGGGTGAGAGTTCGTGGATCGATGAGGTGCCTTTCATGAGATATTCTGTCGGTATGTCCCTCTTTGTCTATAGATAGATATACCCGTTAATACTGTCTGCAGTTATCTCTCTCTCCCTCCCCTCTCTCTCTCTCTGTCTCTTTGTCTGTCTGTCTCTGTCTCTCTCTATCTCTCTGTCTCTGTGTGTATGTGTGTGTCGGAAAGAGGATGGGGTGTGTTCAAGGCTCTTGCAATTTCGTTAGTGTGCTGTCAGTCCATTTCTGTCTGTGTCTGCCCCGCTCCGCCCACCCCCATCTCTCTCTCTCTCTCTCTCTCTCTCTCTCTCTCTCTCTCTCTCTCTCTTTCTCTGTGCCATTCAGCAAAGAAAGCCAATAAAGAACACATCGATCAAGTTGTGTGCATTGTTGACGTCTCTGAAGCTCCCTTTGGAATTCGAAGTGAAGGGGAAGGTGGGTACACTGTGAATTCAGCGCATGTACACACACACACACACACACACACACACACACACACACACACACACACACACACACACACACACACACATCGCCCCGGCACACACGGAAAGAGACAAACATGCGACAGGCACAATAACGTTCTCAGTATGTGTGTGTGTGTGTGTGTGAACTGTGTGTGCGTGTGTGTGTGTGCGCGCGTGCGTCTGTGCGAGAGAGAGAGAGAGAGATAAAGGGACGGAGAGAGAGAGAGAGAGAGAGAGACTTCAAAAGAAACACAAAGAAGGGCTCACGCATTTGCACTTGCATTCGACCTTTACTTGAGTGTATACCCACTTTCCGGGTGTTTTTGAAATCAGACCCCCTGA
>NC_134882.1:31763448-31765948 GCF_041734735.1 Babylonia areolata
TTCTGGCTGGAAGTAAAGCTGCCTAAATCTCATCAACAAAGAAAAAACCCTGACCTTTACTTGGCAGTAAATTGTACATGAAATTTTAAATTGAAAGAAAGTATTGTATATTTTTCAAAAATTGCAAAAGATTGCATCGGGGAAAAAAACCCACAACCAAACAAGTGTATAAACGTCATGTGCTTAACGTCCTAACTCACAAATTCGTTAAGTGAAGACGCTGAACATTCAGTGAATGCAGCACCAGCTTGGCGACACACCGGCATTTTTTTTTTTTTGGCTGGAGCGCCTGATACGCAAAGTATCCTGCTGTGGTGTGACTGAACGGGGGGGAAACCTCATAATAAAGGTACTACTGAACATGCTTATACCCCGCGCGCCCGGCATGTAATGTTGTATACTGCTGACTGTTGCACAGTAGCCGCTGTACCGGAGAGGCAGCGGTGACTGGCGTTTCTTGTCGTGAACGGTCGGAAGCACATGACCTCAGTGTGTGATCATCCCTGCTGGTCGATTGCACTCCCTCTGACACTGCCATGCAAATCTCCCCTCTTCTTTACCAGCTACGGAAATCATGGCCTTTGATGATTACAGCCGGGGGGGGGGGACGGGTTTGAGAAGGGAGAGGAGGGGTTCATTAAAATGCTCTGTGATACATGCTTTGTATGTATGTATATATCCCCTCACACACACACACACACACACACATTATATATATATATATATATATATATATATATAAAGACAGACACAGAGAGAGAGAAAATCATGTGTATGTATACTGTACGTTCAGATCTATGTATGTATGTGGGGGGATGGGGCTTCGGTGTGTGTTGTGTGTGTACAAGGTTTCTGTTATTCCTGATATATATATATATATATATATGGGTGAAGATGCTCCGGTGTGTGTGTTTGTGTGTGTGTGTGTGTGTGCAAGGTTTCTGTGATTCCTGACAAGTCTGTGTTTTACTACTGCTGGAGGGGTGCTGTGACCCAGGTGACCTTTAGTAAGCTGGCTACCCCGGCGGCCTTGCAACGTCGTTTGGCATGATGATGGGCGAAACGTTTCATACTACAGGTTCGGTGGGAACGCGCGCGCGCACACACACACACACACACACACACACACACACACACACACGCACGCACGCACACTGTGACGCACACAGTCTCTGTCTCTGTCTCTCTCTCTCTCTCTCTCAAATTGCAACTTCATGATAATGTCTCTCTCTCTCTCTCTCTCTCTTGCTCGCTCACTCACTCACTCTCTCAAATTACAGCTTCATGATAATGTTTTGCTAAATATCATAAATGTTGTTTCTTGTGATTTTCTTTATTTCGTCAGTGTCTGTTCAAACAAATACGACGCAACAGATGTTTGTGTACCCCTTCATAAGTGCTATGGCCTAATGGATAATTCATCCGTATCCGTCTCCCTCCCTCCCTCCCTCCCTCCCTGTCAAAAACGAGAACATCCGCAGATTAATATGAAATAACTCAAAACAAACAGTAAAAACAGACGATCTCAGTACGCAAAGGCATCGGCCGTCAAGAGCGGACAGAAGGTGGTGGTGGGTGGGGATCAAACACAAGCTGGCGTGTGGAGTGTGATGACAGAGGGCCCAAACTCACCCCCTGTAGGGAAGATAAACACACAGGAAAGCTGTCGCCTTGAATATATTATTATTACTATTCACATTGCTGTGTTACCAATCCCCCCCCCCCCCCCCCCACCTACCCGTCCTCTTTCCCCTTATACGTTCGTATCTGTCCTTGAAATCGATGGTTTGTCTCTGAAAGGAATTCTTTTGAAGTACGTGTGCATGATGAAAAAAAAAAAAGGGGGTGGGGGGGTGATGCTTTTTGTATGTGTGGATGGGGGGCAGGAGGTGGGGGCGTGGGGGGGAGGGGGGAGCTGATGACCAGTGGGTAGTTTCTGCTCGTCTTTATAAGTACGAGTAATAATTGTGTAGCTAAAGAATCATTTCTTTACTTTTCAAAGAACGAAACCATCTCAAACGACTCTATCAGATTCATGTGGTGGTGTTTTTGTTTGTTTGTTTGTTTTTTGTTGTTGTTGTTGTTGTTGGGTTTTTTTGTTTGTTGTTGTTTTTGGGGGGGCTGATTTTGTGTTGTTTTTTGTTTGTTTATATTTGTTTTGTTTTTTAAGAATCTCTTACTGTGATTGTTTCCTGAAAGGATGATTCATTATGCTTGTTCTTTCTTCTTCTTTCGTGGGCTGCAACTCACACGTTCACTCGTATGTACATGAACACGAGTGGGCTTTTACGTGTATGGCCGTTTTTACCCCGCCATGTAGGCAGCCATACTCCGTTTTCGGGGTGCTTGTTCGTTGAATGGCGGGTAGACGAAATCGGACGCGAGTGGCGAACGATCACAGAGTAGGCGAAACTGGAATAAAATAGGCGAATCGTACCTGTAGCAACGTCTCTCTCTCTCTTCCTCTCTCTCTCTCTCTCTCTCTCTCTCTCTGTAGAGA
>NC_134882.1:31770948-31800948 GCF_041734735.1 Babylonia areolata
AAACGATGCATATCAATTACGCATGTACGCGTGCCCGTTTTCTTCCCACCCCCTCACACATACACACGTTTGAACGAGAGCGCGCGCGCGCGCACCACACACACACACACACACACACACACACACACACACACACACACACACACACCTTACTAGTTCAACGCCAGAAAGAGGGTGTCAATACGAATAGAAACTACACATGAATACACCCAATATCTACCCTCTCGAAAGAAGCGGCTTGTAAATCCACATTTCCGCCAGAATCGTCATGTGTTAGAATTATTTGAATTGAAGTCTGGACTGTGGTTCAAACTATTAACCAGGGATTTTGGGCGTGTCTGCGAGCCTTTCAGTCTTCTGTGGCAGGAGGGAGGGGGTTGGCGGAGGGGGGGGGGGGGGGGGACCGTATTAAATTTCAGGGGTTGAACCCGGCATGTTTGAGATAAAATCCGAGGCGTCAGCCGGTTACTGGACTACCGAGAACTAGAGTCTATGAACCGACTCCCCAAGGTGCAGTAAAATGGCTTGAATCGGAGAGTAAAGCTTTTCTTCTTCTTCTTCTTCTTCTTCTTCTTCTTTTTTAAGCCACAAGTTAGTTACATTTATCCCTATCCCCACCTGTACTTCTTGATAACGTGGGGCTCGTTCTTGGACGGAAGAACTTAACCCTCATTCCTCCCCCCGCCCCCCTACCTCTTCCCATTCCGCTCCGTTTCCTGTATAAACCAAACTGGCTGTGTGTGTGTGTGTTAAATTCAGTTGAATGACTTTATTTGTAACAGTAGCAGACCAGGACCAGGAAAACCGAGTGAAAATAAACATTCCTTTTCGACAACGTATCTGATCAAATGGAGAAGAAAAAAAAAAAAGCTTCAGCTTTGACGGTGTGTCCTATCTTCTCGGTCAACAAATGGTCCTCTATTACTGCTCTAAGTCTCCCGTGTTGATCTTGTGGGGCAGCTAAATTGATACGACAAAACAAAGGCGGGCGAGTGGAAAATTGACGTTTGTAGTACTTAGCACTTTGAAAACTGGTGAGACGAGAAAGACGGTGAGTTGTATTGGTGATCGGCCCCAGCGATCATTGGAGGTTGACAGCAAACAGTGGCAGTACTGTGCTGTCTTTAACACCTTCATGCCCCAATGTCACCCTCTCCACTTGTTTTCCGTGCCAGTTGGCACCACCTCTCTCCTCATGAAGGTGCTGTCACGTAGTTGTCGCCGTCAGGGAAGAGTTAACCCTGTGACTTTCCCTGGGCCTGGGTCGTAAAGTTCTGTGGGCTCTCTGTGGGGGAGGTGCTCATGGTGCTTTGTTTTAAGTCTTTCAGCTATAGGCTTGTGTATTGTGGGGAATCTTTCGACACTGGTGATATGAGTTCGGCTTATGTGGATGTGTTAAGAGCTTTTGATGTGTTATATCCAGGTCTTTTTTTTTGTTTTTTGGGTTGGTTTTTTTTTTAAATGACTGATCAAGAAATTCACGGTTGTGTGTCAAATGGAGTGCGCACGTGTGACCGTGCGTGTATGCATATATGTGTTTGTGAGTGTGTTTTCGCATGCTTATGTATGTGTGTCTGGTATCTGTGCTCCGTTGAACAAACTGATTTCAGAAAGTCATCTCTTTCTCTTTCTTTGTCTCAGTCTTGTCTATTTGAGTTCTGCCGATGTCTCTGTCTGTCTGCCGGTCAGTCGGTCGGTCGGTCTCTCTCTCTGTCTCAGTCTCTCTACCCAACCCCCTCCCTCCCCCCATCTCTCTCTCTATCAATCTATCTGTCTATCTATCTATCTGTCTATCTTGATCTATTTATCTACCTCCCCCCCTCTCTCTCTCTCTCTCTCTGGCCATTTGCATCAGTTTATTCTCAAGATTTTACAGGGTGACTGAATATATATCAGAAGTATTGATGTGGTTTTACCCCTGCGTCTACATCTTAATATCGCCAATGCTTTCATTATGAAGCATGTTAGCGTCAAGCATCTTTGTTTTGATGTTAGCATCCAGGGTCGTTATTTTCTGATTTTTCACGCCAGCATCGAAGGTTTTTCTTTGTTTGGTTGTTTGGCTTTTTGTTTTTCCAGTCTTCGTGACATGAGTGAGAACTTGCAGCCAGCAGAACGTGAGAACCTTCTCTTCTTCGTTCGTTGGCTGCAACTCCCACGTTCACTCGTGTGTACACGTGTACACAACTGGCCTTTTACGTGTATGACCGTTTTTGCACCGCCGTGTACTGTCGGCAGCCATACTCCATTTTCGCGAGTGTATGCTGGGTATGTTCTTGTTTCCATATATCCCACTGAACGCTGACATGGATTACATGATCTTTAACGTGCGTATCTTCTGCTTGTATATATATATATATATATATATATATATATATATATATATATATACATATACACACACACACACACACACGAAGGGGGTTCAGGCACTAGCAGATCTGCTCGTATGTTGACGTGGGAGATCGGAAAAATCTCCACCCTTTACCCACCAGACGCCGTTACCGAGATTCGAACCCGGGACCCTTAGATTGAAAGCCCAACGGTTTAACCACATGCTATCGCACCCGTCGAACGTGAGGCTAATCAAGACAATGTGTGTCTGTGTTCACAGAGGCGGGTCTAGCCGAGCCCCACGTGCCCAGTCGTTCCAGCAGCCCCGCTCCAGTGACAGTCAGCCCTCCTCCTCCTTCTCCTCCACAAGGGACCCCGCCACTCACAGTGGGCCCTCACAGTGGCGTCACGTGGCCCACGATGATAGCGCCCTCTACGCACAGTCCAAGGCCAGCCAGCAGTCCGCCATGAAGCCTTCTTCCAGACCTCGGCGAGGAGATTCGTTCACGTGAGTTCGCATTTCTCCCTACCTCCCCACCCCTACCCTCAGCCCCTCTTTCCCTCTTCATACCCCGTCTTCTTTTTGCCTCTTCCTTTTTTTTTTTTTTTTTTTTTTAAATCCCCCTATGGGAGCTGTTCACACCCCATCGACTGTCGGCGCCTGACGTGATCCTCGATGTTGCTTTCCTGTTCTTGTTGTTTCCCCCCCCCCCCCCATCCCCCCCCCCCCTTCCCCATCTCGCTAATTAGTTCTTGTGCGTTTACAATAAAAGACAATTAATGATGACGCAGACTATGTACTGTAACTCTGTTATTCTTCTGTCCTTTCTGTCTCTGTCTGTCTGTCTGTCTGTCTGTCTCTCTTTCTCACTCTCTCTCCTTTCTGTGTCTGTCTGTCTGTCTGTCTGTCTCTCTCTCTCTCTCTCTCTCTCTCTCTCTCTCTCTCTGACCCTTCCTCCCTCTCCCTCTCTCTTTCACTCTGTCGCTTCCATATTTTTGCGGCCCACCCTCCCTCTCCCTTTACTTGTTTAGGCAAGGGGCTTAAGCAAACACAGTGGTTGATATCTGTAAGAACAATTCTTAATAAATGAGACTGCAGACAGTGTGTTCACCGGTCATATAATTTGGATGAAGGCTTCATTAAAAGATTATGATACTTATTGTTATTTCCGGTGTCATGTTTAAGCAAACCTGTTACAGAAAGTTTACTCTTTGTCATCATGATCTTTCACATATATTGATTATACCTAAATAGTGATATTGATTCTACGTAAATAATGATATTGATTATAACTGCATAGACGATCTTCAAAACGAAGTCGTTTGTCTGCCGAGCCGGTTTAATGCACATGGTTATCAGACTGAGACATTTGACAAATACGTCATTCTGAAAAAGAAAGTCATGGTCATTTGTAACGTTTCCTGTAAAGGTTTTTTCTTTTATCATTCGATACATAATGGATGCTGGGGTGCCTTTATTTAATTTCAACACGAATCATTTGCTGTGACACACGGAAATTTCTGTGTGTGTGTGTGTGTAATGTACGTTGCGAAACAGTTGAGTTTCAGTTTCAGTAGCTCAAGGAGGCGTCACTGCGTTCGGACAAAACCATATACGCTACACCACATCTGCCAAGCAGATGCCTGACCAGCAGCGTAACCCAACGCGCTTAGTCAGGCCTTGGGAAACAGTTGAGTGTGTAGCTAAAGCACAGTGTAGCGGCTAGTGGCAGGAGTTCGTGCTCCACACGTGGGCCAACAACAAAAGCCGGGCTAGCCTTACTTCCCTTTCCCAACACATGCCGACAAGCCGACTGCTGTGGACGGAAGGCAAACACAGGTGCTCCGTGACTTTCACAATAACCCAGGGGGTTGGGTTGGGTTGGTCGGGATGGGGGGGGGTGGGGGGGGTGTTCCTTCTGGCGGGTCCAGGATTCTGATCGATCTGATGCAGGACTTGTGGCTCTGTGTGTGTTTGCGCGCGCGCGTGTGTGTGTGTGTGCGTATGTGTTATAGAGAAAGGAGGGGGGCAAAGTAGACTGCAGTTAACAACAAATCTTTACCTTCATTTGATTGTAACGAGTAAACAGCAAATCTTGACCGTCAGGGAATGTCGTTGAACTGTGAAAGCACAGCTTCGTTTGTAAATTTGAAGAAAGAGGTTAAAAAGAATGTTTGAACACGTTGTCAGATGTGGAGTGATGGCCTAGAGGTAACGCGTCCGCATAGGAACAGAGAGAATCTGAGCGCGCTGGTTCGAATCACGGCTCAGCCGCCGATATTTTCTCCCCCTCCACTAGACCTTGAGTGGTGGTCTGGACGCTAGTCATTTGGATGAGACGACAAACGGAGGTCCCGTTTGCAGCATGCACTTAGCGCACGTAAAAGAACCCACGGCAACAAAAGGGTTGTTCCTGGCAAAATTATGTAGAAAAATCCACTTCGATAGGAAAAACAAATTAAACTGCATGCAGGAAAAGAAAAAAAGGGTGGCGCTGTAGTGTAGCGACGCGCTCTCCCTTGGGAGAGCAGTCCGAATTTCACACAGAGAAATCTGTTGTGATAAAAAGAGAAATACAAATACAAAAAAAGTACAAAGCGCCGAGCTTTGATCTTGACCCTCTCAGTCCCTTGTGCACATGGTTGAACCAAAGACTCCTTCCGTCAAACTGACAGCGATTGAAGATAAAAAAAAAGAAAGAAAAAAATGTAAAAAAAGGGAGGGGGGGGTCATGACTTCCTTACGTGCCTGAAAACGGTTGATAATTGTTAAACTTTTTTTTTATTCTCGTTTTCGTTGCCTCGATTTATTCGAACAAAATGAAAGAAACATGCATTGTTTTCAACAGCCTTTGTGTGTGTGTGTTGTCATTGTGGAGCTCCTCGCGGTTGTATTTAACGAGCAAGATGATTCATTCGCCCTTTATTATATTTCCCCATGTATCCATGTATTTATTGTTTTAATTAACATTCCTCACTGTCATCTTCACTGACCATCCAAACTTGCAAAGAACGCGTGTCAACAGCACGGCATTGATTGAAGAAAAGTTTCTTATTGGCTGTGAGCGACTTTGTTGGGGGTACTTGCCACTTCCGGCAGCTTCGTGTGGGTCCGCCATAGATCGTGGCGGGTGTCGGTTTTCTTTGTCCTGTTTTTCACCTCTGCCCTTTTGTCCACTAACTCCGCTGCTGGTGGTCTGTGGAATCCCGTGTAGTGGTAATAAACGCCTGAACCCCCATAGGCTGGACATGTAGACCTATATTATTATTTTGCTGGCGGCTGCGACTTGGCCTCCGACCAAGACACCGTGTTCATGGTCAGCGGTTGGTCGGGCTGGCGGACAGGTGACTGATCGTTTTAGGGTGTTAAAGGGTTAACGCTGACGTGTGACAGGAGGTTATGATGGTCAAGCCCGGGCCGTGTGGAAAGAGAGGGGTTGGTTGGGGGAAGGTGATGGAGGGAAGTTCTCTCTCTCTCTCTCCCTCTCCCTCTCTGTGACTGTCTCTCTCTCTCTCTCTCTCTCTCTCTCTCTCTCTCTCTCTCTCTCTCTCTCTCTCTCTCTCTCTCACTCCCTCTCTCTCTGTCTGTCTCATGCACACACGCATGCATGCTCTCAAGCATTCACAAACACACACTTATACATTCACACATACTTATGATTCTTACTAAATGAAACAAAATACAGCGAAAAACACACACACACACACACACACACACACATATATATGTATGTATGTATATATATATATATATATATATATATATATATATATATATATATATATATATATATAACTGTAAGTCTTAAAGATATCTTAAGATTACTGAACAAGAGGTTAATAGAAGAAAAATAAACTGAACGCGGGTGCACATGGTCTCTGTCATAAAAAAAAGGGGAAAAAAAAAAAAAAGATTTTGCAAAGATGCTTTGAGAAAGTACTTGTGGTGTGGGAAGCAGGACGGGGAAGCAAAACTGTTTAAAGTGTTTGTTGGAGTAATGTGGCTTGTTAAGCTGCGGGTGACCACCTTTTCTTACACTTTTTATCTGGACGGTTGTCTTGGTAGGTTTGTCTGGGTGAACCGTTTCAGTTCTGATTTCAGGAACACACACACACACGCGCGCGCGCGCGCACGCACACACGCACACACACACACACACACAGATCTATACATCTCTCTCTATATATACATTAATATATATCACTAATTCTCTATCTATGTCTCTCACTCTGTCTCTCTGTCCCGTATATTCGTTTTACTGTTTCTTTTCTTTCTAATTTGATATATATATGTGTGTGTGTGTGTGTGTGTGTACAAACAAGCATTCCGACAGCTGGCTGCCCTTTTGGATGGTTGGTTTGTTTTCCTGTTCAAGATCTTGCTTGAATATAACCTGGTACTTAATATGGTTAAACAAAATCGCCTGCATTGGTTTGAAGGAGGTTGGAAGGTAAGGGGTAAGCGTCTGAATGGATAGGGGCCATACACACGGACTTACGACACATACGCTTGGGCGTAAATAGATTGATAGGACAGTGGGCCATGTATACATGTGGTGTAAGGTACAAAGCAGCAACACAACTATATATATAAAAAAAAAAAAGACCTGTGTGGAAAGGACAGAAGTGAGTGACAGGAGTGCAAGGACGGGGTGGGCAGTGGTGGGGCCTGAGGTGAGGGAGGGCTGGGGGGGCGGGTGTGGTGGTGGTGGTGGTGGGGGGTCACAACCTTTTGTCTGTGGTACTTAGCCCATATTAATCGTTGAAAAGAGAGTTCTCTGTTCGCCCCACGCTCCACACCACGGGTTCTCCTTCTGACCCCCTTTTGACCAGTTCTTGATGATTAATCCGAGAATTCCGTGATTCGTCGGCGCCCCGGGGAAATAGAAGCGGGGAGAGCTGAAGGAGATGGGAATCTGTCCACAAGGGGGGCGACTGAACCAACGGGCCCCGTTAAGTCTGCATAGGTCGGCACACCACTTGACCATGTCACCCCCTCTGTAGTCTGTACCACCACGTTTGTAACGCTCCCTTGGACTTCTGACATGTGGCAGGAAGGGGGTGGGTGGTTTTTTTTTTGGGGGGGGGAGAAAGGATGTGGTGTGGGGGGGTGAAGGGGATGGTGTTGGTGGAAAGGACTTGGTGCAGGGAGGGACGGGGGAGGTAGGGTCTGTGAAAGGGATGGTGGTGGCAGTTGAGGGGTGGGGGAGGAAGGGCAGGGAGTTGTTGCAGGCGTCAAGCCGATACCTTGCCTTTTGTTCCCGCTGTCACCTCCCAACGGCCGGTAGGTTGGGGTCACAAAAGGTTGTGACCCTCGCCCTCTTCCCCCCCCCCTCCCCCCCCTTCCCCCCTACCCCAACTGCCCACCCCGTCCTTGCACTCTTGCCCCTCACTTCTGTCACTTATACACTTTGTCCCTCTCCGTTCCCTCAATCTCCAATCCTCCCACCCCCTCCCGCCTCTCTTACATTCACAACATACACATGTAAACACAGAAATACATCTCACGATTTGTCTCTTGCTTATCTGTTTATCTATTCTCTCTCTCTCTCTCTCTCTCTCTCTCTCTCTCTCTCTCTCTCTCTCTCTCTCTCTCTCTCCCTCTCACACACACACACACACACCTGCCCACTCCCTCCTTCCATCCCTCACACCCATCCTTCACTCTCCGCCATACTGTCTCCTCCTCCCCCCCCCCACTACCTCCCCCCCCCCCCCTTCCCATTTTTTCTTCCCCCTTTGTTGCCACAGTGTGTTTATCAAGGGTAATTCCCCCCACGGGGTCCGCATTCCTGACTTAATGAGAAGGTTAGTAAAGGTGTTTATAGCGGAGTGGAAGTTGTCCGTCCGGGTCTGTCCCTCACTGTGTCTGTCACGGCCAGGGTGGTGGTGGGGTGTTTTTGTTTTGTGTGTGTGCATGTGCACGATGATGTTACTGGCAATCCATGTTGATTGTCGGACAAAGAGCTACTATTATAGCAGTGTGTTAAAAATCTGACGTGGTTTTTTTTTTGTGTGTGTTTTTTTGTTTTGTTTTTCAAGTTGACAGTCTTCAGTCGGGAGTGTTAGGATCTAGATTAGCAGATTGGTTATTGCTCTGGTGTGTTTATTTTTGTTGTTGGTGGGTGGTGGTGGTTTATTTTGTTTGTTTGTTTTTTTGTTGGGTTTTTTTCAACATGTTTGATGTCGAGTTCTCCCTCCCTCCCTCTCTCTCTCTCCCTCTGTGTGTGTGTGTGTGTGTGAATACATGCGTCAGTACGTGAGTGTGTATGTGTGTGTGCGTGTGTCGTGGTTTTTGTGGGGGAGTGTTCTGAGGAAATCCATCAGTCATCAGTGTATCAGTAATGTTATTTTCCCCCGGAGATTGCTCTGGGACTTCGAAACGGTTTGGGTAGATCATTGATCATAAACATACCGAGCAGTACTGAATCGATTTGTGTGTGTGTGTGTGGGGGGGGGGGGGTGCTTTTATTGTCATTGTCATTTTAATATTCACAGACCACAAATTTTAATGAAGGTACAGTTAGCTCTAAAGTTAATTTTGCTGACAGCAGCTGTAGGTTGATACTGGATTCCTGAACTGCATACTGCTGTACATCCTAGTCATACACCGTCTTTCGCCCGTCCACTCCTGCACTGACACCCTGTGATACTTGCCTTCTGTTCTTTTTTGTCCAGCTTTTTCTTCTTCTGCTTCTTCTTCTTCTTCTCAGGTTTCTGTGCACGTACATTAACTTCGTGACAGTTTAGGGGTTTCCCCGAGAGTGTCGTATTTTGTCCGGAAATGATGTCTTTTTTTTCTTGTCTTTTTTTGTCAGGTTTTTTTTCCAACCCGTCTGAAATGCGGAGCTGTCTTTTGTGACCTGTGATTTTCAAGACAGGGGTGTTTTATCATGTGGGAAGAGTGGTGTTGAGGGATACGCAGTCTGCTCACACCCAGTTCGCGTTTCTTCTTTTCGTCATCTTTTATCTTTCTGACGGCATAGGTAAGCTGGTGATGATGGCTTCGGTGAGAGGTTGGTAGTTTGGGACTATGCAGTAACGTAATTCAGGTGATTTATCATCATTTGTGTCTTTTTCACTAGTTCTCTCTGCCTCTGTTTCCCTGTGTGTGTGTGTGTGTGTGCCTCTCTCTCTCTCTGTGTCTGTCTCTGTCTCTCTCTCTCTCTCTCTCTCTCTCTCTCTCTCTCAGCGTGCGCACAAGAAGACAGGGTTTAGGGATGCCAACATGAAGCAATTTGTGTTCAAAGTACTTCAGCTGACTAAAATTGACATTGTGCAACTACGAGCCCTCAAGTTACAAAATAAAAATGTCCAGTGGAATGTTGGAAGAAAAATCAGGTACGTAAAAGGTCAAATGATCAATCTTGTGTTTAATCAGATGTTCTGTTCTGTTGAGTCTTCAGCAGAGCCAGAACTTCAACTTCGACAAACGGGAACTTGCGTTGTGACAGACATCGTAAATGTCTGGGAAATTATCGTGACCTTTTCGTCTTGACTTTCATAAAGGTAAAGGTCGCCTTATTTTGTCTACATTTATTACTTTGTTTTTTGAATTTGTTTTTATTGGCCGGAATAAGGTTGACGTGACTCTATCACATTGTGTCTTTTGTCTTCATGTCTTTCTTTCTTTCTTTCTTCATTTCTTTTAATCCCCAGACTGCTGCTGACAAGTATGCTCGTCAGTGAAGGACTGTCACCTCTCTGAGATAAAGAGAGAGCATTGCAGATCAGGAGTTCAAGTCACCACGCTGTATTGGGACTTCTGCTTGGGATTACCTTTGTTCCGCAAAACCAATCACACCATTGACAAGTTCACAGACAGCAGTAGCTGTACCTCAAACTCATGCAACACTGACCTCATTTCACCAAGATTCAGCAGTTAATGGTCAAATATATTGGTACATGTCAGCTGTGTTCAAACATTTAATAGTGATTTTTCTTTTCCTAAAACAGCTCCAGTCGTCGGCCGGGTTGTATAATTATAATCAGCTTGAATTAAACCTCAGCTTCCAAAGAATATAATAGGGAGTGCATTGGTCTGGAGAAGAAGCACTTGCACCAGACGACCTGGCAGTCTTCAGGTGACTGCGTGCAGAGTGTGTTCTGCGCTTTTATGTCTCCCCAGTGACGGGTTTTACAGGACCACGACACTGCGATTTGCATTTTCACCGTCAGTAGCACCTTTCAGGGGTTTATTGTTTAGATTTACATTGCCGTCACTGGCTTCCCCCCCCCCCCCCCCCCCCCCTTTGGCTGTGGTGGGGAGGGGTGTGGGGTTCGATTTGCATCTTGCTGTCAGTCGTGGGGCTGCTCTTTCTGCCTTGTGTGGAGGTTGTCGACCGCCGTGTTGACAACAGCACTCCACTGGCTGTCGACTTGTTCATGTGCAACCCCCACCGTAAAAAGGCTGTGAATAGAGGACGTCATGGAGTAGGAGGTTTCGCAGTGTAGTGTTGGGGGTGTGAAAGGTGATGAGTAAGAGATAGAGAGTAGTGTGCATGTGACAGCGTGCGCATGCATGTGATAGTGCATTAAATTGCAACAGAGAAAGCTGCTGTTGTTCGCAGTATTTTTTTATTTAAATCAACACAATAAATGACGGCCGAAAACAACAACAAAACAAGCTTGTTATTGAGCTCCCTGTGGGTATGAACAACATAAACGAACAAAAAAAAAAAGAGCAAACTTGGAATAACTGATCCTATCAGTCTACGTCAGCATTACTTTTGGCTTTCTGCATTTCATGGGTATCGCGCGCTTGTGTGTGTGTGTGTGTGTGTGTTGAAGGGAGGGAGGGAGAAGGGGAAGTTCTTTCGTTTCTGTTCACGACAAACATGAAGTTGTGCTCCGAAAGTCGTAACCAACAGGATCCCCCACATAAGAAGCACGCTGTTTCTCATAAACAGGTCTATATATATACACATCATACATGCCAGCGGCGTCACTATATGTGTGTGTGTGTATATATATATATATATATATAGAGAGAGAGAGAGAGAGGAGGGTGTATCCTTATCCTGTGTGTTGTGCTGGAGGGAAGGATGACCTGATCAAGGTGAGCATAACGACATTACCCACCACGGTTGGATAATGTGCGTCATATCTTTTCAAGCCATCCAGGAAACGGCTTTCCGCCAGACTGTGTTCTCTTTCTTTCCTCTGTTGTCAGCAGGTTGTTTGGGAGCGGCAGATGTCAGTGAGTTTGGGTGTGTTTTTTCTCGGTGGGCCTGGATCTGTTCGGATATTTTCTTCCATGCTTGCTTGCTTTCTTCACCTGGGAATAAACCCTGAGTTATTGTAATGACGATGACGGGCGCAATAGACGAGTGGTTAAAGCGTTGGACTTTCAATCTGAGGGTCCCGGATTCAAATCTCGGTAACGGCGCCTGGTGGGTGAAGGGTGGAGATTTTTCCGATCTCCCAGGTCAACATATGTGCAGACCTGCTAGTGCCTGAAGCCCCTTCGTGTGTATATGCAACCAGAAGATCAAATACGCACGTTAAAGATCATGCAATCCATGTCAGCTTTCGGTGGGTTATGGAAACAAGAATATACCAAGCATGCACACCCCCCGAAAACGGAATATGGCTGCCTACATGGTGGCGTAAAAACGGTCATACACGTAAAAGCCCACTCGCGTACATGTATACGAGTGAACGTTGGAGTTGCAGCCCACGAACGCAGAAGAAGAAGAATAATTATGACTATGCTGGACGGGCGAGGTATTGGAGTTAAGGAGTTAAGAGCCGGAGCACTTGACTGAGGGGGGCTTCTTCTCTGAAATCCTTGTATTGTCCAGCTCTCTCTAGAGTTTCTCATCATCACTATATTATATGTGTAAACACTAAAGAGCTAAAGCGAGGCGTACACTTGTCAGTTTGAAAGTGGTGCTGTGTGTGTGTTTCATTTGAGGGGAGGTGGTGGAATGTTGACGCCGTCAGAGGTTGCTGTTGATGTTGCTTGTTGTTCATTGCACGCTCGGATTTAGTTCCCAGTCAGGTGTCACTCCTGTCTTGAATCTAGGTGTCAAGATTATAGCTTGGACCGGCGTAATATTTCGTGTTGTTTACAAACACGTTGTTTATTTGTAACGAGAGACGGGGTAGGGAGTGACAGGAAGGGGGGATTACAGTCGAGCCAGCCAGGGTTACCGAGCCGCGGACTACCTTGTTACAGAAGCCTCGTTAGAGACATGAATGATGTCTTGATGATGCACAGTGCCTTGGGTGTTTTTTTTCCAGCCGACCACACATGTGTAAAAGTGTTTGACTAGCACCAGCTTCTTGCTCCCCAGGCGGATTCCATGACCAGATTTGACAGTAACTGCCCTAGACTTCGATCCTTGGAGATTGTGTACCCAGTATTCCCCTACGGTAACCATTGATTGTGCCCTTTCTTTCTTTCTTTCCTTTTTTTTTTTTTTTTTTTTGTTGTTTTGTTTTGTTTGTTTCCTTTGTCAGATTAATGGTCACGTTTTTTGCGATGATCGCTTTGTTGATTCAATTGATATATGTATGGTTATAAGTTATGTATATAGTATACCATACCCAGAATTAAAATAGTTTGAATTAGTAACATATTCGAAACAAATCCTGAAATTGGTTACAAAGGTAAACCTCCGTTGTCAGCATGCCAAGGTCTGTCTGAATTGGGATGATTAGTTAGCATACTCCTCCACTTGTTCTTCAGTCAGATTCTAAGGCTTTTTCGTGTCGCTCTACACGTTTTCTTTCTCATGCATGCGGTGTCGTATTTTATACATTACTTTTAGGACATCACGAAAACGACAGAAATCAGGAGAAGTCCGTGAAAATGATGGGATAGATCTTGCGTTAAGAATTCCGAGCATGGAATCAGATGATTTGTCTTGAACAGGAAATGCCAAGTAACGCTGCGTCTTTTTCTGACTTGAGAATGAACCCTCTTGTCGACTGTCAGAACCCATGTAAGATTTTGGTGGCCCCAGAAGGATTAATTGAATGCCAAGGAAACCATACAACTGGATAGTAGGTGGGGAAGGAGGTAAGGGCTAGGAACAGGGCATTAAGTAAGATCATACTTTAATAGTAGGCACGCAGTTAACTATGTATTGTTGGTAAATCTGTTGTTGATTGTTGTTTTCGTCACCGATATCTTTCCTGAATCTCTGTCCATTCATGCCCAGCCTATCCTCCATGAAGCCATAGAAGTTATCCTAGTTCATAGTTACCATGCAATTGTCGGTCGACCTACCCTTGCATGCTCGGTTGGTTTTCATTGCAAAGTGTTGAAGGCAGAGTTGTACCGTACAGTCTCGACGAGGATACAGTTTCATGTTTGACAGTGTTGTTGTGTTCAGTGAAGCGTGGATTTGCCTGCTCCGGTTCAGGTCAGAAACATCCCCAAACGTAATTTAGTGAGTCATCGGGGTTAACTGCCAAACTGTGATGCACTTGGTGGGTATTTGTAAATGTGTCAATTTATAAAGCAAAAGTCCCATTTTTTCGGTCCAGTGTTTGGTAATCGTTTGTTTTGGGGTTGTTGTTGTTGTTGTTTGTTTGTTTTTAATTCCCCCCTGATTTTGATGTCTTGTAGTTTTATGCCATATAGAAGACACGAAATTGTTGTTCGCTGTGTCGTAAATAATGATGTAATTAAAGTTGATTTTATTGTCATCGTAATCATTACAATCAAAAGTCATCAGTGTTACTGTCATAACCATAACAACACTGATGACAACAAAACAAAACAGAACACTACAACAGACAGTTATGTGTGGTTCAAGGCAACATGATCTAAGTCCAGCATGATGTGACGAAGTCAGCATAGATCCACACCAGGCGTTAGTTTCGATACCTTGATAGCAAGCAGCTTACCGACTCCAAATGTTGCACACCTTTAAGACATCACCACTGATACAGTGTGTACGCTAAGGTGGGATCGATATGTTAAGAAATGCAGGCATGCATGATGGTCCATAGGACACAGACGGGTGGACGGACAGTTGATACAGGATGCAGAGGGAACGTGAAATAACAGCAGGGAGGAGGGGGGTGGGGGTTGACAGGAAGCAGAGGAGGGGGGGGGGTAGAAAAGTTGGAGGGAAAATAATGTACTCAGAAAGTAAGCTAAGCGCCGTGCCAGCACTACAAACCATCCATCACGTGTGGACAGCGAGGTCAAAGCGAGATGTGAGCGACCTGTTCGTATTTCGGTGGATCAGTGTTTGGACGGCCCGGGTCGCCTCCTGACTCCTGTAACTGCTGCATACCACACAGTTAGATGCCCGCGGCTCCCATCTGTTACAGGACTCCGTTGACAGCTCCCGGACCGTTATGGGGCTGGTGACGTCAACACACCAGGAAGGTGCACGTGGACATAGGGTAGGGAGTGAAAAATGGCAGAATGGGTATGATAAAGGAAGAGGTGGAAGTAGCGGTAGAGTAAAGGGAGGGTGGAGAGAGAGAGAGAGAGAGCCATGGGACTATGGTCGTGATGTTGACAAGGCAGGTGAGGGAGGGGAGGGGGTGTAGTGGGGGAGAGGAGGTAGGGATGTGGGGGGTTCAGATGGTCGCTAATCACTTTTCGGCTCTTTGATGTTGTGTTCCGGATTCTTCCGTGTCTACGCCTGGAGGGGGTGTAGTGTCAGGGGGTGTTGCGGGCAGGGCAGGTGATCAGTTATCGGGGCGTCGAGGCGTCACTAGGTGGAGGGAGGGACTTCACCAGGAAAACCTTGAAATGTTTCGACTTGAGCAGTAACCTTTTCCCCCTCTCTGTGAAGTGAGGGGCTACGTGAATAGTAGCAGGTTTGCTTCGGTGGTCCTGCCTTTTGTTCTTTGTTGGATGATGGTCTGCTGTTCAGAGCGAAGGGAGTCATGTTCAAAAGGTGAGGAATTGAAATGGGTAAATCGAAGGATGTTATTATTTTTCTGCTTTATGAAGTCAAGTTTTCTTCCAGAGTTCAATACATTAGTACTGAATTTCGTAAACAAAAAGTATTTTTACTTCTTCTCTTTTTTTTCTTTTTTTTTAAACTGTATTCACTGCAATTGCCAGCTGTGGAGTTATCCCTGTTGCAGAGAGAGAGAGAGAAATGACAGATGTGTAACATAAGAATTCAGTAAGGCAAGATATAGTTTCTTGCTCCATGCGACGATAGTCATAATGTCAGTTGTGAACGCTGCCTATCTCGGACTGCAAGTATGGGCGTGGTATTGTCGCTTTGTAAAGACGTACGCTTTGAAAAGCCTGTCGTGATCTGTATAAATGTGTGGTATACGTGGCTATAAAGGCAGCGGGGTTTGATTTAATTGAAGCCGCCGTGAAGCAGTCTGATTAATGCGTCAAAAGTCCACACAGGCAGCTCAAAGTTCAGGACTTAAATGAGCGTACCCACCCACCCTGACCACGGGATTACACGTGGTCGGGTGTACACCCGGGGATGGGCGGGGGTTCTCCTTCAAGAAGTTGTGACCGGTAGCTGATCGTCTAGAAGTGACAAACATTGACTTAGGCGGGACTTGAAAAGGGCCGGGCGGTTAGGGGACAGCTACACCCGATCACAGCTTGAAGTGGTCAGGGTACTTGTGACAGGTCACACCCGTTCTCCAGCACCGTATGCGGAAAGCTTTGACGTGGGTGATCTGTGCTGTACATTCTTTTATCCGGGTAGCGACTTGCTCATGAAAACTAATTTATTGTATCCGTAGGGAATGAGGAGGGGTGTGTGAGGGTGGAAGCAGGACGAAGTGAAAAGACGGAAGTCACAGTCAGAGAGAGAGAGAGAGAGAGAGAGAGATGTTCTAATGAAAAGAAACCCCGCCACTATCAGCAAAAGACAGCCAGATCTTTGTCAGTCGTGTCTGACTGTTGCAACCAGAATAGCAGAGGAGACAACTGCTGTCCCAGTGGAGAGTGTCATGCCCAAGTTACGTCCCCACTTTCTCGGCCAAGAGGGTTTTTGGACAGTCGGCGTTGGGATGGTTCTCAAAGGCCAACTAGACCCTAAGGCTGCTACACTAAGAGCCAGTGCAGTCTTGACTCAGCTTGAGGGTGATACACCTTCACAAAGAACCAAGCTGAAGTGACTTCCCATTGCAAGGGAGAAACCAATGATCATACAGCTCTCACTCTGCGGTTGGCTCAACTGTAAGCTGTGTATATATATGGTCACCAAACAAGGCACATGTTATACAAACACCATGGCTGGGCATGCCTTTCAGTCCTCAGATGCTCTTTGTCTGAACACACAAGCATAGTGAACAGACGCCGATAAAGAAAAACTATAAGCTCAGGCTAAGTTGGGTATTTTTCTGTTTTTCTGTCCAGCCAGAAAAAGACTTGAGAATCAAAACGCATAGCAGTGGTTTATGTATGTTCTTGGTCAGATAGGTACAGTGAAGTTCTTCTTCAAGTTACCCGCAGTCAGCGTCGTCCAGTGACCTTTAGCATCAACACTGACTAACCCTCAGTGAGGTAGGGATGTCTGCTGAGCTTGCCCTTACCGGTAGATAGAGCACTATCAACATTGAATATATATACCAAGCTAGGAATGTGCGGCAGATCTTTTTTTTTTTTCCTGGCTAGTAGATAAACGGTGTCATTTGTATTATTCACCTTCTTCCTTCAACCCGTGATAGGACTTGGTTTTCTCGTTTGTCTTGTAAGTGGGATGTGTACATCCACACAGCCGTGGTCAGTGTATCTCCAGCCTTGATGGTTCTGTACCCACTTTCTCCTCTTTTATCTTCCTTGCTCGTGTCCCACGCTGTTCGTGTCGCCTTCACCATCAGAGAACTGTGGGTGGGCAGCACGGACCTCTATTTTTAGGTTCGTCAGTCGGGTGGGCACTCAGGGGACATAACTGTGATCCCTGTTCGTCTGTGCTGCTGTTTGGTCCTTAAACGTCGTAGTTGGAACCCCTGAACGCAAAAAAGCGAACTGTTTCGTTGTTTGGGTTTTCCAATTCTAAAACACAAAGACTAGATCGATCACTTGTCATCAATCTGGAAAACGTAACACAGTAAATAAAATATCTGTCTTTGCTTAACTTTCCTATAAACCAAATGCAAAGAACACGGGCTTCATCGGTCCTCGTAAATTTCCAAAACTGAAGAGACTGGACTTCGGTGGTAATGAATTTCAAAAAGAATATTTAAAAGAGTAGTGCAAGCTGTTCGACTGATATTACAGGACAGGAGGACACAACAGGCTGTCGGTCATCCAGTACACAGGGAACTGACTTCTTTCCTCCTTGTCAGTGTGGATTCATTTCTGTCTGTCCTTTTTTTCCTCCTCACTGTGTACGCAAAATCTGAATCCTCGGTTTTAATTCTGATTTCCACACCGGAAAAGGCTGAGAAAGAGATGTTTGCCTTCTGTCTCCCTCTCTCTCTCTGTGTCTCTGTCTCTGTCTCTCTCTATGTCTCTCTCTCACACACACACTCTCTCACACACACACACACACACACACACACACACACACACACACACACACTTTGCAAATACAGCCTTAACATTTACCTCTCTCTCTCACACACACACACACACACACACACGCACACACATACACACACTCTCTCTCTCTGTCTCTCTCTCTCTCTCTCTCTCTCTCTCTCTCTCAGTCAATAAATAAATGAATAGATAAAAGCACTTTTTTTAGCGGATGGGGTGGAGGGGTAGTGGTGTGGGGATGATGATGCAGGAGGCAACAAAGTCTTCAGATTTTTTTTTTTTTTTTAATTAAAAGAGGAGGAATAAAGAGACGACGACTTTGTTGCGACTGCGTCAGGAGGCCGAGGGCATGAGAGACACAGCGTGTTCGGTTGTCGGTGGTGTTATGTTACCTGGCTCTGTTGTTCCCGGTTGAGTCGTGTCGGGGCGGGACATGTCCCGTTAGTGGTGGCGGCGGCTTGCAGGGGATTGTTGGACGCCCTGCTCCCCTGTTCCCTGTTGTGCTGTGAAGGGTGTCTGGAATCTCAATTATCGGTGTCAGGTCTGAGGAGGAAGTTTGATTAGGGGATGGTCTTACGTCCGTGGGATTGTTTCCCCCCCGCTGGGGAAGATCAGATATTGCTGAATTACAGTTGTCTGGGATGGTTTTCTGTTGTTGATGAAGATCTGTTGTCTCCGCAAAAGGCTTGGTATGTTTCTGCTCCCTCTCTTTTACCATGCCCTGCTGATTACATATTCTGACAACCCTGTCTTTCCTTATAATTATGTTTGTCTGTGTGTCTGTCTCTGTCTCTGTCTGTCTGTCTCTCTCTCTCTCTCTCTCTCTCTCTCTCTCTCGTTCTCCCTCTTCAGCTCTCTGGCTCTCTGACACACACACACATACACCCATACATACACACATACATACATACATGACCAACTGCCAACGCAATGAACAATAACAACATCGAAATTGTTCAGCTGCTTCCGTTCAAAAACCAGATCGACTTGCACACTTTACTCCCCCAAACTAACCCCACGCCCAACCCCAGACCCCCCAAAAAGGAAAGTGGTGTGGTAACGTTTGAGAACAACGAAGATCTGTCTTAAGTGGTCATTCAGAATTAAAACTTTCCCTTTCAATTCTGTCTGTGTACGAGTGTGGGTTATAAGTGTCTATGTGTGTTTGAAGGCAGAGGGGATGAATTTGTGTTAGAAAATACAACAGCAGATGAAGGGTTCCCTCTTTGCTTTCAAAATGATTTGTCTGTCTCTGTCAAGTCTTTCCGTTCCGCGAATGGTTGCTGTTTGATGTTGTTGTTGTTTTTTCTGATGCATAATTACTTGAAACTGTGTCAAAAACTGTAAATCGTTTGTGTTGTTCATTTCTTTGGTAACCATTCTTCTTGACTGTCAAGGTGTAGTCTGTCTCTTGTTTGGTAACCATTCTTCTTGACTTTTAAGGTAAAGTCTGTCTTTTGTTTGGTAATCATTCCTCTTGACTGTCAAGGTAAAGTCTGTCTCTTGTTTGGTAATCATTTCTCTTGACTTTTAAGGTGAAGTCTGTCTCTTGTTTGGTAACCATTTTTCTTGACTGTCAAGGTAAAGTCTGTCTCTTGTTTGGTAACCATTTCTCTTGACTTTTAAGGTGAAGTCTGTCTCTTGTTTGGTAACCATTTCTCTTGACTTTTAAGGTAAAGTCTGTCTTTTGTTTGGTAATCATTCCTCTTGACTGTCAAGGTAAAGTCTGTCTCTTGTTTGGTAATCATTCCTCTTGACTGTCAAGGTGTAGTCTGCCTCTTGTTTGGTAACCATTTCTCTTGACTTTTAAGGTAAAGTCTGTCTCTTGTTTGGTAACCATTTCTCTTGACTTTTAAGGTGAAATCTGTCTCTTGTTTGGTAACCATTTCTCTTGACTTTTAAGGTAAAGTCTGTCTCTTGTTTGGTAATCATTCCTCTTGACTGTTAAGGTAAAGTCTGTCTCTTGTTTGGTAACCATTTCTCTTGACTTTTAAGGTAAAGTCTGTCTCTTGTTTGGTAACCATTTCTCTTGACTTTTAAGGTGAAATCTGTCTCTTGTTTGGTAACCATTCCTCTTGACTGTCAAGGTGAAATCTGTCTGTTGTTTGGTAACCATCCCTCTTGACTTTCAAGATGTAGTCTGTCTCTTGTTTGGTAACCATCCCTCGTGACTTTCAAGATGTAGTCTGTCTCTTGTTTGGTAACCATCCCTCGTGACTTTCAAGATGTAGTCTGTCTCTTGTTTGGTAACCATCCCTCGTGACTGTCAAGGTGTAGTCTGTCTCTTGTTTGGTAACCATCCCTCTTGATTTTCAAGATGTATTCTGTCTCTTGTTTGGTAACCATCCCTCGTGACTTTCAAGATGTAGTCTGTCTCTTGTTTGGTAACCATCCCTCTTGATTTTCAAGATGTATTCTGTCTCTTGTTTGGTAACCATCCCTCGTGACTTTCAAGATGTAGTCTGTCTCTTGTTTGGTAACCATCCCTCTTGACTTTCAAGATGTAGTCTGTCTCTTGTTTGGTAACCATCCCTCGCGACTTTCAAGATGTAGTCTGTCTCTTGTTTGGTAACCATCCCTCTTGACTTTCAAGATGTAGTCTGTCTCTTGTTTGGTAACCATCCCTCGCGACTTTCAAGATGTAGTCTGTCTCTTGTTTGGTAACCATCCCTCTTGACTTTCAAGATGTAGTCTGTCTATTGTCTGGTAACCATTCCTCTTGACTTTCAAGATGTAGTCTGTCTCATGTTTGGTAACCATCCCTCTTGACTTTTAAGATGTAGTCTGTCTCTTGTTTGGTAACCATTCCTCTTGACTTTCAAGATGTAGTCTGTCTATTGTTTGGTAACCATCCCTCTTGACTTTCAAGATGTAGTCTGTCTCTTGTTTGGTAACCATCCCTCTTGACTTTCAAGATGTAGTCTGTCTCTTGTTTGGTAACCATCCCTCTTGACTTTCAAGATGTAGTCTGTCTCTTGTTTGGTAACCATCCCTCTTGACTTTCAAGATGTAGTCTGTCTATTGTCTGGTAACCATTCCTCTTGACTTTCAAGATGTAGTCTGTCTATTGTTTGGTAACCATCCCTCTTGACTTTCAAGATGCAGTCTCTCTGTTGTTTGGTAACCATCCCTCTTGACTTTCAAGATGTAGTCTGTCTCTTGTTTGGTAACCATCCCTCTTGACTTTCAAGATGTAGTCTGTCTCTTGTTTGGTAACCATCCCTCGTGACTTTCAAGATGTAGTCTGTCTCTTGTTTGGTAACCATCCCTCTTGATTTTCAAGATGTAGTCTGTCTCTTGTTTGGTAACCATCCCTCTTGACTTTCAAGATGTAGTCTGTCTCTTGTTTGGTAACCATCCCTCGTGACTTTCAAGATGTAGTCTGTCTCTTGTTTGGTAACCATCCCTCTTGACTGTCAAGGTGAAATCTGTCTGTTGTTTGGTAACCATCCCTCTTGACTTTCAAGATGTAGTCTGTCTCTTGTTTGGTAACCATTTCTCTTGACTTTTAAGGTAAAGTCTGTCTTTTGTTTGGTAACCATTTCTCATGACCTTCAAGATGTAGTCTGTCTCTTGTTTGGTAACCATCCCTCTTGACGTTCAAGATGTAGTCTGTCTCTTGTTGGTAACCATCCTCTTGACCTTCAAGATGTAGTCTGTCTCTTGTTTGGTAACCATCCCTCTTGACGTTCAAGATGTAGTCTGTCTCTTGTTTGGTAACCATCCCTCTTGACCTTCAAGATGTAGTCTGTCTCTTGTTTGGTAACCATCCCTCTTGACGTTCAAGATGCAGTCTCTCTGTTGTTTGGTAACCATCCCTCTTGACCTTCAAGATGCAGTCTCTCTGTTGTTTGGTAACCATCCCTCTTGACCTTTAAGATGTAGTCTGTCTCTTGTTTGGTAACCATTCCTCTTGACTTTTAAGATGTAGTCTGTCTCTTGTTTGGTAACCATTCCTCTTGACCTTTTAATATGTAGTCTGTCTATTGTTTGGTAACCAACCCTCTTGACTTTTAAGATGTTGTCTGTCCTCTTGTTTGGTAACCATCCCTCTTCTTGACTTTCAGATGTAGTCTGTCTCTTGTTTGGTAACCATCCCTCTTGACCTTCAAGATGTAGTCTGTCTCTTGTTTGGTAACCATCCCTCTTACCTTTCAAGATGTAGTCTGTCTCTTGTTTGGTAACCATCCCTCTTGACCTTCAAGATGTAGTCTGTCTCTTGTTTGGTAACCATCCCTCTTGACTTTTAAGATGTAGTCTGTCTCTTGTTTGGTAACCATTCCCTCTTGACCTTCAAGATGTAGTCTGTCTCTTGTTTGGTAACCATCCCTCTTGACTTTTAAGATGTAGTCTGTCTCTTGTTTGGTAACCATCCCTCTTGACCTTCAAGATGTAGTCTGTCTCTTGTTTGGTAACCATCCCTCTTGACTTTTAAGATGTAGTCTGTCTCTTGTTTGGTAACCATCCCTCTTGACCTTCAAGATGTAGTCTGTCTCTTGTTTGGTAACCATCCCTCTTGACTTTCAAGATGTAGTCTGTCTCTTGTTTGGTAACCATCCCTCTTGACCTTCAAGATGTAGTCTGTCTCTTGTTTGGTAACCATCCCTCTTGACCTTCAAGATGTAGTCTGTCTCTTGTTTGGTAACCATCCCTCTTGACCTTCAAGATGTAGTCTGTCTCTTGTTTGGTAACCATCCCTCTTGACTTTCAAGATGCAGTCTCTCTGTTGTTTGATAACCATCCCTCTTGACCTTCAAGATGTAGTCTGTCTCTTGTTTGGTAACCATCCCTCTTGACCTTTAAGATGTAGTCTGTCTCTTGTTTGGTAACCATTCCTCTTGACTTTTAATATGTAGTCTGTCTCTTGTTTGGTAACCATCCCTCTTGACTTTTAAGATGTAGTCTGTCTCTTGTTTGGTAACCATTCCTCTTGACTTTCAAGATGTAGTCTGTCTCTTGTTTGGTAACCATCCCTCTTGACCTTCAAGATGTAGTCTGTCTCTTGTTTGGTAACCATCCCTCTTGACTTTTAAGATGTAGTCTGTCTCTTGTTTGGTAACCATCCCTCTTGACTTTTAAGATGTAGTCTGTCTCTTGTTTGGTAACCATCCCTCTTGACTTTTAAGGTGTAGTCTGTCTCTTGTTTGGTAACCATCCCTCTTGACTTTTAAGATGTAGTCTGTCTCTTGTTTGGTAACCATCCCTCTTGACTTTTAAGATGTAGTCTGTCTCTTGTTTGGTAACCATCCCTCTTGACTTTTAAGATGTAGTCTGTCTCTTGTTTGGTAACCATCCCTCTTGACTTTTAAGATGTAGTCTGTCTCTTGTTTGGTAACCATCCCTCTTGACCTTCAAGATGTAGTCTGTCTCTTGTTTGGTAACCATCCCTCTTGACTTTGAAGATGTAGTCTGTCTCTTGTTTGGTAACCATCCCTCTTGACTTTTAAGATGTAGTCTGTCTCTTGTTTGGTAACCATCCCTCTTGACTTTTAAGATGTAGTCTGTCTCTTGTTTGGTAACCATTCCTCTTGACTTTTAAGATGTAGTCTGTCTCTTGTTTGGTAACCATCCCTCTTGACTTTTAAGATGTAGTCTGTCTTTTGTTTGGTAACCATTCCTCTTGACTTTTAAGGTGAAATCTGTCTATTGTTTGGTAACCAACCCTCTTGACTTTTAAGATGTAGTCTGTCTCTTGTTTGGTAACCATCCCTCTTGACCTTCAAGATGTTGTCTGTGTCTTGTTTGGTAACCATCCCTCTTGACCTTCAAGATGTAGTCTGTCTCATGTTTGCTAACCATCCCTCTTGACTTTCAAGATGTAGTCTGTCTCTTGTTTGGTAACCATCCCTCTTGACTTTCAAGATGTAGTCTGTCTCTTGTTTGGTAACCATCCCTCGTGACTTTCAAGATGTAGTCTGTCTCTTGTTTGGTAACCATCCCTCTTGACTTTCAAGATGTAGTCTGTCTCTTGTTTGGTAACCATCCCTCTTGACCTTCAAGATGTAGTCTGTCTCTTGTTTGGTAACCATGCCTCTTGACTTTCAAGATGTAGTCTGTCTATTGTCTGGTAACCATCCCTCTTGACTTTCAAGATGTAGTCTGTCTATTGTCTGGTAACCATCCCTCTTGACTTTCAAGATGTAGTCTGTCTATTGTCTGGTAACCATCCCTCTTGACTTTCAAGATGTAGTCTGTCTATTGTTTGGTAACCAACCCTCTTGACTTTTAAGATGTTGTGCGTCTCTTGTTTGGTAACCATCCCTCTTGACCTTCAAGATGTAGTCTGTCTCTTGTTTGGTAACCATCCCTCTTGACTTTTAAGGTTAAGATTGTCTCTCCTTTGTGCTCGGCCCTACATGGAGGACAGTACAGTTGTGTTGGTCAGTCTGTCTGTCTGTCTGTCACGGGCATATGCCTTGTTTCCTTATGACGAGTCCCAGTGGTCTGGAATTCTGTTTAGATTGAAGATTATTGGGTGAACTTGAACTCCACAGTGAAAGGAACGGAAGAGAAAGCTTCAGCAAGTCGACGGTTTAGTTGTTGACTCTCTTATGGGGAAGGCCTCTATGCTCACACCTCCAGTATGCTGAGAGCGCAGGCACAAACGCCCGCGTGCGCGCACACAACACACACACGCACACACACACACACACACTGTCAAGGTAAAGTCTGTCTCTTGTTTGGTAACCATTTCTCTTGACTTTTAAGGTGAGAGTCTGTCTCTTGTTTGGTAACCATTCTCTTGACTTTTAAGGTGAAGTCTGTCTCTTGATTGGTAACCATTTCTCTTGACTTTCAAGATGTAGTCTGTCTATTGTCTGGTAACCATCCCTCTTGACTTTTAAGGTGTAGTCTGTCTATTGTCTGGTAACCATTCCTCTTGACTTTCAAGATTAGTCTGTCTATTGTCTGGGTAACCATCCCTCTTGACTTTCAAGATGTAGTCTGTCTATTGTCTGTTAACCATCCCTCTTGACTTTCAAGATGTAGTCTGTCTATTGTCTGGTAACCATCCCTCCTTGACTTGCAAGATGTAGTCTGTCTATTGTCTGGTAACCATCCCTCTTGACTTTCAAGATGCAGTCTGTCTCTTGTCTGGTAACCATCCCTCTTGACTTTCAAGATGTAGTCTGTCTATTGTCTGGTAACCATCCCTCTTGACTTTTAAGGTTAAGATTGTCTCTCCTTTGTGCTCGGCCCTACATGGAGGACAGTACAGTTGTGTTGGTCAGTCTGTCTGTCTGTCTGTCACGGGCATATGCCTTGTTTCCTTATGACGAGTCCCAGTGGTCTGGAATTCTGTTTAGATTGAAGATTATTGGGTGAACTTGAACTCCACAGTGAAAGGAACGGAAGAGAAAGCTTCAGCAAGTCGACGGTTTAGTTGTTGACTCTCTTATGGGGAAGGCCTCTATGCTCACACCTCCAGTATGCTGAGAGCGCAGGCACAAACGCCCGCGTGCGCGCACACAACACGCTCACGCACACACACACACACACACACACACACACACACACACACACACACACACACACACACACACACACTCACACACACACACCACACACGTACACTCTCTCTCTCACTCCCTTTGTCTCTCTCTGTCTCTCTCTTCTCTCTCTCTCTCTCTCTCTCTCTCTCTCTCTCTCTCTCTCTGTGCATTGAATTTGTTTTGAGCAAACTGGTACCCAATCCTGGTGTAACGCACATGACTTTTTTTTTTTTTTTTTTTTTTTTTTTGCTCACTCATTTCGGGATCATTAAAATCCATCAGCTGACTTTATCCCACAGAAAAGAGGGTTGGGGCGGGGGAGAGAGAAACCGTTATGTCGAAATGCCGAACTAGAGTTATCTGTCCACTGATGTCATGGTAAGAATGGGATCAGGTCATGTTCCTTTTGTTTAAGACGACGCTTGACCCTTGTCCATCATCATGGTTTTCTTCTCATCTCTCTCCCTCCCTCCCCCCCCCCCCCTCTCTCTCTCTCTCTCTCCTTATCTCCCCCTATGTCTTTCTCTATCTTCTTTTCCTGTCCCTTTCTCTTTCCCCTTCTTTCCACCTCCTCTGTACTTGTGCATATCTTCGTCTCCAGTTCGCCGTCTTTATGACAGCCTGGGGTTTGGGCATTATTGTGTCACCTGTGTGAGTGTGTGAGCGTGTGTGTGTGTGTGTGTCTGTGTGTTAGTGAAAGAGAGATAGAGAAGAGATTGTGTGTGTGTGTGTGTGTGTGTGTGCGCTGCACGTTTAGTTTCCGCTATGGCGTTGTTGTTCCACTACTTTGTCAAAGATTTTGCACTTGTGTGTGTTTTCCTCGTCCAGGGCGGTGTCGTTGTTGGTGTCTTTTGTGTGGGTGTTTTGTGTGCACAGGCGTTGACGATCGGGTTATCTTCTTGAGGAGTGGATATCGGTTGTCTGCTTGGGTATGGCTTCAATATAGCTCTGTGTGTGTGTGTGTGTGTGTGTGTGTGTGCTGGTGTGAGCGCCTTCACGCTGTGTGTGTGTGTGTGTGTGTGTGTGTGTGCTGGTGTGAGCGCCTTCACGCTCTGTGTGTGTGTGTGTGTGTGTTTGCGTGCTTGCGCGCATGTTTTGCCTCCGTGTGTGTGTATTTGTGTGTTTGCAAACATGTGTGCGTGCGCACATACTTCTTTATGTGTTTGCTTTCTTCCCGGTTTCTTCACTCTGTTCGTCTTGTCCCTGTGCTGGACTGTCCAGTCCCGGCGTTAATCCCTCTGTCTGTGGCCGGCATGCCGTCTGACTGTGGCTCCTCTACTCGTTGCCCCTGCAGGCCCACACTTAACGCGGCCCATTCCTATCACAGCGAAAAGAGATCACGTCCCTCTCCGCCATTCTAAGGGGTTTTTTGGGGGGCCTGGGTGAGGGGTGAGGGGGTGGGGTGGTGAAGGCATTTCGCCCCTTAGGGCTTTCCTTTTTCAGCCATGTCTTATATGTATTTCGGGGGTTGAATTATTTGTTACGTCTGGACAGAGTAGTAAGGAGGTAAGGGTTTGGATTGGGGGGGGTAGGGGGGGGGGGGGGTTGTGACAGAGGAGAAAGTGTTGTGGTCCATTGTGTTCTTGAAAAAACACATTTTTCTTTCTGTTAATTTACATTCTTTCATGTTTGTCCTCTTAAGCTTGTATATGAGGGAAAAAGAATGGGGGCCGGGGGGGGGGGGGGGGGGTTAGCTCTTACGCTTGTATATATGAGGGAAAGAGAATGGGGGGGAGGGGGTGTAGTTAAGGGGAACAAAAAGAGATTGAAACGTACTTTTCTCTCTCTGACTCATCCTCTCTTTCCGAGGCTTAGCCGCCAATGTTGACCCATGACTTGCGCATGGTTACCCCACTGTTTGAAGCCCAAACTTTGCCCTCCCCATTCTTTTCACCGCCGCTTTCTTTATTAATTTCCACATGATCCCTGGCTGTTGACCGTGTGTATGTCGTGTTCCGCTTGGAAGGAGAAGGCTTGATAGCGAATGAGAGTGTTGGAGAAGGGCTGCTACCAAAATGACTTGAAAAGGTTGAGTTGAACTTTGAAATAATGAATTACCGGTGTTGTTTTTGTTTCCACATGTTGGAAAAAATATGTTTGTAGCGTGATTGGTGTATGAGTGCGTACCATGTAAGACAGAGAGGGAGGGAGGCATGTTCGCTCATTCTCTGTTTAGCTTTTATTTGTTTATTTACTTATTTTTGTTTTTGTTTCCAGTTTTTTGACTCATTTGTGTAAACAAAGTGAGTATGTTTTAACACGGTGTTCGGTTGTCTGTGTGTGTGTCCGTGTGTCCGTGGTAAACTTTATCATTGACATTTTCTCTGCAACTACTTTATCAGTTGACCCCAAATTTGGCATAAAAATATGAAAAATTCAGTTCTTTCCAGTCATCTTGTTTAAAACAATATTGCGCCTCTGGGATGGGCACAAAAAAATAAAGAATGAAGCCTAATTATATGCAAACTGCGTTTACTGTTATATTTATATTTTTTGTATTCTCTAAACTTAGCACTTTGATCTGATATTCTGACCCAACAGCTAGAGCAGTCATTATTATCATTTTTTGTTCAAACAGGAACTTCTTTTGCTAAGCATGGAAGTTTTATTTATTTTGCAAACGTTTTGGTGCAGATAGTAAAAAAGGGAAATTACTCTGTAATGCTAGGGGAGTTAATTTGCTTTAAACTGATCTTTCTCCTCTTAAACATTACATTTTGAAATTATACTCAATACATAAAAAGCTTGGATTTTTTTTTTAAGTGTATCACAAGTGAGTCTTGAAGGCCTTGCCTCTCTTGTCTGTTTTGGTTTGATCATCCTTTTTTTCTGGGTAGTTTCCTTGATTTTCGTTGTCAGTCAAACGAGCTGTTTAATCTGTTATCTGATTCATTCTGCTTTGTGAAACGGCTTGGAGGAATGTTGCTGAGGCCACTGACCACACTGTCATCATCATGGTTCGTCACGAGCCGTCCTGATATTATCAGTGCCGTTACGACAGAAACAGCTTGTTAGCCACTCCGTCCCGATGCTGTCATCACGGCGGGACAGGGTGAACAGATAGCCATTTTTCTCTGTGTGTGACACAACTTAGTGACCTTGCTTCTGTTTAGGACTTTCCCACCCACCCCCTTACCCACCTACTGCCTCTCTGTCTCACACACACACACACACACACACACACCCACACACACACCCGCACACACACACTTTTCCATCCCTACCGGCCCCCCTGATAAACTAGAGGGAAGTGAGTTAAAGAAAAAAAAGTGGGGGGGGGAGGGGTCATTTTTAATGAGTTAAAAAAAAATAATTTGAAAGAAAGAGGAGCTGTTGTTGTCTACTAGTGGCTGGTTGAGGTTAAGTGGTGGATGGAGTCTTGTGCAAATGTTAGGGACGAGTGATTATGTTGGTCAGATACTTACCACACCATTTTTAAGAGTGAGTCCCATAGGACAAAGCTAGCACCATCCCCTCCTCCCCCCTCGAACCCATTCTCCCCAATTTGTACCATGATAATCTCCAGCGACCTGGTTATGAAATCCGGTGGTGACAAAGAAAACAAAAAGGGAGAGAAAAATTACCCGTAGCCCGCTATCAGGGGCGACAAGTGATGAGACATCCGGTGTTGGTCGCCGAGGGGTGGCACCAGTAGTGTCCCTGTCAGCTGTGGAATTCCCTTCCCATGGACCCTTGTTTGTCTCCCGTGACGGAGGGCAGCTGTTTCCAGTCCCATACTGTTCTGCTCGTGGATGGGAGGATCTGGTTGGGGCAGTGGGGGTGGATGGGGAGGAGTAGGAGGAGGAGGAAGTGTTGAGAATAGGATGGTGTATTGGTCGAGACCTGTGGAGCTCTGTGTTTGGAGATATTTTGAGATTTTTGTAAGACTGGTTTGTTGACTCCTTTGTCCATGATTCACTCACTGACATGATTGCTTTTCTCTGTTTATCTGGCAGACTTTGCTGTCCCATGCTCACCACAGAAATGACCTTGTTAGTCGTAGAAACTGAAGAGCCAGAGAAATTTAGATGCGCGCAGAAAATGAATCTTTTTCTATATATATTTCCCACATTCTTTGCTCTCACTTTTCTTTCTTTTCCCTTTTTTTTTCCAATTTTCTATCTTAGCGTTTGAAGTCCAGTGTTAACTGAAATCTCGGCTAAATAGAGAATAATGTTGGAAAAGATTGGATAATGTGAACGGAGTGGCAAAACCAGACGCCGCGTTGTGAAAACGAGAATATATATATATATATATATATATATATATATATATATATATATATATATATATATATCTGTTTCTGTCTGTCTGTCTGTCTGTCTCTTTTTGTGCCTTAGATATATGGCAGAGCATTTACGCAGCACAGTCGGGCGGGGGAAAAAAAAGGGTACCACAGCAGTCCAGTGACGTGGCTCTGGTGGTCCTCTTATCTCTTCCCCTATGAAGTTTGGTCCGCCGGACGAAACCCGCGTGTCTGCGCTTCCTAGCACCGTGTGCTGTGTGGGTGCAGGGACAGAAAGGAATCAATTAATCTGCCTGTTTTGCCCTATGTGTGACCGCCCTGGAATGTACCGCTGACAGTAGAGTCATTGGCCTGTTAGTACATGTTGGTGTTTTTTTTTCACCTATGGGGGAGGGAGGTGAGGGGAGTTGGGGGAGGGGGGGGGGGGCATTCCCATAGGGGTTTGTTTCGTCGTTAGGAGAGGGGGGGATGGGGGGGTGGGGGGGTTCTGA